>NC_141605.1:56844620-57164620 GCF_047967505.1 Dipteris shenzhenensis | reverse complement strand
GAGTACATGGTAGTCCAAGGTTGTCCAAGGGTAGCGTGACTCTTCTCCTTCAAGCTACCATGCAGCAACACCAATATTTCTCCTAAGTTTTTCTATATGCTACCACATGGCAAAGATTCGTTTGTTGTTGTTAAAAGTAGATAGAAGAAGTTACAAAGGTAATTAGGCTTAGCTTCTTGTCTTTGAGAGACAAAATTCCTTTGACTTCTCACACATGCAAAGTCTAAGAGTGCAAGGGAGATACAAGTGTGAGGTGATGAAATGGTCTTGAAACCTACAAATTGTAGCAATAGCAATGCCTTAGCAAAACTAGGAAAATTAAGAAATCTAAATCAAAGCAATTTAATAAAGGCAAATAAAATCAATTACTTTATTTGACTAAATTCTTTTGAAAAAAAAGGGGGTCACTATGGTTATGGGCTAGGGGTAAATCATGTTAGTTAAGTAAAATAAAATTGAGCAAATAATTATTTAGATAATTAAATAATTAATTGGTAGTAGTTTTAAGAAACTTTAAGCAAAACCTTGCATAGATTTTCAAAAGGCGCTTGAAATAAAAAGGGCAATTTAAATTGGTTAAAAGATATAAAGCAATTGATAAGGGTAAAGAAATTTATTCAGTATGGATATTTAAATAAATAAAGTAACTGAAATGGATAAAGCAATTAATTTAATAAGGGAAATCATGGAAAGATGAAAATAATTTATAGAAGCTAAAGCAATGGATAATCAATTGTCTTACTAAAATTGAATAAAATTAACTAGAAGAATTAAATACACTACTTATAAGTTTTCTTCTATAAAGAAGTATCACCAAGGATAACTTTAAAGGTTAACCATCAAAAAAGCATTTAAAACATGTATCTACGTGAATAACTAAATAAAGCAAGATAATTTTAAATACAAGTTAACTACTAGTAATGCAAGGGGCCAATGACTAAATGCTTAAATCATAATTACGGGTTATTTTTAAATTATTATAGCATTGGAAAATCATACACAATGTAGTTATAAAAGAAATAAACCTTAATGAAATAAAAGGGACACCTAATAAACAAAAGAGCTAACTTGGGAAAAATAACTTATATATATATACATATGTATGTATGTATGTATGTATGTATGTATGTATAGAAAGCATAGTATAGGGTACTAGAAAAGCAATGATAAGAAATAAGGATTAGAATAGAAAATAGACGGTACCAAGGTAGTACAAAATTAATAAAATAAGTAAGCTAGAAGGAACGAAATAATAAGGGTAAGTCAACTGTATGGTTGACTAGGTTTAATAGCTTTAAAGAAAGGAAAAGCCAAAAGCAAAGCAAACAGACAAGGCCGTGTCGTGCCATGCAGACGAAACGGTCACGGCGACCTCGAATGATCACAGACGCTAAGAGATGCCATACAAAGAGACTATGTCAGTGGTATCATGAGAAACTCGAAAGTCTTGATTAAAAACCATGAGCAACGTAGCAACAAAGGTCTACGCAATAGACAGTGCGAACTGTAGAGACGCATCAGTGAGCTGAGAAGAAGAGCCGAGAACCGGGAGAAGAAATGCCAAGCAAGTGGTGTACTCAAAGGACGAAGCAACAAACCAAAGGTTGTTTGAAGCACCTGCGAGTTGGCCGAGTGAATAAAGAGCGTGAAGGTGGAGAAAAGAAGGCAAGCCAAATAGAAGCTCTACCGCATAGAGAAGAAGGCCATGACACCAACGCCATCGAACAGCCAATGGAGAAGGCTTTACGGACAAGAGAAGGCTCAAGCGTTAAGGTTTATCAAAGAGCAAGAAAAGCGATGCGGGAGGCATAAAGCTAGTAAGAAGCACGAAGGGGAAAAAGCATGAAGAATAGGGTCACAATGTAGTCGAGTGTTGCAAGAAAAAATTAAAGTCTCACGGTGGTTAACGGTGATAGTGGGTGGCGGTGTGGGTAACGGAGCAAGTCGTAGGTGGGTATGGAAGACTAGGGTGGCGGTGAGTAACGGTAGGTCGGTAGGTAAGACTATAAGAAAAATATGAAGGGTAACAAGCGTATAAGAAGGCAAGGAGGTATAGAAAAGATCCTTTCCAAAATTCCTTGTTGAAAGTTAATGAAAATACTACTAAAACCATAAAGCATATAATGCTCATACCGAAAACTAATTAACTCCAATACATCAACTTAGCATAAAATGGTAAAGCATAAGAAAAGAAATAAAAAGGGGGAGGGAAGAAAGGGGGGAACATTTGTGTAAAATTTGACAAGAGTGGGGGTAATAATCATACATAAACACACTTAAAATTTAACAAGAATGTGGGAGGGGTTGGGGGGAACAATAAATTACTTTTTTAAAAACTTTGAAACAAGAACCAAACATAGATGCAGAGAAAAGGAAAAGGGGGTGCAAATTTTTACTTAAAAAAATGTGTGTGTGTGTGCGCATAACCCCCCCCCTCTCTCTCTCTCTCTCTCTCTCTTTGTGCGTAACCCCTCTCTCTATGACTTGTGTGTGTGTGTGTGTGTGTGTGTGTGTGTGCGCGCGTGTGCATAACCCCTCTCTCTATGACCTCCGTCTCTCTCTCTCTCTCTCTCTCTCTCTCTCTCTCTCTCTCTTTCTCTCTCTCTCTCTCTCTCTCTCTCTATATATATATATATATATTTCACGAATGCAGATGAAGAAATTTTGTGCAAGCATTGGACATAAGAAGTCCATGCTACTTACTAAACCAAACATTTAGTACTTCAAGTCTCAAACAATAATAATTTTACTGACATTCCAAAGCAGCATTACAAGTTGATAATTTTACTAACAACGTTGCCAAAGGGTCAAAGTGTTGCCAATCGATGTCAGCCAAGTGCTTCCCAAACTTGGGCTTCGCATGCCATTGTTCTCTTCTTACATCTATGGCCTATGTGGTACATTTATCCTGGCTACACTCAAACACAAAGAAGGGTGTGTAGCCAGTGGCTTGGCGACATTCTCCCTTTAGCAGGCCCAACAATCTCTGTAGATTGTCTTGTTGTACTGAGCTCCAAATAGCCAAATCAAACTACCTCCCCACCTCATGTAGGAACTCGGCCACACTTGGTCCAGGACCCAGGTCTAGGACCCAGTGGCTGTGCAGCTCTAACGCCTTGGCCAGCAAGGCACCCTGAGTCTTTAGCCTCCTATGCAGCAACACCTCGTTCAAATAAAAAATCACTAGCTTCCTCAAAGCTGGGGGCAACTGTTCCTAGCCACAAGCTTGATGAGATTACAAAAGTGCGATATTGCATAAAGGAAAAACCAAATTGTACGTAGTTGAATTTCAACAAACATTCATGCAGATGTCAAACTCGAATCCATACTCTACCTCTTAGAAATCGTGCTTCCCTTCCCTCTATGGTGAGCCACAAGACTCTCTGCCCCTCTTGCACTACGGGTTCTGCCAAATCTTCACACCTTGCATTGCAATCAAGGAGCGTGTCTCCATGTTCTGAGAAGGCCCACAACAACCTTATCCAAAACAATCGTTCGCGTTGCATGCCACCTACCATAACACTACAAGTCAATGCAATCCCAGCTTGCGTTTCAAACTTTGCCAAAGCTATTACACAATTGCTAAGCAATACCTCGCACGGGGATATCATTCGCATCGCGCACCCATTTTGCGGTGCTGATATCATCCTCCACAAAGTCATCCAATGGGGTGGCCCTATGCTCCTTACTTTGGCGCATGTACACCATTACATGCATCTTGTGGAACTACATATAAACATACATGAACAAATTAGAATATGTGTAACATATGCATCATGTCTTGAAAAACCCTTTCATGATATTACAGCACTACCTCTCTCTTTCCCTGCACACATATTGTGGTTTCTGAGTGCACCACCTGTGAGCAAAAAAACATCCACTTCTGGCATCCTGTTTCTTCACGCAAACACCTATCCTCCCCAATCTTTATGAGAAGGGCCTCCAATCCTTTCATTGTCGCTGTGAATATAAGGACATCATTGTCTGCAAGCACTCGATCTGCAAGATCAAATGCATTGCAAGCATTCTGCCCAAAACTATTCCACCACTGAATGACATCCCTGGTCCAAATATCGGCAATGCATTAGGGAGGTGAACCACCATGATTTTGCATGATCTATCTGTGCTTTGACCATCTACCTCTAAACACTTCCTGTGGTTCACCTCCTCCAGAGACTCCAATAACCAATTGAAGTTCTCGTAATTCTGCTCGTTTCGTAGTAGCAAACTTCCTACCTGGAATGGATTGCATATAATAACCCGCCATTTTGGTGGAATGTGCTCGGTGGATGTCTCCATGTGTGTAGACATCTCACACGCAACATCAAGATGCCTCTCTCGGACCTCCTCACCCCTAGCTGTGTTCAAGAAACTCACAGTTACAAGTGCCTCAACAATGGATTATTGATTTGCATGGATTTTGTTGCTTCTAGACCATACAAGTGGATTGTTCGTGCTCTCTTGGTCACAGATCCTCCTCGTTCTCTTTGCGTCCACCTGATGCTTGTATGTTTGCAGTTGTGGCCACATCAACTGTAGCTGCAGCAACTAATGAAAATTATGTTTTAGAATGCTGTTAGGACAATAAATAAAAAACAAAGGAGCATGCTACTTGCGTGTTTGGGTTGGATGTGTGGACATAGTTGTACCCCCACCTACATTGGCGGATTGAGGGCCAACTGGCAGTGGTCCCACTTGACTACTTTGTGTCGAAATTTTGTCAAGTGCCTACCTTGCTGTGTCTAGGAATTCTGCCACATGAAGCTCCTCCTCACCTTGTTCTCCACATTGAGCTTTTCCCCCTGCAGCTCCTGCTTGGGTGCTTCCAACTTGTGCAGCCAGTGGCTCTGTTTCTATAGAAGCTAATACATTGCCAATTATTTGAGGCCCTTACATTGCCAATTATTTGAGGCCCTCTAAACAACGTCCATGCGACTCTTAATCCAACTCGATTTTTGTCACAGTCTTGTCTCGTACCTTTAGGTGCAGGACTGTCCAAGTCTATCGAGTTTCTCTAGCCTCCCGATCTTTTTTTCTGCTCCCTTGATCTTTCAGTCACTTTCTTGCCCGCTCTAGTAGATACAGGCGCCCCCACCTTGCTTGCTTCACTTTCCTGTAGCGTAGAGTTCTTTGTAAGTACATAAACTAACCTGGAAGAGAATTCTTTTGGGGGACACTTGAGTTTGTACATACCATCATTGTAGGCTTCTGTGGTTCTTTGGGCCCCCTTAGTTTTTGTTGTACATCATGTACATTTCTTTCTCCTCTCATGGGTGCTCCCGTTCAGGGTAATCCAAGAATAGCGGGCACTTCTTGTACACTTCCTCCGACCACTTTTTATCCAACTAGAACTCCTCATACATTGATGCATCCAGATCATTGATCGTGGCCCAATCCTTGCACTCACTCGACAAATGGCTCATGGCCCAGTTCTCCACTTTTGCAGACATGAAACTGGCACATCCAAAAGGCTGAGCTTGCCAGGTTAGTCTCTCCACTATGACATTCAAATACATCTCACAAAAAAATGTGTGTCATGAAAGCATACCGATACACATGCCTCCAGCTTGCGAGCTTTGCGCCTTCCTAGGTTGTCAAGGCAATATCGGGCTTGAATTTTTTATGGATGTGCATGAAGAGGCACTTTCCGTGTTTGCACTTGGTTTCCTACATGTGTTTGAAGAACTTATTCTCGTCGCACTCAATTGAGTAGAAATTTCTCCAGCGCCATAAAATGTGGAGTCCAGCTTCCTGCACAGTGTCTCCCCTCTTAGCCAGGTCCTGAAAACCACTCTATTCAAAAGCACAGCAGCATTGTGGGTTTAGGGTGTGCTAAAGCATACGCTCAGGAATGCCCATCATGACACACATCCCTTGCCAAAGCTTTCATAGACCTTACTTTATCGTTCTTAGTCATCCTTGACGTTGCGAGGCTATACACCCTCTCCTTTATTGATCGCCCTCGGGGGCTTCATCCCCTAGTCTAGAGTGGTGATAGTCCTAAAATCGAAAGTGGTTTCAATAAACAATCACTTCGTACACAAGCTTGTCATCTAATCGTTGTTATTCCACAACTCACTTGTACCATCTTGCCCCTAGTGCAGGGTCAGCTAACTTCAGGAGTTGATGCGTACGCTTCAAGAGCTTGTCATTCACACTGTAGTACACTTTGATCTATTTCTTCCAAAAGTCAGCATCCAACAGCTTGCTGCGGCTATGCATGACTGGATGCAAGTGTTTGTCATACGTGTCATTGATTGCCTTGTCATTAAACACATTACAAAAACTAGAGAAGGAAAGGGAAAAGTGTCCCATTATTGATCCTTACCTTCCAGATCACCTGTGCAATGACTAGAAGAGCATTTTTGTACCAATGCACTTTCGTAGAGCTACCTTCTTCTTGTGGGCCTCCAGCCACTATTTCTGCTTAGTTGACAATCTTCGGTGGATTGCCACATCTGATATAGCATCCAACACTCTGGCCTCGCAAATGAGGTCCGAAAAAGTGGTAGTGACAGCCCCCTTCCGTGCTAGCTTGGATTCAAAAGCAACATATTAAACGATCCTTTAGCGAGGGCGAGGCAGCTAAAGACATAGTGCGTTCATCAGGAATCATCAAACTCACTCGTTTGTCCTTGATAACACAAACAACAACTCTCCTTCATCTTCCGAGGGCACTCCACTAAACGGCATTGGATGCGTATATGCCGGCGCTCGTCATTAGTAAAGGCTGGCACTCAAAAGAAAAAAAAAGAATTCGTGAGTTGAAAACAAATGAAACATGGCTACTAATGTTGAATCACCCAAATCAATGGACTACAATACTTACATGTCCTTATCTCGGTCATCCACCCTATGTGGCGATGGTTCCCATCCCAAATGTAAAATAAGGAGTTCGACAAGAATGCCCACTCTGTGTTCTTAGTTTCTCCCTCAAATTCTTCGTGCTTCCGGAGCCAGTGCGCATTCCACTCCCTTTTCACACCCTCGTCCATGTCTCTCTTTTGCATCTTTGGTGTGGCAGTGGACAGGATGAAGACACCCAAACCCGACAAGTACCCACTTGAGAATGTTTCCTACATCTCTTGGGTGCCAGATGTGATCTGGTGGATAGTGGGCATTGGGAGCAATCGACACAAGGGGATTGGGGGCAGAGGGATATTTTTTTCCACCTACAAAGGAACTTTTTTTATTTAGCTCAAACATTCGTTCTCACTCCATGCCTTGAGATTATAGACCTTCAAAAGACCGAACTATTCACAGTGATTGATTGTAGCTGGTCCTCGATGCACTCATGCATGATTGTTTTATCACAGGAGGCCCTCAGTGTCATCTCCCCAAGGACACCCTCCTCATCCATCATCCTCGTACTCCTCTCTGGCGAGTCGCTTTGGTGCACGTCGACCTCTACCTTTGTCACGTCGCCCCCCGGAAGAGGGTGTGCTCACACTTTCATTACGCTCGTCGGAGGAACTATCATCGCTTTCCTCCTCCTCCTCTTCTTCGATTGAACTCTCTCACATCACAAGTTTCCTCTTTCCGTTGGAATCTTGCTTAGAAGCGCTGGCGGTAGCCCCAGCAAATGTCACCAAGGCTCCACGGATTTCCGAGGAGATAGGCCTCCCATCGATGATGCACCAATAAGAGTTTGCACATCCGAGGGATCGAGCCAAATTGTCCTTCTTTGTCTACCTCCCCCTTGCGCTGAAGTAGCACCCCTGGGACCACACAGTCTTCCTCTCGCAGAAGTTGCACCCCCTGTTGGAGGCATGTCCTCATCATTGGGCTGGGCTATATCATCAAGTCTCTATTCACAAAAATTGGTAAAATGGGTGCAAGAAAATCCAACAAAGCCCACTCTAAGCTGATGTAAAGGAAAAGTACATGATAGAAGAGCTCACCACTTGTTTAATGGGCCACACAAGTAACGCGTTCTCTAAGAGGTCCACTTCAGCCCCATCCTTGTTGATTCCTTTGAATGGGGCATTATCATACATGCATATAATGATAACACCAATGTCACCGGATCGAATGCCTTCTGACTCATGTGTCTGACAGATGTGCGCCTAAGCCATTGGATCGTATTTGTCATCATAGAAGATGACAATGTCATCTCGCTTGAATACGGGTGATGCCATTCTTGCTAGGATGCGGATTGAGGATACAGTACAAAGTTAGGGTTTGCAACACCTACATTCATGGCACAAAAACCCTCATTACAAGACAAAAAAGAGAAAGATGGGGGGGGGGAAATAGAGAGAGAGAGAGAGAGAGAGAGAGAGAGAGAGAGAGAGAGAGAGGGGGGGAGGGAGGGAGGGAGGAAGGGAGGGGGAGAGAGAGAGAGAGAGAGAGAGAGAGAGAGAGAGAGAGAGAGAGAGAGAGAGAGAGAGAGAGAGAGAGAGAGAGAGAGAGATGGGTGTGTGTGTGTGTGTGTGAGCGTGTGTGTGTGTGTGTGTGTGTGTGTAGATTTAATAATCCCATCAATAAATGAACCATACAATTAATTCAATCATTTGGATAAAAAAGCACTGGTTGGAAAATAAAACTAAATTGAAGTACCTTTTGACAATATTGCAATCCAAAGCTTTTATAAAAAAGAAATTAGGCAAACTGGCAAAAGAATTTTTCATTATATTGAGTTTGCTGACTAGAATTAGTACAAAAATGTCGAATCCGTCAAGTAGTCCAGGCTCTAAGGTCAGGGTCCACTTACTTGCCACCATCCAAACCAACCTTTTGTTAGAACAATAAAGTTGAGCTTGGGTAGACAGGTAATGCCTGTATTCCCTGGCTTGTTATCGCTTTACCTAAGAATTTGACCTAACCTTTCAGATTCTATAAGAAAAATGAATCAAAAAGAGTTAAGAATGATTAAAAAGTTTATTGTTCATAGAGAGAGGAGAAATGTTTGGAAAACTGCTTAAAAGGAAATATTAATTTAGAGAAAAATCCATGGGGGTAGTCCACACGCTTGACAAAACCGAATGGGGGGTTGTCCACACCTTTATACAATAAGATAAGAAAATATTAAAAAGGATAAGGGCCTAGAGGTTAGAAAAAATTAAACAAGAATGAGGCCCTAAAGGGTGGGAAGGATTAAAGGGAATAAAGTATCTAATTTGCGTGAACTAATTGATTTAAAAATGAATACTTTAGACAGAGCAAATGAATGACTACAACGAATAAAGCACTTGGGGTTATGAGCAAAAGGGTAAGCACGGGAAACAAGAAACAATTAGGAGATAAGGGGTTACAGGGACCAATTGGAAAAAATAAGAAATAAATTAAGGTGAAAATGTAGAGTGGTCTAATAAATTAAACTAGTTATAAACATAAAATACATATAAAAATTTTATAATTGAACTATAAATATATACATATGATATATATATATATATATGTGCATGTGTGTGTGTATATATATATATATGTGTGTGTGTGTGTGTGTGTGTGTGTGTGTGTAAGTAACTATCTATCTATAAATTAAAGGACAATGTTTATTAAATCAAAAAGTCAACCAAAAGGTTGACAAGACCAAAAAGCACGTAAGAAAGCATGCAGCTGCAAAATATGCCACGTAAAGACTAAGAGAAGCCAACTAAAACTAAAGAGCAAGCAAAATACATGACAGTTCGTAGAGATGAGGAAGGTGCTCATTGAGGCCAACTGATAGTGCAAGCATCGACCAAGCTTGGAGGAGCAACAAACAAGGGTACAAGGGGAACCGTGAAAACATGGCTCATAGGTCACAGGAAAGACAGTGTCACCTTATGGCGTACAAGAGCAGACCAAGTAGAGTGAGATAGTGTCACCTTAAGTAGTACAAGAGCACACCAAGCAAACTTCAAGACTACAATGCATCGTATCATGTGCCAAGCTTTACTACCAGTGAATTTATAGTGCATAGCAGTGGAGTAGAGACCGGCGGGTAGCCAGAAGTAGGGAGAAAGCTTAGCGGGAAGGAAAGGTACCAAGGTCCCAAAAGTTTCATGGGAGAGCCATGAGCAATACGAGGAAGAAGGGAGTCACAAGAGGTGTGTAGTGGCGTAGCTACTGAAACCACCACTGAAGTGCAAGAGAAGGCTAAGAGGTGATGAGGAACAACATTGAGATGGGGAGTCACCAAGATATAAAGAAGGAGAGACCATAGGAGAGCTAAGTATAGACAACTTGGTAAGAGAAGGTCAGATCATGCGGTGGAGACACTACCAAGAACGTGAGTAGTGCAATAACGTGGTCAGTCAAAGAGGAGAGAGAGCAATACAAAGAAGGTCAATTAAAAAAGAGAGAGATCATTACAAAGAGGTAAGGTATGTGAGAAAAAGGAGGGTTTAAGAGGTTTAATTGGTCGTGGGTATGACAACAGGTTTTATTAAGCGAGTAATGATAAAGTAAGAGACTAGGGGGGAGGGGAGTTTAGCTAAATGAAAGTTGAGGGGTAGGATTGTGGATTAGTGGTGGGGTTGGGGTTAGAGGGGCACTTGGTCGCAACATAATTAACATAACCAATAGTTTAAGGGATACTAAAGTAAAAATTCTAAAGGGATAGGGAATAAAAATACATTAGAAAGGAAAGAACGCGGTTTATGAAAATTGTAAATAATTAGTCTTAAGTGCAACTTAAAATGGGAGCGTTAGTAATAAATAAAGAAGAAGTAAAAAAAATTGATTGACCAGAGTGATAATGAAATTCAAAGGGGAAGGGGGGAATAAAGTCCAAAATTTTAATATAGGGATAATATTTTTTTTTTAACATTTGGTAGCATTAATGGAGGAATCTGGGGGGAATAAACATCAATGCTATCATAAGATAAAGCTTTAAAAGGGGAAAAAAGGAAGTTAAAACTCAAGATTGTATGTAAATGTGTGAATGTGTGTGTGTGTGTGTGTGTGTGTGTGTGTGTGTGTTTAGTAAAACACGTTTAGTAGTATAGGTAAAGAAAAATGAGACAGGGAGGGGGAGTTCGTGGTTTGTATGACTCAATAAATTGGAGGAAATGGCCGTGTGTGTGTGTGTGTGTGTGTGTGTGTTTGTGTGTGTGTGTGTGTGTGTGTGTTAGAGTGGGAGTCCAGGAGGGGGCAATATTTGTGGGTATCATGAGTGTGTGTAAGTATAAGACAAGGGAAGTGTGTGCATGTGTGTGCTTGCACGTGTGCACACGTGCATGCATGCATCTATGTGTGGGCATGCATGCTTGAAATTTTTTGAGAAAAATGTGTGTGTGTGTAAGAGAGAGAGAGAAGGGGGGGGGTTTACCTTGATAGCTCACTCACAAAGTGAGTATCGAGGGGGTAGCTTTTCCCAAAAGCTTTTTTTTTTTTCAAAAGCTTGTTTTTGTTTTTTTTCTTAAACAAATATGTATTAAAAAAAATAAAATTTAAAAAAATCTCCAAAAAAAGGGTGAAGTTGGCACCCAAAGGAGGACGTCGGTGCCCTCATCTGGGCCAACTTCACCCTTTTGTTGGAGATTTTTTTTTAAATCTAATTTAAAAAAAAACAAAAAAAAGGGCAAAGTTGGCACCCATAGGAGGGCGATGGTGCCCTCCTGTGGGAACCAACTCTACCCTTTTTTTTGTTATTTTCATCCTAAAAGAAAAAAATTTTAAAAAGTCCAAAAATGAAAAAATTTGCACAATTTTTTACCCCTAGCAAAGACGGCCCTTTTTGAAGGCCTTCCACTCCGAATCTAGCCAACATCACTTCAATTCATGCATAGATCTAGTTATGCTGTCGATTTTCCTTCAAAAAGCTTGGAAATTGGAGTTGCTATGCAAAAGTTATGGCTGTGTTACTGTTTGGCAAAAATTCTATATAATTTTTACTAGTTTTCATGTTTTTCTAAAGGCTTGCTTGCCTTTCACATGAATCACCTACACTTTCTAATTGTTGCATAATTGCGATTTCTATGCCAAGAGCCAAGATGCTCATTTTTGGGGGTTTCTAAAAGCTTTTTTTGTTTTTTGGGGTGGAGGTGGGGGGCATAGCTATTTTTCTAAATATTTGACAACAAACAAATTTTAAAAAATGGCATCTTCACCCTTACACCTATTCTTGCATTAAATACTCATTGAATGCTATTTCTCAGACATCAACTATATAAAGACACCCCCCCATCTCTCTTAAGCTCTCATTCTCTCTCAACTCCTCGTCCATACCCTAGCTCTTTGTCCGTCTCTCTCTCCCCCCTATCTTACACCTCTCTCTCTCTCTCTCCATTCTCTCTCTCTCTCTCTCTCTCTCTCTCTCTCTCTCTCTCTCTCTCTCTCTCTCTCTCTCTCTCTCTCTCTGATCCCTCTTGAAATGGCCGGCCCAAGTGGTGCAGGGTCTAGCAACCTCAATGAAGTGTGGATCTATTTGAACTCCCTCTTGTCGGAGCCAATGATATGATATGCAAATGGCGGAACCATTGTGCTAAGTGAGGATGACCTCATGATAGGCAAGGGCACTTGTGTGATGGCCATCACACATGTAAATGGCCCCGCCTACAGTCTACGCAAGTGGAAGCCATTTAAGAGAGTGGATTGGGGCAGTTGTACATGCTGAACACGAAGTTATTGCGTGACTATGTGCTGGAGAGAGAAAAGAGTGCACCTGCCCATGCTCCACCCACAATAGATCCCACCTAAAGCCCAACCAATTTGAGGTAGAGACCATGCGAGTTGGACCCATCATTTCGAGCATGAGGGAAGGTAGCCATTGCACAAGCTATACCCACAATAGATCTCACGGCTAGCTCAGGAAGCCCGAGCTCGATCAAGCCATGTTGAACAACCATTAGGAGGCCATGGCACAGTACTGATTGATGATGACAATGATACAATAGCCACAATGGAGGGTCCTCAAACAATCATTAGCATGTCGCCGTACATCAAGTCTTTTGGGCGACGTCATCCACTGCTTCATCAACTGTTGCACAATTCAACCACAGTGGAGAAGTTGATGGAAGTTCCAACAATGTACAACAAGAACGTTGTGTTCGAATTGCCACCCATGCTGCATGGAGCGAGTGCAATGGACGGCATGGAGCAAAAGTATGACGGCCATTGCTGGACGAAACCAATGTCAACAAACATGAAATTTCATGGCAAAGTTCATTGCAGTAGGTGTGTGGGGGAACTAGAGTGTACAAACCCCCTTTGCTCCAGCAGGTCGATTAACGGATTGTTGAACCACATTGCATGGATAGATCGGTCCATAGCACACCCATTGCCGAGAAATTGAATTAGAGAATGTTGACCATGTCTCTTTAATTGCAAGCTATAATCTTCTCTTGTCTGGTGTAGGAAAAATGAACAACAACATTCTAGCTATTGGAATGTCTGCTATTGGCTTGGGAACCTTGGCCTGTTTCTTTTGCAAAAGGTCCCCCATTCTTTTGAAGCAATGCGAATGTGTGGTGTACTACGCGATGGTGGGGCCCAAAATGACGAGACTCTTTTTTCCACGTGGGCACACATAATCACAAGGTGCAAAGAGGTACTTATAGAGCCCACATAAAAGACCTGAGGTGCATGGTCGAAGAGATGGTGAAGGACTTTAGTGTAGAAGGTCCCAAACACCTACAAATGGTAGGCACAAAAAAAATAGTCTCAAGTGCCCTCATCCATGACTTGGGCATCTCCCTTACGGATAATGAGTTGATGGCAATGCTTGAGGAGTTGAAGCCTCTTGTCCAAAGGCACAAGTAAACCATACAGGGCCAACCCAATGGCAACTACATGCAAATGTGTTTTCTTTGCATTCTTAGAAGCAACATAACGGGTAGTCGAATGGACAACCTCAAGCATATGGCTCACGCTGAAAGTGATGAAGGCATGGAGTCTAGACTCTTGAAGCTAAAGCAAAGACATGCTTATAGATTTTTCCATGGGAGCCTCTTCCTCGATCAAGCAATCGATGATGAAAGCAGATGTTTTATCTTCAAGATGTTGACAACAAGGCCTCCTTCGGGGGTAGATCTAGTGAACCGCATGCGCCGCACTCGTGGTGGAGATCTACGAAATAGCTGGATATGTTTTGACCATATACGATGCATATGCAGGTTGACAACAATGGCTACTCACGTATATGATCTGAGGTGAGGCAAATGCTACTATTCCTACATTCCCTCTAGCACCAAAAGGATGATGCTTATGCCTAACTTTAGTTGTATGATGCAGCATCCAAGAGTTGATGACTGTTGCCATGTGTGAGATGAAAGAGGAGGACAATGAGGCTCAGATCATTTTCTGGTCAAAGCTAAATGATGTCATGGAGAAGTGTGGGCACCCCACTATGGACTTTAAAGGCTTCATGGCAGACGAGACTAGCGCGAACTGGAGAGCAGTATGAACAGTCTTCAATAATGGACAAGAGAACATGATGCATGGCCGAGAAAGGTCTTGCCTTTTCCATTGGGAGCAAAGCCTACAGATCCACACCTCCCAGTACGTGCATAGGAGCTTCCAAGATGAGCACAAACAGCTGTGTCGATTGTGGAGGTGTGCATCGATAGAGGAGGATGCAACCACACAACAAAGTTACATTCGAGCTTGGTGGGCCACAGGGAAGGTTTCTAATTTGAACACCCTTGTGGATTGTTGGCTGAGTTGGTGTAATGTCCGATATCCACATTGACAGAAGCACTTTGTTGGTGTGAGTATCCATTCACAAATACAAAATTTTATTTTCCCACCAAATTTTGCAAACGAACCACTCATTGTACTTCACTCTTAATAGGATGTGGAGGACATCACACGTGCCCACGACAAATCTTGCTGAGCCTATACATGCAAGTTGGCTAGCTGGCAAAGGATCAAGGGGACATTGAATCTGTACGATGCATGTGTCAGTGACGGCCAATGCGTTGTTGCAAAGCACCAAGAGACACGCATTCATTGGAGGGAAGTACCATGGTGCCGGCCCTAGTGCAGAGAACCTTGCGAGGCGAGCTTAGCAAGGGAAAAGCCCAACCCTTGCAGCAATGTTGAGGATGGTGGAGGGTGTCATAAGCGGCACTCCTATGCATAAAGAGCCTGAATTTAGGGGCGACAACATAACAGTGGCTTGTAAGCATAAAAGCATCAATAAGGTGACAATAGAGGAGGAAAATGCCACTCACACGGACGCTAGAATTTGTGGCAACAACAAACTAGCCTTGCAAGAAAGGAGCAAGATAACTCAACTTTGAAAGCACAGTGAAACAAGTGGAAACAAAGTCCACGACGGTCGATGCATCTCTGGAGAAGGTGGTGGAGACTAAAGTTCACAATACCGTATGGGCAATTAGAAGGATTCAATCGCGTAGCAGAGTGCAATGTCAAGGATAACTAGGGGCACGATAAGGGAAGTGCAAGAAAATATCAAGAACACAGTGGTAGGAGTGCCAACTCCATCCTTTTGGGGGATGATTGATTGGTCCACCTTGCAAGGGCAACCAAGCAATCAAGCGAGCTCGTGAAGGCAATACATGTGGTTCTGCAATGACCATACTTGGAATATATGCTCCTCGATAAAAAATTCCCCGGCTAGAGTTTTGCAAGTATGGCCAGTAGCTCGTGGAACAAATCTCACTGAGAATGAGATAAACTCACTAGAGACGCAGGAGATTTGTTCTACACAAGGCACCGATAGAGTGTCATTCGAATGCATCTGCACCAAGATATCAACTGGGAGTCTTGAAAGCTACAACTACAAGGATCAATTCCACCCTTGCTCTAGAAGCAACAGTAAAAGGTCCACACAGTATTGAAAGCCTTGAAACATGAAGTTTTCAAGATAGAGACTGAAAACTCTAGAGTGATGGGGGAAAGTTATGGAGAACTCTAGCAAAACTATTTATTTGCTTTTTTCCTTGGAACATAATTCTAGGCACAATTATGTATCATACACCAATATCGTGGAGAAATTTGGAGTATTGTGTACTTTGTAATGTTGGGTTCAGTTCACCAAAAAAATGTGTGATTAGCATGGACTTGAATGCATTGCTTGTTATTCTTTCGTAGAAGTATTGTTGTTCTTAATGGTTTCTTCTTCTTACACAAAACTGGAGTGCAAACCTTAAACCATCATTTTTAATTGGCCAATGATTACAAAACCCCATCATGCAAAAATAGAATGCAAGGCTTTTGAGTTTACAAAGCACATGCCATGTATAATTGCTAAAGATCAAAGAGAGAGAGACAGAGAGAGAGAGAGAGGGGGGGGAGAGAGTTATATGCACTCGCATGCACACACACGTGCGCACACACACACACACATACAAACACACATGCCATGTATTTAATTGCTAAAGACCAAAGAGAGAGAGACAGAGAGAGAGAGAGGGGGGGGGGGAGAGAGAGTTATATGCACTCGCATGCATAGAGAGAGAGAGAGAGAGAGAGAGAGCAGTTTTAATATGGTAGGAACAATCCCAAGATGCCTCAAAGGCATATCCCACAATCCAAGTGTTGAACCCAAGTGGACTTAACCTTGAATAGTTGAGAGAGATGTCACAAAGAGAGAGAGAGAGAGAGAGAGAGAGAGAGAAAGAAAGAAAGATGTATTAATGTCCACGGGAGGCCTCGCGGGCCTATGGGACAAAAGTGTAGAAACAAAGTAAACTCATACAAGCCATAGTGGGCTAGAGCGAAGGGCTCGCTAAGGTCCTCACTGAGTACTAGAAAACACATAAACTGAAATACTAATGTAGTACATCATATCAAGTCACGCCATAAAAACCAAATAGTGTGTAACATATGTGGGGCATGTCAGGTGCTTAGGGCTAATGCTCCAAGAACATGATCTGGCTCCATGTATCTAGGCTCCGTGATAGCTCTCTGGTGTGACACAAAGAGCTCACCTATCTGCATCTGTCGAGCTATCTAGCACTATGGTGGGGGGCGTGGTCTCCTCGATCTCTAGATCCAATGGGCTATGTCAAGTGTAATGCCAAGTCTCTGTCAGTCACCTTTGAGAAGAGCTGAGATAGGTCTAACCTCTAGCGTGTGTGCTCTGGTCTCCTGTCACATGTGAGATCCCCGTGACCCTCATCCAGTAGTGGTATCATGTCGACTCCCTCTACTGACCCATCTATCTCTCATGTTAGCTAGCTCCTCCTCCTCTACTCTTGAGTGCCCTGGAGCTGACTCAAATGCATAGAAGTCAGTGACCTGCCTCTGCGCTTGGTCCACCTCAGTGTCCTGTGACGTGGTGGTCACTGCTCTCTAACCCATCGCAGTAGTGTCTCTCTATGTCTCCGCATCTCCATTAGGTATAGCCCAATACAACTGGAAGTGGATCAGTCCTGAGAGTGGGCCAAACCCGTGTCCCTCTTGAAAAAGGCAATGGTAGTACCCTCGGATCTCGTAGTAGGTGGGACATATACAAAGAAAGTGCTCCTCAGTCTCGATCTAACCCATCATGCATAGCATACAAGTCTGCTGCTCTTTGGGTATGCCTGCAGCTCTCCCTACCTCAATCCTCAACTGATGGGAGGAGACTCGCATCTGTCCAATGGCAATCCTCAGTGCATGTGAGACTCCTTTGTCCTCAAGATACTGGGGTCTAATGATGAGGCTATCCTCCGATACTCTCAAGAAATGGTCATAGTAGAGCTAGGTCTTGGTGGGGAAATCTTGGTCCCCCCCCAAGTCTGAAGTGTTTGAAGTTGGAGGAGGTCTAACCATATGATGCGGTTAATCTCATCCCACAAAATCAGCTCGGGGGGTGCATCCATGCTATACTGAAAAGGAGGGAGCCTGTCCATGTGAATGCCATGACTGGCGAACCAAGTAGAGACACGTGCATACCATGTTGTATCAAACCCACTCTCAGCCAGTCAGATAGAGGATTCCAATGCCAGTCTCGGTAGCCTCTCATAAGGTAGATCCGAGACTCTATGGAGGAAGGTCACTATCTAAAAGGTGGCATCGATCTGAAGAGGGGTCATAGTAAACTTTGCCTGTACTATCTGATGGGGGACTAAGGGCTTACTAGGAATCATCTTGGATCCCATGATTATTTGTAGCCGCACAAATCTCTTCCACTCTGCTGCTGAAATATCACACCCCCAGATTAGTGCTGCATATGTGGCAGTTGGTATCACTAGGGTGTCAAAAAGCCAGCACTTCGTCGGTGGCTCCTAGAAGTGCACCTAGAAACACTGGCGCTCTAAACAGGTCGAAGCACCATATCCTCATGTGAGGCATGCTCAGGCTGCTGCATGAATCATCGTGAAAGCTGGCCTAATGAAAAGTATGTGTAGGACTGCACAATCTCTACTAGTTGACCTCGGTAAGTGAAGCTATGTCGATGGAACACTGGGTATGAGATGTTGAAGATCATAACCTTGGTCTTCCCAAGGTTAACTGTCAAATCTCTCTCTGTGCAGAACTCCTCGAGGGCCTCCAGATGTCTCTGTAAACCCTCTACTAAGGACGACAAGAGGACTATGTCATCCGCATATAGTAGTATCGATACCAACAAATCAGCCAGTGGTCACCTCGTATGCGGTCTATGAAGGATGTGATCTCATCAATGTAGAGGCCAAAGAGAGTCGGTGAGAGGGGGCATCCCTATTTCACCAACCCAGCCTAATAGGCCTCTTGGGGTGCAAACGTGTCCCTTGACGGATTCATATAGGCTCATCACCCCCCAAATCAGAACCTCTAGGATCTACATCTCCTGGAGTCTCCTGATCATGCGGGATCATGGGACAATATCGAAAGCCTTTCGAAAATCTACAAAGCAGGCATAGACTTTTTGACACCTCGACCTCACCTCCTCAATGATAGCCCTCAGTGTGAAGATGTGGTCTAGGGTGGAATGCTATCTCCAAAATTCTTCCTGGTCCTAGGGCATGCTGCCCATGTGCCTCTGTGTGACTGTTGATCTCTCTCTCT
Source organism: Dipteris shenzhenensis (assembly GCF_047967505.1). Lineage (NCBI taxonomy): Eukaryota > Viridiplantae > Streptophyta > Polypodiopsida > Gleicheniales > Dipteridaceae > Dipteris > Dipteris shenzhenensis. The sequence goes on along the minus strand of NC_141605.1, from coordinate 57,145,756 downwards.
AGTACAGATCCATAGATCTTGGCCAGAGTGTGGCCAATTATGAGAGTGCGGTAATTCCCAATGTCCATGGGGTCACCTGCCTTGTGTATTGGGATGATGGTGGTAGTGCTCCAGGAGGGTGGAAAGCTATGGCATATGGCGTGGTTGAACATCTGTGCTAGGATCGGGGCCAAAACCTCGTGCCCATGTGCAAAATGCTCCATAAGAGAGAGAGAGAGAGAGAGAGAGAGAGAGAGAGAGAGAGAGAGAGAGAGAGAGAGAGAGAGAGAGAGAGAGAGAGAGAGAGAGAGAGCAATTTTAATATGGTAGGAACAATCCCAAGATGCCTCAAAGGCATATCCCATGTTCCAAGTGTTGGACACAGGTGGACTCAACCTTGAATAGCAACCTTGAATAGTTGAGAGAGATGTCACAAAGAGAGAGAGAAAGAGAGAGAGAGAGAGAGAGAGAGAGAGAGAGAGAGAGAGAGAGAGAGAGAGGACTAGCTGGAATAGGTGGAATAAGAAATAGTGGGTTGCCATTGATGAATAATAAAGTCCAATCTATTTTGGTTATATACCTAGGATGCAAGGTTGATCTAATTACCATTGCATACACTACATTTTGAATCAAGTGGGTAAAAATGTACGTGAATTATATTAAAAATTGTATCTCAACAAAGTGATTAATATCTTACACTTTTTTAGGATTTATATAAGTTTACCACCTCTCATGGTGCATGCAACCATGCACACGACCACATGTACACATGCATGCACTCTCATAGTGCAAATGTAGTTAGCATATCTAGAGGGGGTTATTAAATGCTTTGAGGTTGATGTCTTCCTTACTCATTTGGTCCATTCATTTTGGTGTCACCTCAACCTAGTGCTTCATCTTTGGCTGACCTATTTTTCCTTGCCTCTTTTTCTTTTCCTTCCTTATTCTTCCATTGATCCTTTTCTACTTCTAAGGCTACACATGTTGCTCAAGACTTTGCATGTTAGCTTGTGCTTTTTGTAGCCCAAACCCCATTACAACAAGGGCTTGGAAGCTTTCTTTGATGTGTGCCATCACATTGGTTACTTACTAGTAGGAAATCTTGAACTATATGTCACAATATTTTTTTAGATCTTGTTCTTTGGATTTGGTGATGTCAAGATGAGGGATCACTATTGCAAGGAGTCCACCAATTCCTAACCCTTTCGGCATTAAAGGTGGCTTGTTGAACAAGACTTCCAGCACACCTTACAATCAAAGAATCCACCTGTGCTTTCTTCTTCTCCTTGTGCAAGTAGGAAAGATGTGTCTTGTCTTGACACTCTTTTTGCTTTTACACCTTATCACCCCCTCCATTGCTTTGAGTGCTTTTTGTATGAGCTGCCTTGGTTCACCTTTATCCAATTTCTTGAGCTAGTTTTGTTTGGACAAAAATAATGTTTGCCTCATGCCTCTTGGGATCACATCCCTTGGGCATACACCATTGTTCTACCTTAGCCTATGATTCTTTTATGCCCTTTCCTCTTGAGATTTGGACATCAGGATGACTAAAGGGGCTCAAATTTAGGTCCATGTGATTGGTGGATACAAATATTGGATAGGACTTGGATTAGATATTAATGTGTGGTCAATACTTGTAGTGGTTCGGATCATTCTTAGCCTTCTAGAGCTATTCATTTTCCTCTTCTACATCTATTCAAGTAGAAGGTCTCTCCTTAGCCTTCTACAAGTGGTTTGGATCATTCTTAGCCTTATAAAGCTATTCATTTTCCTCTTGTACATCTATTCATTGGTGGTAGAATGTCTCTCCTTGGACCATTTTACTCTTCTATAGCTATTCATTGGTGCTAAAAGGTTTTCAAAGGCGATTTTCTCTGGTCATGGCTTTATCAAATGAAGACCCAGTTCCTGAGCCACCGTTTCTCTATTCGTTATTAGTTTCTCATGATATTTAAACGGTTGCCAATATTTAGAGAATTACACATCTATGTGTTTATCATTTTTTCCAAAAGGGCTACATCTATATTTCCTTGTTGTACCTCTATGGCAAGGTTGGTTGCAAATTTATGCTGCTAATCAAGACATGCCGAAGCTCTTTGTTTGAGATCCAATGCCATTTTTCCTTTTCAACAATAGTTCCTTTGATAGGTAGCTTAAAGGGAAGTTTGGTTTTCTTGAGCCCTCGTTGAGACATGTGTATAATTTGGGCCCTTGATTTTAGATTGATCTAAAGGCCTAAAACAAGCCGTCCAAATTTGACCCAAAATAACAATGCTTTAAGTTTTTTGGTGCTTTTCAATAGCTCTATATTTAGACTCACCTCTTAGTCCTTTGGCCTAGACCATGGAAAACTTTATGGTCTTGTGACTTGTCACATTCCTCCTCTTGCAATTGGATGGCACACCAGCATGAACCAGTTGGCAAAATGGTCGACTAATGCACAAGACCTTGGGATAGCTCCAAGAATCAAGTCTACCAAGTACTAAGGTAGAAGAAATCGAGTCATGATACGTTTTAAGAACTCCTGACACTTGTATCTAGCCATTTCTATCTTTTAGGAACTCCTCCCACTTGAATTTATCTATTTCTAGCTTTGCATTATATTGACCTATCTACCACTTGTACCACAAAGTAATATCTTCACCCAAAAGATTCACTGCAACATGAATGCATTCTCATTGTCTGCAATGGACCACATAGAAGTAACTTTTAAATGGGTTAATCCATTTAGTCTTATGATCATATCTTTGAAAATTGAGGTTCCTAGGAAATTAGGACTTAGCGGGCTATTAATTCATATTTATTGGTTTGAAGAGAGATAGGAGTAGAGATCAATCATATTTTTCTTTAGCCTCAGGAGACTTGTAGGTGGGATCTTTGGCTTCCTAGATAGCTTGGTTACATTCTTTGGCTTCCTAGGTGGCCTCATCATATTCTTCTTTGGTTTCTTGAGCAGCCTAGTTTCCATGCCTTCTTTGCATGGACTTGCTCTTGTCTCTCATCCTAGAGTTTAATGTATGAGTTATGCGGTCTTTGACTATTGTGGACGTTACCTCTTTGTTACAAGTGGAGCTGAAGAGCGTGTTGTTGCTCAAAGGGTGTCATTACCTATACTACATACCCTCCCTAACATGTACCTCACAAGGTGAGGAAAAATTTTTGAATCTTTTATACCAATATAACAAGCAAGGGCTCTCTCTCTCTCTCTCTCTCTCTCTCTCTCTCTCTCTCTCTCTCTCTCTCTCTCTCTCTCTCTCTCTCTCTCTCTAGCCCGTCAACTATTTGAAAATGTAGAAGCGTGAGCTAAACTGAAAGGAATACACACTCTTTTTTTTTTTTAAAAGCAGACCCAAACACTAACTAGGGGTTGCCAAAGTTTAACTATCCCCTTGCAGTAAATTGCGGAGCTCGGAGCTTCTCAGTGAGCTTGCCCCCCCACCTGTGGTGGCTTGCTGCCCTCTTCTCACTCCCTTGGCTGCCCCGCTGCCCTCTGCTCCTCCTCGCCTCCCTTTTGCCCCACTCTCCCCTCAGCCTCCACTCTTCCCTGCCTCCCTCGCCTTCTCACTCTCCCACCCCCCTTGCTGCTCCTCCGCCCCCCGCTCCTCCCCTCCCACCTTCTCGCCTCCCTGCCTCTTACCCCGCCTGCTTTGCACCTCCCACTGCTCCCTTCCTCTCCCACCTGAGCACCTCCCCCCGCCATTCTGCCTCCCCCCTCCTTCCTTCTCCTCCGCCTCCCCCCTCCCTCTTCTACCTCTTCCTCCCCCCGCAGGCACTCCCCCCCACCCTCCTTCCACTCCTCCGCTCCATCCTCCTCTTCTCCTCCACTCCATCCTCCTCTTCTCCTCTCCTTCCTCTCTCCTTCCCCTTCTCCCTTTGACCTTCCCTCCTGCCTCCTTCACCTCTCTCCTCCGCCTCTTGGGCTACCAGGCCAATGTCTTCAGTGCAGAAAGATGGATCAAATTGCTAGAGATTGCCCTCAGGGCCACCCTCGAGCACCTCCTCTCCCTCCCCCATAGAGCAGGCAGAGCTAGTAGACCAGAGTTCCATGCCCCCCAGACAGGAGTAGCAGGAGACTCAGACCCCCTGGGTGACCCCTTCAGAAGGGGACTGGGGACCCAGGTTAAAAAGAAAAAGAAACCAAGCAAGTAGGCTCACAAGCACCGCAGGCAGAGGGCCAAACATAGAGAGAGAGACAAGTTTGTCTACAAGGCACCTGAGGAGGAGCAGTAGCAGCAACAGGAGCCCTTGAGTTGGGATTCACCCCCCTCAATGGAAGGGGCCATTGCCCAGCCAGCAGTTGTTCCTCATGTAGTAGAGATTTAGCGTCCACATCCACCCTCACACCGTCACCAAACCCCAAGAGTTCTTGATGTGGCAGTGGCAAATGATAGTCAGACTACGATTGAGGAACGATTGAGGAGGAGCAGATCCAGAGCCTCGGTGAGCCTGAGCAATAGAGGGAGCCTAGGATCGCCCCCTTCCCCCCCCCCTCCCCCTCCCCCTCTAGATCCCTCCCCCCTTTCCCCTCCACTCCCCCCTCCCTCTGGGTTAACTCCTCCCCCCCCTGCCCCCCTCGCTGTGATCACTCTCACCACCCGTCCCCTCCCCTCCACCCCCCCACCTCCTCCTACCCCCATAGCCCTCCTCTCCACCTCCACATCAGGCTCCTCAACCTCCCTCTCCTCCTAGGCTTTGACACCCCTGCTAGTAGCAGGCAAGGGTAAGACGTCCCCTTCTTCTCCCTCACCGCAGCATCAGGCCCATCTAGGGAGGGAGGCAGAGGGATGGGGCTCTCATCCTCTAGGTCAGCCGCCCCCCATCTCTAGCTTGGGCGTCCATTACCACGGGACTTCTGGAGGCTGGGACCCTAGAACTACCTGGAGATCCCAGACTCCTATCCTCTATTGCTGGAGGTAACGCTTATGATCCTCCAGCCATGGCAAGGGGGTTTGATCAGTGCAGTGGGCTCTCAGACACAACCCGTTTGGAGCTTCCAGTTTGCCTCCACAGGGTTGGAGAAGTGGACCCCAAAGGTGTTTGATGCTATTATGGGAGACCAGATAGCACACATGATGGATGAGTGGATGGGAGCACGGGGCTGGACCTTTGGTACACCCATGGAGCAAAGGTGAATTTCTATCTGAGCTTCACGTGAGAGGAGCCGATATGTGGTTTGGCGGCAGGAGTTATTAGATTACCGCTTGAGGCCACGGTGGACCATGCATACTACAGGCCCCTCCAGAAGTGTACGAAGCGGTTCGGGGTGGAAGTCTCCTTCATGATGAAGTGGGCACGGAAGATTGGCACTAAGCCGAGATCCACCCTAGTATGTCATCGCATAGACATGGACTATTCGCCCTCAAAACCCTCAGCAAAGTCACTTAAGGAAGTCTTTTTGGAACAGGCACCTACGCATGAGTTGGAACGTGCACGGGCTCCACGACCGTGCTCATAGTCAGTCGCAATACCAAATACTCCAATAGGAGTTGCGGAGGGCCATGGTAGGATGGCCAGTGGATATCCTTTTGATTCAAGAGCAGATGTTTTCAGCAGTAGACATCAGACGGTGTTACCACCTCCTCCCAGGGAGGGGTCCGAAGGAGTGGTGTTCCCCTGCAGTAGGATAGAGCAGAGGGGTCTGCATCTCGGTTTCATGAGCTTATCTCTAGACCAGCAGTTTGGATGGGAGTCGGGTCGGGAGAGTCCAGGATTGGGATCCTGAATGTGTATGCCCCAATGTGCAGAAAGCACTGCCCGACCTTTTGGAGGAGGCTGACAGAGAGTCTTCCGGATGTAGAGTCCTGGATTGTTGGAGGAGACTTCAACAACTTGGAGTATGGGGAAGACAAGTAGGGCAGCGCCTCATTCGCTAAGATGCACGCAACAGAGCGTAGCACCTAGGAGCAGTTCATTTTCATGATCAGTGGGCAGAGACCTGTGGCAAGAGCCAGATTTCACCACGATACCTGGCAGCATTCTATTCTCTTTTGAATAGAGGAGACATGATGGACTACTTGAGAGACTAGACCGTTTCTACATTGGGGATTGGGAACTGCACAGAGGTGGCTCTACCAAGATTTTGGTAGGTCCCACGATGTTAGACCACTCTCCCGCAGTACTTCACTTAGAGCAGCCCCATCGAGGTCTTCCCCAGAAGGGGGTCCACATCCCATAGGACCTCCTACAGGATGAGGAGATCCAGCAGGCCATGGTGGAGATTTGGGAGCACTCAGAGATGACACCGGACTGGGCTTCATGGGTGGCCGATGCGATTCAGAGGAGCAATGAGGAGCTACAGGATCACGCCCTTAGGCGGAGGAGGATGCTTCAAATTGTCAGCAAGCTTTGAGGAGGGACCTTGCCTCCATAGAGCGGCTCAGGGAGTAGGACCCAAGTTCTCAGTGGCTTAGAGATAGGCTTGAGAGCGCTCGCCTTGAGCTTCAAGACATGGAGATCTGGCGGGTTGAGTTCTCTTATCACTCTTCTGGGCCCATTGGGTACAACAAGGGGACAGGAGCAGTTCTTTCAAACCACTGGGCCTCATTCAGCAAGCACACAATTGTAGCATCTCTGAGATTCGCAGGGCATCATGCACATTGACCCGCATACGATACTAGACCTGACTACAGATTTCTACAACCAGATTTTCAGACGGAGAGGATGACTTCAGTTGGTATAGTGGCTCGAGAGGTAGTTTAGGATCATGTTTCGGCAATGGTCTCGCAGGATTTATGTAGCAGGCTAGAGGAGCCTTTCAACAATGAGGAGCTCTAGGAAGCCCTCAACGCTCTCCCGACTCAGAAGTGTCCTGGCAAAGATGGCTTGACTCCGACCTTCTTACGGAACTTCTGGGAGATCATCTCCACCCCTTTCCGACTAGCATGCCAGGAGATTTTTGACACGGGCTCCCTCTCGTAGTCCTTGAGTAGGGGTTGGATTTGTTTGAACCCAAAAGGGGGAGATAGGTTCGACATCTGGCAGTGGAGATCGATCACTCTACTTGATACTGCTTACAAGATCCTCGCCAAGGTCTTGAGCTTACGGTTACGGCCCCATCTTATGGACATCATTGACGACACACAGATGGGGTTTGTCCAGGAGCGCAGCATCTTGGACAACATCTTCACTTTTTGGGAGGTAGTGGATTGGTCCAAGGAGGAGTCACAGCTGATGGCCATCCTTCTCTTGTATTTTAAGAAGGCCTATGATAGGGTGGAGTGGTCCTTCTTGGAGGGCACTATGTAGAGATTGGAATTCACTAGTAGATGATCAGAGTGGTGGGACGTTTGGGGAAGGAGTGGCACATTGAACCTCCCAGTATTTCAGAGCAAGATGCCCCCAGATGGCACCTCTGGCTATGGAATGGTAGACCCTTGAGGGAGGTCCAGTGGGATCCAGGAGAGTGGTTCTGGCCCTTAGGGGCGGCCTTGCAGAGCAGATGAATGAGATGCCCTTCTTTTCATATACCACACGGATTGGCAGGAGGCTTCAGATGGACTCTTCGAGGTGGACCCCCTCAAGGAAGCGACATTGGGTGACCCAGAGAGTGCCTCGGGATGTCCGTTCTAGGTTTTGACATGATTATGGTCCAGTTTGTAGCCGAGGAAGATATCCTACTTCTTCTGGCTAGCCGCCCATGGAGGGTTACCCACATCAGATCATGGTTGGCAGATCATGGTTGGAGCAGATGCGAGTGGAGGGGCAGTGCCATTGTTGCTCTGGTGGTTTCCCAGAGACCATTTCACACTGCTTGTGGAGCTGTCATAGAGCAGCAAGGATCTAGATGGGAGCCCTCTGGATCATCACCCGCATGCAAAGTCTTCAGAGGGATTACACCTGGGGGACGGTGGCCTAGTTGATGGAGGGAGGACACACATTCTAGATCGATAAGGTCTCCCCAACCTACCGGATAAAGGGTCAGAGCATACAGAGGATAGAGATCCATGAGGCAGTCCCTCCAGATAGCCTAGCTCCCCTCTCTCCTCCGGAGGACAGTGTTTGGGAGGTGGTAGCGAGCATCACTGTTGACTTTGTGCCAACATGGACTTAGGTAGAACAGAATGTGTGTGTAGAGTAGCAGCAAAGCTCCACTTGTACTTGCATAAGGCTAGCAATAATACCTCTTAGAAATCCAACTTGCATGTTCTACATGCAAGTTCTACGTACGACTCCTACATGCGAGTTGTACATACAAGTTCTACATACAACTTGTACATGCGTGTTCTATATGCGAGTTCTACATGTAGAAAGAGAATGTGTTACAACTTCTATATGTGAGTTCTACATGTAGAAAGAGAATGTGTTACAACTTCTATATGCGAGTTCTACATGTAGAAAGAGAATGTGTTACAACTTCTATATGCGAGTTCTACATGTAGAAAGAGAATGTGTTACAACTTATACATGCGAGTTCTACATGTAGAGAGAGAATGTGTTACAACTTCTACATACGACTTCTACATGTAGAGAGAGAATGTGTTACAATTCCTACATGCAGAGAGAGAAGCTCTCCAACTTGTATAAATACCCCATAATGGAATGAAGCCCACACTCTTTGGGGCATTGTGTTGAGTTCTACTTTGGTATTCCAAGCAATTGTCTCAAGTGTCCATGCTTCCTTGCACTCCACATCCAAAAGCATGCCCTGACCTTGCAACTCCTCCTCCCCTCTTCTCCAACCTTGCAACCCATCCTCTCTCTCTCCTCCTCCCTCCTCCTCCTCCCTTCTTCTCCTCCCTCTTCCTCCTCTTGCTCCTCCCTTCTCCTCCTCCTCCTCTCTCCTCCTCCCTCCTCCTCCTCCTCCTCCTCCTCCTCCCTCCTCTCTCTTCTTTCCCCCATGCTCTTACACCTTCTTCCTCTCCCACTCCTATGCTCCCCCTAAACCCTTTGTTCCTCAAACCTTAAACTCCATGATCTACAAGGGAGACGAGTTCTCCACCATGTACTCTACTCTAAACCTTGGAACCTCTCTAAGCTCTGGAACTCCTTCAAACCCTAGAACCTCCTTCTAAACGTGGAACCTCCTTCTAAACCTTGGAACTCCTTCTAACCCTGGAACCTCCTTCTAAACCTTGGAACTCCTTCTAACCCTCGAACCTCCTTCTAAACCTTGGAACCTCCTTCTAAACCCTGGAACCTCCTTCTAACCCTTAAACTCCTACTCCTCCTAGACCCTGCAATCCCCAATGAAGGTGAAAGCCTTCATTACCTCAACCATGATAATACACGTTCCTTTTACACATGCATGCACTTTGTTTGCTTACCACACTTAAGCTTATGTCTCTCACCGGAACACGACTCGAGGTCTTAAGCTGCTACACATATACTACAACCGACAACCCTGATATATCGGTAGGTGACAAAAAGCCTTGGAACCTTGCATAGTGAGAATACCATGCTCTTCCTACAAAAGCCATAGGAAAGAGCCAACAAGAAAGCTAATCTCCTCTTGAGGAGGGGTAGATGGTTGTGAATCTTAGAGGGGATCTCGTTGCTGAGGCTGCGGACTCTGACATCGAATCTTCTTGGGAAGAGGTTTGGTAGGGGTCTCATTGTTGAGGTTGGCATTTCTTGCTATCTTGCATATATGTTGGATAAGATTGCACCCGTATCATTGAGCTTCTAGATAAGTTTGTATGCAAGTCTGATATTTTTGCATGTAGGAGATGGTTGTGATGTTTGGCGCGGGTCTCGTTGCTGAGACTGCAAACTCTTTTGCCAATTCATCTTGAGTTTTGGCATAGCTTCTTGTCCAGCTTGTGAATTCATTGCATGCTTTGAGAGTATGGAATGAAAGGGTGTGATACTATTATTGACTCTGTGCCAACATGGACTTAGGTAGAACAGAATGTGTGTGTAGAGTAGCAGCAAAGCTCTGCTTGTACTTGGATAAGGCTAGAAATAATCCCTCTTAGAAATCCAATTTGCATGTTCTACATGCAAGTTCTACATACGACTCCTACATGCGAGTTGTACATGCAAGTTCTACATACAACTTGTACATGCGCGTTCTATATGCGAGTTCTACATGTAGAAAGAGAATGTGTTACAACTTCTATATGCGAGTTCTACATGTAGAAAGAGAATGTGTTACAACTTCCATATGTGAGTTCTGCATGTAGAAAGAGAATGTGTTATAACTTCTATATGCAAGTTCTTCATGTAGAAAGAGAATGTGTTACAACTTATATATGCGAGTTCTACATGTAGAAAGAGAATTTGTTACAGCTTCTACATACGACTTCTACATGTAGAGAGAGAATGTGTTACAATTCCTACATGCAGAGAGAGAAGCTCTCCAACTTGTATAAATACCCCATAATGGAATGAAGCCCACACTCTTTGGGGCATTGTGTTGAGTTCTACTTTGGTATTCCAAGCAATTATCTCAAGTGTCCATGCTTCTTTGCACTCCATGTCCAAAAGCATGCCCTGACCTTGCAACTCCTCCCCTCTCCTCCAACCTTGCAACCCATCCTCTCCCTCTTCTCCTCCCTCCTCCTCCTCCCTTCTCCTCCTCCCTCTTCCTCCTCCTCCTCCTCCTCCTCCCTTCTCCTCCTCCTCCTCTCTCCTCCTCCCTCCTCCTCCTCCTCCTCCTCCTCCCTCCTCTCTCTTCTTTCCCCCATGCTCTTACACCTTCTTCCTCTCCCACTCCTATGCTCCCCCTAAACCCTTTGTTCCTCAACCCTTAAACTCCATGATCTACGAGGGAGGCGAGTTCTCCACCATGTACTCTACTCTAAACCTTGGAACCTCTCTAAACTTTGGAACTCTTTCTTACCCTGGAACCTCCTTCTAAACCCTGGAACTCCTTCTAACCCTGGAACCTCCTTCTAAACCTTGGAACCTCCTTCTAAACCCTCGAACCTCCTTCTAACCCTTAAACTCCTTCAAACCTTGCAACCCCCAATGAAGGTGAAATCCTTCATTACCTCAACCATGATGATACACGTTCCTTTTACACATGCATGCACTTTGTTTGCTTACCACACTTAAGCCTACGTCTCTCACCGGAACATGACTCGAGGTCCTAGGCTACACATATACTACAACTGACAACCCCGATATATCTATAGGTGACAAAAAGCCTTGGAACCCTGCATACTGAGAATACCCAGCTCTTCCTATGAAAGCAGTAGGAAAGAGACAACATTTGGCACCACTGCTGGGGAGACTAGAGTCTCAACTAACGAGTAAACATACGCAGGTATGTGTGGAAAAGAAACTACTTCGAACTTTCATGAACATAACACTCAAGGGCAAAATGAACATAACACTCAAGGGCAAGGAGAGTTAAAAAATTTTCCATTTCTAGCCAAACATATATACATCAAGCATCAACCTTGGGTTACTACCTTAAGAACTTTTCTTTATTTCTTAAATAGAAGCCACTTAATAAACAATCAGGGTAGGTAGTGGACACGAATGTGTAGAGCTTGCAATTTCGATCATTTCACCTTTTTGCAAAAGAGCAAACCGAGCTATCCATAAAAAGTTACGGCTCGGGAAGAGTTTAGGGTTTAACCCTAAACCTAAATTCATTTCCTATAAAAACTCACTCCACCCCCTCATTCTTCGTCTTTCACATTTTGCCTCCATCCTCTTCTTCATTCTGAGCCCTACGCAAGACACTCCTCCCTCTCCATCGACCACCACCTTACTCCCATCCTCACATGGTAAGTGCCTTTAAGCCCATCTTGAAGCGATAACCTAGCCATCCACCCACCGTCCATTGTTCCTCAACAATCCCATTACATCGAGAAAGACTTGGAGAGCGTTCAGGTGACCACCTCTTCCTCCCTTTGGATTTCTGTCTGTCAAGTTTTTTTTTCTTCTTCTTTCTTTTTTTCCCCCTCCCATTTCCACCACCCCCTCCCCCCTTTCCCCCCTCCATCTCCTCCACCCCCTCCCCCTTTTCCCCCCTCCATCTCCACCACCGCTTGCCCCTCCCCCTTTCCCCCTCCCCCCTCCATCTTCATCACCATCCCCTCCCCCTTTTCCCCCCTCCATCTCCACCACCACCCCCTCCCCCTTTTCCCCACCACCACCCCCTCCCCTTTTCCCCCCTCCCCTCCATCTCCACCACCCCTCCCCCTTTTCCCCTCTCCCCTCCATCTCCACCCACCATCCCCTCCCCATTTTCCCCCTCCATCTCCACCACCCTCCCCCCCTCCATCTCCACCACCCTTCCCCCCTTCCCCCCTCCCCCCCTCCATCTCCACCATCCTTCCCCCCTTTCCCCCTTTTCCCCCCTCCATCTCCACGACCATCCCCTCCCCCTTTTCCCCCCTCCATCTCCACCACCCTCCCTCCCTTCCCCCCTCCCCCCCTCCATCTCCACCACCCTTCGCCCCTCCCCCCCTCCATCTCCACCACCCTCCCCCCCTTCCCCCCTCCATCTCCACCACCCCCTCCCCCTCCCCCCCTCCCCCTCCCCCCTCCCCCCTTTCCCCCCTCCCCCCTTTCCCCCCTCCATCTCCACCACCCTCCCCCACTTCCCCCCTCCCCCCCTCCATCTCCACCACCCCCTCCCCCTCCCCCCCTCCCCCCTTCATCTCCACCACCCCCTTCCCCCCCCCTCCCCCCTTCCCCCCTCCCCCCTCCATCTCCACCACCCCCTCCCCCCTTCCCCCCTCCCCCCCTCCCCCCTCCATCTCCACCACCCCCTCCCCCCTCCCCCTCTCTCTTTCTTTCTCTCTCCATCTCTCTCTCTTTCCCTCCCCCTCTCTCTTTCTTTTTCTCTCTATCCCTCCCCCTCTCTCTCTTTCTCTCTCTATCCCTCCCCCTTTGTCTCTCTTTCTCTCTCTCTATCCCTCCACCTTTCTCTCTCTTTCTTTCTCTCTTTCCCTCCCTCCCCCCCCTCTCTCTCTCTCTCTCTCTCTCTCTCTCTCTCTCTTTCTCTCTCTATCCCTCCCCCCTCTCTCTCTCTCTTTCCCTCCCCCTCTCTCTTTCTTTCTCTCTCCCTCTCTCTCTCTCTTTCCCTCCCCCCCGCTCTCTCTCTCTCTCTCTCTCTCTCTCTCTCCCTCCCCCCCCTCTCTCTCTCTCTCTCTCTACCCACCCCCTCGCCGGCCACTCCCTACACTAACCTAACAACAACTAACAACTAACTAAGCAAGGGCCTTAAGGCCCTTGCTGCCATGGGCCAGCGCAGGCAGCGGTGCTTGCACGCAGTGTCGGCCATAAGGTAGCATGGCACCCGCCCTTCGCAACGCTGCCCATGCTCCCCCTTTGACACCCGCTCACCCCCACCCCTCCGCAGTGCCGCCTGCACTCTCCCTTCCACACCCTCTCACCCTTGCCCCTCTGTAGCACCACCCGTACCCCCCTTCCACACTCGCTCGCCCCTGCTTTCTCAACCCTCCTCCACCCTCCTCGTGCCCTCCATCTCCCTCCCCTCCCCTTTGTTCAAACACCCCCCCACCCCCACCCCGCACGCTGCCGTATGAAAACAAACCCCCCCCACCCCCACGTCTCCTCAAACCCCCCCCGCGCTGCCACCAGGGGGCCCCCCCCCGCACACAGTTTTTTTTAAAAAAACTAACCACTATACTAACCCTATGTTAGGTTAGTCACACCTAGGTTAGGTTAGATTAACCTAGGTTAGTTTAGTCTAACTAGGTTAGGTTAGTTTAGTCTAACTAGATAGGTTAGTTTAGTCTACCTAGGCTAGGTTTACCCTAGGTTAGTTACTAACAGTTAGCTTAGGTTCACTAACCTTCAGTTAGTACTTAATTGGAGGATATAGGTTAGTTAACCTAATTAGATTAACTTGGTTTCAACCCCTCAGTTGGACTTAAAGTCCATTCACACCACCCTTAGGACCCCCCCACAAAGCAAATTTTACCCCTTCTTTAACCCCTCGTAACTCATCTGTTTGGGACCCAAACTGAACCCTGTTTGAACCCAAATTTCACACACGAAAACAACACGCTACAGGGTATTTTTCTAGCCCATTGCACACCATTTTGGCATCCCTAGCACTCGCTCATTTGTGCCCCTGTGTGGGCCTCGTTTTGCATAAATTCGCTCGTATCTTCACGCCGTGACCTTCGATTAACGATCCCGTCTGCACCGGCACAATTGCCTACACACGTAGGAAAATCTTAGGCACATTAATAACATGAGGATCCCTACACAAACTAACACCACTCTAACCCTCCCAACAACACTACATCCACACCCGCACTTGTGGTAGAGATACCCTTTCCAAATCTCGTCCAATCTGCATGCAGCTATGTTCTGGCCAACGCCTTCGACTCCAACACTTGCCACATTTGCATACAACTCCACTGAAACCACCGCCCCCACCAATCCTCTACCCCAAATCCCCCCCTGAAATTCAATCTCTCCCTTTAACTCCTCCACGCCCCAACATGGCTGGACGCTGTCATGACAATGATGGGGATATCAACCTCAATACAGAGGCTGACAATTTCTTTAATCAAAGAAATAATAACAATCAAGGCCGACGTCCCTTGGGAAAACTGGAACTTCCCAAATATAATGGTAGGGGAGATCCAACCCGATTCCTCCAACATTTTGATGCCGCATGCCAAGCAGGTGGGGATCAATCCCATGAAACCAAGGTGGCTTGGTTTCCCATGGCCTTAACTGATGAAGCGTCTAAATGGTACCTAGACCTTCTAGTGGAAGAGCGTGCCACATGGGACCTACTTTAAACAAAATTCAAACAACACTTTCAAACAGAGAGGCTACAAGATGATCCCGCTCTCCAACTAAGCAAGCTTGAATAAGGCCGACGAGAAGATGTATGCACATACTTGGGTAAGATGAAAAGATTAATCGCCAAATGTGACCCACGCCCAGATGCAAAGTACCTCACGGCATGGTTCATAGTAGGTCTAAGAAAGAAAATCTGAAATGATATGAAAAAGATAAGCAGCTATGAAACGTTTAGTGCTACTCATGCGGCAGCCATTGACATCGAGGATGGCATGACTGACTCAGACACTAGCAGTGATGACGGCAAATCTAGTACATGAGATAAGCGTTCGAAAAAGGGCAAATCACCCTGAAGCTGATGAAAGAAGACATGATGTAGGCCATGGAACAAAAACTTCACTTGTCTCAGCCCGCCAACTCAGACATATCCACGGCGAGAAAATGCATGGTGTCCACATTGCATGGCCAATCATATAGCAAATGAGTGCTTGGTCCTAAGAGCCAGGATCACTGCACAAGCAAATCCACCGCCAAGGTTGTGGTGCCATATCTGCGTCGTCGACAGCCATGATGAGAACAGTTGCATCTTCAACATGCGCAACAACCCGCCTCGACCTCAACAATACTAAGCAGCACCCATGCTAGTATACAAGCAACTGGCACTTGCACAAGCGCCCCCAGCTCCGAGGCTAAATCCTGTTCCCGTTTGGACACAAGTCCCACAACTACTCAGGAATCCGAATCCATGACCATATCCAAGAGCACCAAATCCGGCTCCTCAGACAGTTCCAATACATCGATTACAAGCCGAGGAAGTAGACTTGCCATTTGAGTATGAAGCAGAGTACCTAGTGTACTATGTAGAAGGTGCAGAGGGTCTAATACCAGTTTATTCAAATCAAGTACGTCCCAATACATATCGCACACCAATCAAGTGCTACGGTTGTGGAGAAAATCATCGGATCGCAGAGTGCCCTCATCGTGGTAGCCCAGCTACTTTCCAACCACTCTATAAGATTATGGCATAGGACATGCCTGTATGGATTGTCCCATGAAAAATAAGGTCCCAGAACGAGCAGAAATGAAGCCTAACATCCCCATCGGCATCATTGGGGTGGACCATCAAAGTCTGGGTCCGCCGGCAAGTGTATAATCACGACCTACAAATGTTATTACACACCAACAGAAAGAGGCCACCAAGGATCCTAACATTCCAATCCAACCAAAGCGACTTCTGAAAAAGAAAGCACAAGTGCCTCCACCTCCGCCAAGCAATGAGCAGTCGAGCCCATCCACATAAACTCCCGAGCCTCAAATAAAAGAAGCTCCATACCCAAATGCAGCGGTGAAGAAGGCTTGTTTTCAGGCACTTCAACAATGGGTACAAAATGAACAAGCTCAATTTGAGGCTGAGAAACAAGCTCAAGACCCAATCCATGACTTTGCCCCACAAAGTATTAATACTATACTTGAGCCTTTGTTCCAACAACAAACTCCACAACATAATGTACTGCCACATCAACTTGAAGGAGCCGCACTCTCTAGCATCCTGAGTTGCCCTGTGTCAATTCCCATCGGAATCCTCTTATGGGATTGTCCCAATTTCTGGGAGAGTTTCAAAGGATGGATTGAACTCGCAAATTCCCCTCCACCTATGAATGACATCGAAGACATCCCTGTGTGGATGGGTGAGAGAGATGACATACGCAACATTACTGTGCCTTTGATCCACAAGGCATATAATGAAGTCCAAGCCATAGTGGATGGTGGAGCAAGTGTAAATGTCCTATCAAAGGAGCTCTACAAAGAATGGGGTCTCCCACCAATGCAAAAGGCTAATTTCAACATACGTCTTGCCGATGATTCATGGGCTAAACCCTTGGGAATAGTAAATGGCGTGTCCACAAAGATCACAGGAGTCCGCTTTTCCCTTCAATTCACAATCTTGGATCTCCCTAAAAAATCCTATCAAATCTTACTGGGACGTCCTTGGTTACGAGAAGCATCAGTCCTCCATGACTGGGGAACTGATAGACTGACAATCCAAAATCGCGACACCATAGTTAGGGTGAATGTGGGGACAGGAGCTATTAAACCAATTATGCCTAGAGCGTTGGATGACACATCTTCAACGACAATCTCAAGCAAATCAGCTCCCTTGCAATAGAATGCCATAGCAGGTGACTCACAAAGCAATGTCAATAATTGGATACAAACCTTGGCAACCATCGACAACTGCCATTCATTAGACCCCATCTTCTCACAAATAGATGCTAAGGTGCTACAAGTAGATCCTCCACTCCCACATGCAAAACCAATCGATCTAGAGATGCCATTCTTTATGGCTGACCTCGAGTGGGATAATGAAGCTGAAGAAGGTACCCATACCAATGATGACTCAGATTTTCCTTGGGACCTTGAAACAGAGGCTGAGAATGCTGAAATTAAAGATCAAATCTTTGATAATGACTTAGCCATTCTGCATGCCCCAATGGCAATTGAGCTCACAAAAATTGAACCTCCAAAGCTGAATAACAGCAGAAGATCCCGCAAGAAAGCTGAAGAAGGAATCGCAAAAAAGCCAAGGCCAAACACTTCAATGAATTCGAATGAGTCCAAACAAGGATCGTCGAATTGTATCTTGCAAAACTAGCTCCCTCAAAATCAAAACCACCGCCTCTTGAATGGTCACCTGAGGGATTGGAAGGAGTATGCGCAGCAAATGAACCCTTACTTGGAAACACCTTACCAGTGGAAAAGTTACCCCATAGTTCCCAACGTAAGAAGTTTTAGAAGTATAAGCCACATGTGCGTATGAAGATCGATCAAGAGAATTCACCCAAAAAAAAAGAAAAAGAAAAGAAAAAGAAAAGAAAAGAACAAAACAGAAAAAAAAGAAAAAAGAAAAATAGAAAGGGAATGTGTTACAACTTCTATACGCGAGTTCTACATGTAGAAAAAGAACGTGTTACAACTTCTACATACGACTTCTACATGTAGAAAAAGAATGTGTTACAACTATATGCGAGTTCTACATGTAGAAAGAGAATGTGTTACGACTTCTATATGCGAGTTCTACATGTAGAAAGAGAATGTGTTACAACTTCTATATGCGAGTTCTACATGTAGAAAGAGAATGTGTTACAACTTCTACATACGACTTCTACATGTAGAGAGAGAATGTGTTACAATTCCTACATGTAGAGAGAGAAGCTCTCCAACTTGTTTAAATACCCCATAATGGAATGAAACCCACACTCTTTGGGGCATTGTGTTGAGTTCTACTTTGGTATTCCAAGCAATTGTCTCAAGTGTCCATGCTTCCTTTCACTCCATGTCCAAAAGCATGCCCTAACCTTGCAACTCCTCCTCCCCTCTCCTCCAACCTTGCAACCCATCCTCTCCCTCTTCCTCCTCCTCCTCCCTCCTCCTCCTCCTCTCTCCTCCTCCCATCTCCTCCTCCTCCTCTCTCCTCCTCCCTCCTCCTCCTTCTCCTCCTCCTCCCTCCTCTCTCTTCTTCCCCCATGCTCTTACACCTTCTTCATCTCCCACTCCTATGCTCCCCCTAAACCCTTTGTTCCTCAACCCTTAAACTCCATGATCTATGAGGGAGACGAGTTCTCCACCATTTATTATAATATTGCCAAAATAGCGAGAGTAGAACTAAAAGATGAATGGATAACTAGCCGAAATATGGATAAATAAAGAGTATACTATGCCAAAATAGCGAGAGTATGACTTAAAGATGAATGGCTATGCCTTCTTGTTGCAATGGTGAGCTAGAGAGAGCCAAGCTACTACGCTTCGCCCACTCCCTATCTACTCTTAAAAGGCTACCAAAAACTCCTTTGTCTACTAGAGCCTTCTAAACTATTGCTAGTTACTGGAGCAATGAGGAGAATGGGTGTGTTGTTAGATTTGGGCACCCCCTTCCTCCTAGCGAAGTGGTCCTAGTTGGTTGGCCCACCTTGGTTGGTCCTCCTTGGTTGGTCCTCCACCCCTCCCATGTTTGTGTTGCTTGGCTTCTATCATGCCTTGGAGTCACAGTAATGTGGTTTGCTACTAGTAGAGCAACCCCATAGCCACTGCCATTCAAATGTATGGATTTTAGATGCCAGTGACATGACCACTCTTATAAACCCTTCAAGCCAAGATTGAAACATTTATAAATTTACTATGTGGTTCTCCTATATTATAATCATCTCATTTCCCATTAATCATATGGCTAATTATTTCGATTGTTCTCTCACTTAAATATTTTTCTTTTAAGAATGGGAACTACTCTAGGGAGCGCCAAAAATGTGAAGTAGGATATGCAACCAAGAATCATTCAAGAGAGACAATAAGACATTAAGAAAGATAGAGACTCAAAAGATATGGAAATAAGGGAGTCTAATACTCAGGATATCTAGGGTATATATTCATAAAAATAAAAGCAAGACGTGTCCAAAGGAACAATGAAGTCATTTGTGAAGAGTGCGTTATAGGGATTTGCTTTTCTAGAGAAGTAGCTTACTTAGCCTAACCAACTAGGGTTTCCAAAGTAAACAAGAAAGACTCATATCCTCCCTAAGGATGTGCTGATGAAGAAGTAGTAGAGTTCTCAAAGAGGAACTCATGGACATCAACCATAAATTTAGAAAAAGAGAATACCCATCCTTCCACTTGAGAGCCATCGAGAAAAAAAGAGAGAGATGAATTATGTATGCTCATTGTTCTTTGGATAGTGAGCTACAGCTTTTCGTTGTCATTATTTATGAGCTTTTGAAGCTCTGGTTTCCACCTTCTATGTTTAATCCCCTTTGTTATAAGATTATTTGGTCTGAACATCTGATAATGTCAACTTTGGTTTAAGAGTAAGAATGTAAGGTGTTCATATAGAGCTTAGTGGGATCTATGCATATTCCATATTCCTTATTCCTTATGCAAAATAATCCATGGATGATTAGGCAATTATTTGCTATCTCGTTCAAGTAGTTCTAGCAAGTGCTTCCTAATGGTGACTTGTATAGTATCTCACCATCTGAATCATCAATTTCTCATAGTTATCCATGCCACATCCAATGATGTGGAGAAAGCAATGGATAGGGAAGTTGACATAGTAATCTATGCTGTATACACACATCTCACCAAATGCAACCATTGAAGTTTCAAATACTTCTGCTAAAATGTGAAAGAGTAAAGACACAAGTGGCAATTGATAGAACTATAGACCCCAATTCAGGAACTTGGATCTTGCTAGGATAACATCTAGTGTATTTGTTGTTGCATGCTCCAAAGAAACATGAAGGGCCAATTCTAAACTTCTAGAATCTTGATCATGACACTATTTGCCTATGAAGGCATGCCTTGTAGTAATCTAGACATGACCATTGTTGTGGATGAGGAAGGAGAAGAACAAGAAGAAGATTGTGATCATCCTATTCAACCCATGAAAGCCAAATGTCATGCACTCTAGACATTGGTTGGGATGTGGCTAACATACTCGCCAGCATCATGTGAATAGATTGTGATATACCTATTACAAACAATGAGAGCCAAGTGTCATGCACTCTAGATGTGGGGGTGTGGATCAGGTCCTCGCAAATATGCAAGTTGGTGAATAAATTTCATTTAAGGAACCCAACATTCTACACATAGTTTTGGGTCCTAGAGAGAAGGTAACCATAGAAAGAGTTGCAACATTTGTACTCCTAGATTACACCAATTCACTTTTCCTCACCTCGAAGTAGTATTTTTAATGAACATGAAAGCAAAGGAGGAAAAGGGGATTAGTTTGAGCTATAGAGGCTAAAGGAAGACTAGAAGGAGGAGGAGAAACAAAGAAAACTCAAAACTCTAATCGAGAGAAGTAAGAACAAATGTAAGACAAGGTAGATCATGCAGCTTGCGAGGCTTGGGAATCCCAAGAGGTAGCAGTTGAAGGTAGATTTAGATCAATGTTATGGGACGAGCATCCCCATTCTATGCTCGTCCCTAAAAAGTCATGCTTGGTATGGCAACAACACGAGGAAACCTTTTAGCATCAGTAGCCATGGTCGAGTGACAAGGGAAGTACCAAAGCAATGTGCCAAATCTGGCCTAAAGAGTTTTTTTTTGTATTGCTTGCAAGGTGTCTTCATTTATGTATGATGTTGGGCAACCAAATGTAGTGAAATGTGTAGTTTCTACTACCCATTGCATTCGCTATTGACACATCAGTTGTTTGAGATGGATCTGAACATGCATGAAGTAGAACTTCACACAATTTTCATGCAAAGTTCACCTTGCTATTTGAAATCTCCATAAAGCACCCACTACCGTGCCATCCCCTAGCTCTATCAATGCTCAGCATCTAAGAAGAGGAGTGCATATACAGTGAAATTGACTAGTGCCTTCAAACATACAAAAGGTTTTTTAACTCTAAAAATCACAAAATCTAAATTTTGTATAAAGGGAAAGGAATTTAGGACATATATATAAGTAGGGGTGTATATATTACTCCTAAAACACACATTCCATGGAGGTCTTTCTAGTAATGTATTAATTTGAAATATGAGCACAAGTTTCTATGGCAAGGGTTTTAAGTTTCATGATGGATAGAAGTTTATAGAACTTTAGTCTATTTCTTCCAAATTGTGGTACTAATCTAGGCAAAGTAATCCATACGAACTTTTCACATCAATATAAACGTTTCAATTCTTAATGAAACTAACACAAACAAGGTGGTAAATATGGCCGTGCTTTTAATGAAAGGAAGTTAGATGGATTGCAAGAAGACTAAGCTAACTTAACATTTTAAAGTCATTTAAAACACTCGTGACATAACAAAGTCACCTTGACCAAATACAAATAAAAAACATGGAAGGCCCTTTGGACAAAAAACCCAACCTTCTCCCATAGTCACAAAAAATAATTCATGGTTCTATCATAGATTGCCATTCAAATGCAAGAGGCTTCCCTTTAACATTTTGTTGAAATTTTACGTTTTGCTTGCTTCAGGTGATGAGCTAAGGTAAAAAGAGGGAAAATAAGGGTCTTCATCATGGAGGGGGAAAAGAGTGGAAATAGCGATTTCCATTATGCTGTGCAAAATGCAAAGGGGGACCACTTCAAGCTTAGACCACACGGTGCTATTTCCCACACCCTTGGGAACAATTGATGTGACACTTCTCTTTATTTATGTGACATTTCTTTATAGCACTCTCTCATCTTCCCTTGGATTGTTATGTGAATATTCCTAGGAAAAACTTCCTCTTCCAGGGTGTTTATAGACTACGCTTGCCTATGCCCGCTTGAATGCATATGGGCCATGGGCTGGATGTGGGGGTGAGAAATCTTGCCCATTCATGATCCTTGGGCATGCCCACGGTGGGGTTAGTTTGTGAATACCTTTATTTTCCCTCTTTCCCCTCTCCATGACATATGGCCGTAAGGGTGTTTACACATTAGTACCTGCCCCAGCGAGGTAATAGGTGTCCCCTTATATGTCTTCCACGTGACTTAGGCGTGATTGAACGCACAAAAAGGGGGGTGCCCATCATCATGGGCATACACTACCCCTCGCCCATTGCCACCCAACGTGTGACAACAAGATTCGAACATGCGCAACCAATCATAAGTCACTAAACTTAAACCACACAGGCATTTTCATATGTTGCAATATAAGAATAACAAGACCTCCATTTTCACATGGAGGTCTTGTTATTCTTATATTGTCCTCTTGGTATGTAATCACACACGGCCCAGTGTTCACATAAAACATGTTTCTCACAAATCATAAAAATATAAGGGCCTATTCCCATTACCAGCAGTTAGGGAGCACTAGTTAAGGCTCTTAATAGAGTGTCCACATTAGTGTAGCTATAAGGACTTTTAAGAAGAGAAAGAAGATGAATGTGAAAATTTAATGGTTAACTTAAGGTGAGTAGTGGTTAAAACAAGATTCTTGTTAAGAAAATTTCATGGTCAAGATCAACTCGGAACTATACAACAGGGGTACTCAGTGGGAATGATACCTAAAACAAGATTCTTATTAAGAAAATTTCATGGTCAAGGTCAACTCGGAACTATACAACATGGGTACTCGTTTGAAAGGGCTTGAAAAGAAGAATCCATTGTGAACTTAACTTTAAAGAACTAAATTTGGATCAATGAGATAAACCATTTTGTATTTTTTTAAACCCACTTAGGGGTTACCAATGGAAATGTAATTTCCATTTTAAGATTAACTTTAACTTAACAGAACTAGTTATGTTAGCTCACTAACGTAACCTAAGCTAGTGGGAAAAGGCCCTAAATCCCCTAAATTTTATCAAATTGTACAAAATTGAGAAAATGTTTTTTGACAGGTGATATAGTATGCAGGTTTTTTGTGAACACTTGACACTGGCCATGCCTTTTCTCACGTGGCGGGCAAGGGCGGTGTGTAACCGGGGTGAGGTGAGGTTAGGCCAATTTTCCTTTGCATGCGTTGTGTAGCCATGTGGCAACGGTTGAGCATTGAAGCCACTTGTCACAAATCACAACGTATGCTTTTGGATAACCGGACTTCATCGCCAACCTCAGTTTCTTTTTTTTTGACATCGAACATTTTTTCGACTTTCTGCTCTTGAATGCTGCTCCAACACAATCGCCTCTCATCAAAAAAGGACTCACCGGATTCATGGCGATACGTTGGGACGTCCAACACATTCCTCCTCTTCCGGCACATCGCATGATTGCACATAACCAAAGGAATGTGGCCATTGTACTGTCGCCGCCGTCACATAAACAATCCTGTAAGTGCCTTCAGACGGTCTAAATCGATGTCCTCTAAAGAGTGTGCTCCATTTGGGCTTTCTAGGTCGCTCTCCAAACATACCTTTGAGTTTTTGCATTGTGCTGAGAATGGACGTAGTTTTGTAACCCGTCAACAAAGATAGAGGAGCTCCTCTCTCTGGAAAAAACAAAGTAGCCCTGTTCCGCCTCTCGCTTGATCTTGCATGGACTAAAATATGAGCGTCAATGGCATGCATAACTCTCAGAGATGCACTCAGAGATCACTTGCGCTTTTTTGAAAGCCACCTTGAACATCATTTTGTGATCTTGTTTATTCCGATGCAAAAGTTGTAAAACACGGCAATGCTATTTTACCCATGGGATGGCATTGATTACTCAAAAAAGTCTTGTAATTGTTTCCCTAACGCTTGCCCAAGAATGCATAATCGAAAGGACGTTATTAGCCGGAACAAAAAGGTCACTAGATCATTGATCAACCTTTTGCCTCTGTCTCTCTCATCATTTGATTGCTCCTTTATTATTGTAGGGAGATCTCGAAGAGGAGTCACATGGAAGTTGCAGTTCTCTAAATATAGCGTGTATGCTTCAACTGCTGATTTTGGAGCTGATAATGACAATAGAGGTACTCGACACCAACCAAAAGAGTTCCACACGCAGGAACTCAGCAATGCTGTGTTTGCTGATGAGTAAGTGGCAGATCATTATCGGCATTACCACTCCATAGAGGGTTTATTTTCTACAAATTAATGATGAATTTTACTGGGGATGCTGATTTGAAAATACAGGGGCATTCGTCAAGCAATGACAATTCTATTTGTGAAATGGAGGGGCCCATTTTTTCCCAGCCTTAAGTGTACTTTATGTTGTGTAGGCCATACTGGGCTTTGAATACAAGCTTAAGCTTGGACTAGGCGTTCACATCAAATGCTTATGAAAGCCCTTAATCGACCTGTGCTATGTGTGAACGAAAAGAGGTTCCTCTGCAGTTCGGGGGCACAATTTCAAAGATCATGGTGCTTTGCTGTGGCCTGTGCAAGCTTGGTGGAAAGAATTTGCACTTATGGTTTGCTGTGCATGTTCACTGTGTATGCAGAAACATTTGAACATAACTGTGCTTTATTGTGCACTGTAAACGCTTATTGCTTTCAAGATTTTGGTGTCATGGAAGTTGGAGGAACCAGTAACATCTACGTCACTTGTTCTACACTGCTTGTTCCTCCAACAAAACAATTAACACGCACATGCCATCTGTTTGAGACGAACCAAGATCTTGAAATCGAATTCCTGCAAAAATAGCATCCATCTGATCAATGTTCAAGTCCCAGTTGCAAGGCTTAGAGGCTTTGAAGAAGGAAATGAGTGGTTGCTGCTTAAAACTGAGATACTTCAGCATGAGGTCAATAACTTTGGAGCTCGCAGTAGTGAAGAAGAAGGCCAAACAGAATATGAAGATTTGGAGACCCAGTTTGATGAGGTTCATGGAGTACATGGCAGTCACGGACTAACTATAGGTTATCCTGGAACAAGCAAGAGTGGAACAAAAGAAATTATGAAGGGCCTAAATAATGCTGTTGCGGTCTGTCAAAGCAAAATTGCATATTGCAAACATCCTTCATTTTGAGATTGCCAACAACATAACATAGCAATGACAAAGTTGGGAGCGACTGAAATTTCATTGTGCATCATGTCATTATTTTGTGGAGATAACCAAATCAAGTACCCACGGTATGGTGTGTTGTCTGGGACCCTATACATCCAGCAATTTTGGTAGTGGCAGCCTGGGTCCACCCTCATATAGCAACCGTGTTGGATGACTAGAACGAGGATTGGTTTTGCCAGAAGTACCTGCTTCTTGGAGAAAGACATCTACGAGCACAAGACCAATGGCATAGCAGAAAATATAAGTCTCGTCCATAAAATTCACAAAGACATAAAAGACTAGATTCAAGACTGGCTGAAATTGAATAGCAGCCGCTGCTACAACCACATTGATACATTGATTATGATAAAAGGGTTGACTGAGGCAGTTATGGCTTCAACTATCTACCCATTTAGTACTCACTACTAATTTTCTTCAATACCCACTAGGACTCAGGAGGGGGAGTCGTGATCATGGGGGCCCCTTGTGTAGGTAATTCCGATCTTTCCGCTTGGCTGCTGCTGCTGCACTTAGGGGTGGAAGGTGTTATCTCAAGGGTGTTGATGAGGCTTGGTTTGTATTTTTTTGGACGCCACTGCTGCCTACTTCTGTAGCTTATTATCATTTGCTAGCCTTCTTTGCATGTGTAAGCAATGATCCCTGTAGAAGTTGAGCTTCACTGGCGGTCCCAACCAGGTCCGGAATGTGTGAAGCTGTAAGAGATCCTCGCAGATAATCTAGTTGACCTCTTGTGACAAGAGAGGAGAGCGGCGCGTCAATGCTGTACTAAAAGGGAGGGAGTCTATCCATGTGAAGGCCCAGTCGCTCAAACCATCTCTCTGTGCGTGCATACCAGCATCTCTGGTCACCTAATGCTGAAAGTGCCATAGAAGAGGACAATGCTAGCCAAGGTAATCTGCTGCACCTAGAAGTGCAATCCCTGTAACTCTTGACCTGATATAGGTAGGTGATAACCTGAAATACTGCATCCAGCTGTAGTGGGGATGATCCAAACTCAGCCTAAATAATCTGGTGAGAGACAGATCGCTTACCGTGGATCATCCATGATAGCATGAGAACCTGTAGCCGCTCCACCCCAGCCCACTCTATATTTGATAGATCTGGCCCCCAACAAGGACTGTCGTACATCCCCACAGGACGGACCAAGGAGTCAAACAGCAATCCCTTGGTCTGCAGATCTTGGAAGTGTGAGCGGAAGCATTGCCTCTCTAATCTGGCCAATGAAGCGTTTCCTTTGCTCAGCGGGTCTGCATCGCGGGTCTCATAGTGAAGATAGGTCCAGAGAAGATAATCCCAAGGTATGTATATGACGAAACAATCTCAACAGGCGATCCATCAAACGTGAATTGCTCCCGACGCATAACGGCTCGAGATGTATTGAAGACCATGACCTTGGTTCTACCAATGTTGACCTTCAAATCATGGGACTCACAAAAGGACTGTAGTGCATCAAGGTGTCTTTGGAGGCCCTCTACTGATGAAGACAAAAGTGCCACGTCATCTGCATATAGCAATGTCCGGATCAGTGTGCTAGCTGGAGAGCATCCATCCCCCCCCCCCCTCCAGTGTCTCCATAACTGTCTCAAGCACATCAATGTAGAGGCCAAACAAGGTAGGTGATAAAGGACACCCTTGTTCGACCCAAATAGTGGTCATGATCTCCTCTATCCACCCCGACCCTGCCCGGACTCTGCCTGAGACTCTCTCGTAAAGTGCCATGACAGCCCAAATGATCTCTTGGTCATACCCCAAATCATGTAGGCATCGAAGGAGACGGGCTCTCGGAACCGTGTCAAAGGCTTTGTGGAAATCCACAAAGCAACAATACACCCTCTGCTTTCGTGCCCTCGCCTCCTCGATGATACACCTGAGTGTGAGAATGTGATCCATTGTCCCATGATCACGTCCGAATCCAGCTTGTCCAACTGCTCTAAGTCCCCGACACTATGCAAAGCGAATGACCTCAGAATCAAGCACTGATGCATAAATCTTGGACATGACATGTCCAATCATAATGGTCCCGTAGTTCTCCGGGCTCATGAGATCCCCTGCCTTGAGGATGGGTGACATAGTGTTGACAGTCTAGGTGAGTGGAAACCCAAAACAGACTGCTTCATTAAAGAGCTTTGCTAAGATCGGGGCTAGGAGATTAATCCAATATGCAATGAATTCAATGCATAGGCCCTCATGATCTTTCGCTTTGCTGTTATGAATTTTCATCACAGCATCCTTCAGACCCCCCCTTAGTAAAGAGTGTGCAGGATGTGGGGCGGGGTATGTGTGAGAGATTAGGAGCTGGCTGATTTGGGATATCGTAAAGTGTGCATGCATAATTATGCCAGACTTCAGTGTCAGTGAGTGTGGTGAAGGGGACCGCCCCTCTAGAAATCTATGCCAAAAGTCCTTAAAGTTGTTACTAAACAGAATATTCAGTAGTCCTTCCTAGTTTCGGCGGACGAAATCTAGCTTCTTCCTACATACCAATTGACGATACTCACGTAGCGTCTTTGGTTCATTCGGGAGGTGGTTTTTGGTTTCGAATCTAAGCTGATGGCGTAAAGCCTTGCACTCATCATAGTACCATCTATTACAAGGGACGGTCCCAAGGTGGTGGTGGGGGAGTGGAGCGAGGTGTGTGAGGAAAAGCATGAAGGGCAGCCTCGTGTAGTGAGCGGGTGACCAGAGCAACACGGTCCTCTAATAAGGATATAAAATCAACATATGTGAGAAGTGTGTAAAGGCGAGCTGAATATATAGGTGAGAGGCTATAGTTGAAGTGTATGTCATGATAAGTGGTGTGAGTAAGCTGTGGTGTGGGAGGCATCGTGAGATGGGGTGTAGGGATACTAAAGAAGAGGTATGTGTGATCAGCCCCAGGGGGACACAAGGTGCGATAGTAAATCCAGTGATACGAGATGTGAAGGTAGGGGATCCCATGATGTAATCAACAACGCTAGAGCCTCCTCCATGTGGGAAGCAGGTAAAACCACCTGAGGAGGGCCATCTATCAAGACCATTGTAAATGACAAGATCATGTATCCTACCTAGATCTAACAGGCCTGCCCGTAAGAAGTGACAGGAGCTCGTCTATCAGCTGTTGGAACTCGCATCATACCTGCGTCCTCATGATCAATGTTTGGCAATAAAATGGAATTGTCTCTGAAGTCGAGAAGTGGTATCTGACGAGCCCCTGTCCTCGCATTAAAGTCCCCAACAAGGAGAACTTCCCCGTGGCTCGAGAGGTCGACATCTCTCGTATAGAGCTGCGTATGGTGATGTCTTTGTTATTAATGAGAGAGGGAGAAGATAAGAGGATAGACCACAAGATGGAGTGACTATACAAAGTTCAATCCTTGCATCAGTCTCATAAGATAAGACTCTCTTAGGCTCTTTTATAGAGGCCCATGAGGGTTAGGAGCCACACACTTGTTTACATCCACATCCATACACTTGTTTACATCCATCACCACAAAGTATAATTGCCATCATCCATGTGAGTCCCTCCATGAGACCCATGTGCCTCTCTACATGAGAAACATATGCCTACACTCACCCTTAATCACTCCATGGAGATATACCATGGATGATGGGATGCTTGAGAGAAACAACAAGGTAGTAAACCCGACTGATCTTAGGTACAAGATCATTCATCAATGCCATGATAGCCCATGTGCAAGATATCCAAGTGTCGAGAAGACATACAAGCTTGTAAAATGTGATTTTTTTTTGTCAAAGATGAAGAAACATATGCATTAATATGTTACACGAGTGTCAAGTGAGTAAGGCAGAGTGGGTGAAGCCACTTGGCCTTTTACACCCATTGGAAATACCATCAGGTAGATGATGGATTTTATAGTTAATCTACCACATACACAAGGAGGATAAGAGTCCATTAATCCCTTTAGAGGGGCATGAGAATACTCCAAGGAAGATGCCTAAGGAAGGGATGCAAAGTATGTGAACTTTGAAGGAGCTTCTAGGGTCTAGGGGACTGTCTCGATACTGTGTGTGGTGATGAAGGAATCTGCTGTGTGGTATAATTGGCTGGGTGGAGATCTCCCTTGCATACCCATTATGTGTCACATTTGATTAGTGAGTAGATTGGCCTGTTACATTGCGAAGCTGTTGACAATGAAGTTGTAGACAACTGCCTGGCATTGGTTCTGACCGTGGAAGGGGACTTTTGGTAGTTAACATTAGACCACCTTGTTCTCAACCAGATTAATCTTGCTAAAGATTACTGCTCCATGTAATGAATCTAATAGATTATCAATCCTTGCAATTGGATACATGTGCTTAACAGTGATATTATTAAGACCTCGATAACCGATACACAACTGAAAAGTATCATCTTTCTTTTCTTTAATATCACCAATGAAGCACAAGTTGAGAAATTGGGTCGAATTTGCCCCAGCTTGATATGTTCTTCCAGTTATCTTTGCACCTTAGCTCTTCAACTCTTCAATAAACCTTAGCCTATAAAGAGGTCTATTTATAGGTTAGTGCTAATAAGGTCAATCTTATGTTAAACATTTTTCCCCCGAGGTAAACCATTGGATAATTCATCTTTAAAACTATCAAAGAGGTCATTGAGAGTCTGGTGGACTAATTAGGTGATCCCCACATCTTAGGTAAAAAAGAATCTATTGGTGCATCCTCGCACAACTTAACAAATACACTACAAAGGAGGCAAGATTAAAGGACCTTGAGGTAGATCCTTTTTACCTCAAATAATATATGATACACCATTTAGTTTAAACAAACAAATACACTACAAAGGAGTAAAACTCACCTGCAGTCTTTTGACCTTCCATAGGCAAGATTAAAGGACCTTTAGGTAGATCCTTTTCACCTCAAATAATATATGATACACCATTTAGTTTAAACGAGTGATGTATTTTTACCAAATCTACAACATGAATGCCACACCATTCCAAGAGCTACAGCTACATGAACAAGCCTGATAATTTCAAAATCCAGGTAGTTCCCACTACGTACCCTTTGGTCCCACACTCTGTTGGACTTCCCTCTACCATCATAACCATATGAGCATAGTCAGATGGACTGATTTTAAGTTTATATATTTTCACCTGTTTAGACTCAATAATATGATGGTGTTGACACTAAGTCCAACATCACAATAACATTATCTTTTGTCACTTTCCCATTCATTTTTATTAATTCCATTCTAGCAAAGTCAAATATCCCATTGCTGTAGGATTAATAAGATATTATCAAGTGCAAGTTTTTTAAACAGAAACACATAATAAAACAATTTTTGACTTGTAAGACAATCTCGCTAAATGGATTTGAAGCCTCTTTAATATAGGAATCTCTTTCATTCTTGCATCGCATTCTGAGATAATTATCTCAGCCATTCGACGACCTTTATTCTTTGGTCAATCCCTCCATAGGTATGGCTGAAGGTATCCGGAGTCCTTTTGTTGCATTTTCTTTTCGCTCTAGAGTCAGAGAAGATTTTGACCAAGCCCGCGCTACCATAGGGGACACTCTTTTTTAAAAACCCCTATGGTGGTACTTGGTTGGGAAACAATATTAGTTATCCCAGCTTGCTTGGCTTGATTATTGGTTGGTTGTATGTTCCTTTTTCTTACAAAGTTTCCTCTGGAAGATTGATTTCTTTGGGTACTTATTTTAGACCTAGGATGCACAAAACCACTTATTATGCCCCTTATATTCTCGTAGTTTATTGCAATGGCAATTGCATCATCAAGTATGTTGACATACATGCCTCTCAATTCTAGTTTGATTGGATTGTTCAAGCTAAACATATAATATCTAACTTGAAAAGAAACTACGATAGTGGGTCAGGGACCTTCATTACAATTTCAATAAATTTATTGGTGGAATACGCTATCAATAAATTCTTCTGTCTAGGATACATGTGTTCATCCCATGCCCTGGAAGCTCCATTAGGTGGCAAAACGTGTTTTCTAAACTTGAGTTTAAAGTTGTTCCACGTAACTGAAGCTATTCCATCCTTTTGTTGTGTTATCCATTACCTATTCGCTGCCTTGGTAAGCATGTGAGTAGCTTCGCAGATTTTTTTGATATCATTAGTGACTTTACAAATGGAAAAATCCTCATGCCATTTGGGAAGCCATCCCTCAATGATGTTAAAGTCCCTGTCTTTCATACGACCTGCATACCTTTTAGTCCTAATTTTCTATATTTAGCCGTTTTTGTTTGATTTTCCCCAACATTTGAACACTGGATTCAGATTCCATTGACACCTATTAGTAAGTGCATGGATGACCTTTCTAACTCTTCTTGATGTCATTAGTGTGCAACTATTGAGTTAGCACTTGTTGTAAGGCATCCTCTATATTTCCAATCCTAGTGTTCAATGGCCAATTTTCATGTGCCATGGGGGCGCAATAACTTCTATATTGGCTAGATCTCATTCCAACGGGTTTCACCTTCAACTCCAATTTCTTTGATCAAAGTCTCTTTTCATGTTTATAGTTTTAAAAAAATAAAAAATATAAAAATAAATAAATGGACCCCCGTTATGTATTAAAAATGTACACTTTTTCCAGCACTAGGAAACTGCAAATCCAACACACAAATGACCTACAATGCAACAGAGAAAGAAAGAAAGAAAGTTTATTAAAGTCTTCGGGAGACCGTGAAGGTCTATGAGACTAAAGATAACTGATACAATGAGCATAACGGTGGTGGTCTCAAAACGGGCCAACCAACCGTTTCTACAAAAAAAGAGGTTATGAAGGACTATGTGTCTAGTCCTGATACAAAAAATATGTGTCTACCTCCAGATGATACAAAGAAGAAGAAGGGGGGGGCACAAAAAAGTGGGGCAGAGGGGGGAGATACAATATACATGTGCAGGTGGTGATCGTCAGAGACCAATCATAGAGGGGCCGTCAAATGGGAAGTCGGAAAAAACCCTGCGATAGATGATTGGCCTCTGACGTCACGCGGCCTAGTCGAGCTCGGTCGTCGGGGGCGGCGGGTGGCCCTGTGGATGAGGGCAACGGTAACCCCAGTGGGGCGGGCCGAGAGCAGAGACGAGATGTCATGGACCTTGATGTGTGAATCTCCCTAGTCACATATGCACTTTGACCAGTTCAAGCACCCAATTTCCAACCCATTTCATAATTACTAAGGCTTTTCCAACCCATTCCATAATTACGATATGTCTTTGTTCAATGTCTGCTGCTTATTGTGCCTCCTTTTTTGTCACTTAAACCCACCTTTGTAAAGCTTGAATACGATCTGGTTTTCATGATTATATACTCCATTTCTCTAGAGCATCACAGTGGAAGTGATACAAGACCATCTAGTGCAACGGTTGCCCAAATGAAAATCTGGTAGGACAACGGTGTGGTGTTGAAGTACCCCTTGAAGAGTATCTCTCCACAATGGGAACAAAGTCCACTACCAGGGATATGAAGCCATGGGTCATTCGTTTTGGATGGCTGTTATGAAGTCCCTACAAAGAGCATTCCCCATTATGCAAAGGGAGGGCCTGCAAAGTTTCATAATAATACCTTTGTCTTGCAGCTAGTTTCATAGCTGCTCCATGATGTTTTAATTTATAATATCTGTTGAATTGTAGCAGACCCTACTCTCTTTTCATCAGATTCTGGAATCTTTCGAAACCCAAAGGGCAGCTTATGCTTGGGTACTGATGAGAACATAAGTGTAGCTTTGCTTACTAAGTTCTTTTGCTTCTTTTTTATTTTTCTCATTCACACATTGTTAAAAACTCTCTTTTGTTCTTTTGCTTGTTATATAAAATTTTGTATTAATTTGTAAGATTGGATATATAGTCTTATGAAGGTATATGTTTTCCATTTCATTTTCTGGCAGGAACGAACAGAAAGGCACCTTACACATGGCTGTGTCAGTGGCAACCCTGATTGGTGTAACTGCATTGGTGGCTGTGGCAGTGGCAGTGGGTAGTGGGGGTCCGATTGCTCTGATGGAAACCATCACTAAGTCAGGTTTTACAGCTGCATTTGCATTGATTTTTATTTCAGAAATTGGTGACAAGGTAAGCTATCAAAGGCTTCTTTACTTCCGGATAATGTCAGCTATATCGAAATAGATTTATATTTCCTATTTCTAATGTGACTTATTGGGAGCGGTTTGCACATTTTGCTTTACATGCAGCTCAGTTGATTTCACATTTGTATTTCTTGCAGACATTCTTTATTGCTGCCTTGTTAGCAATGCAGCATGCTAAGATATTGGTAAGAATTCTCTGATTTGAGATTTTGAAACTACAATTCGCCATCTTTAATTCATTTGTCACAGTCAGATGTAAAATTCCTGAATGAAAGCTGTGAAAACAAACAGAGCCTTTACAGACTTCATACTTTGTCCTCTTCTTTTATTTTCTTAAACATGTGTTTATATCTAGGGTGGCTTCTTGTCGTTTGCAAAAGAGATCTTCTATTGAGTAAAACAGAATACACAGAGAAAAGAGAACTCCTACCTTAGTTTGCACATCTTGGGTTGAAGGCAAATAGAGTCTTATGAGGAAAATCACTTGAAACCTTTCCTCAGCTGCACAAACTCACCCAAAAGATCAAGCCAACGCTATGGAAGTGAATGATTGTGAAAAAGAATTTGTGGCCCTAGGTCTGTGCCTCATCGTTGCAATCTTGTGCATCCTGAATACACCCTTTGATGAATCCATATCCCTCGTCAAACCATATGGTCAGCAACTTATATAAAATAGATGAAATGCTATGATTGAGAGATGCAAAGACTCTAAGAACCCAAGACTCTAAGAAGGGTCAATAATGCTATCATCTGCTTGTTGGACAACTATCTACTGGCGAACCTTATGGCCAACTGCTGAACTTGGCAAACATAAAGCTCTAGAATATGTACAGCCCGGATAAGAAGGCAAAGTTTGTCTCCCTCCCCCGAAGTAAAAGTATGTAAGAGTGGTGTTCATGAGAACAAATGACGAGAAGGGGAGCACAAAGAGGGAATCTGACTTTTCATCCTTGATAATGGTTAAAGCAGTACGGAGAGGCCAAGAGACCCATGCATGGCATGAGATCTCCCCTATAGAAAGCAGCATGTTTATTTCTTAGTATGCACAAGTTAGCTGGTCTCATTGAGTGATACTGATAATTCATGATAGAGAGTTGCCTAGCAGTCTATCCTATCTTGTGTTCAAATGTGAGAGTGGTTCTGATGGATCCAAAACCATGACATGAGCACAAAAGACCAGCTATCAATAAAGCACTGGCTCCCATAGGAAAACATTTATGAAGATTTAAGAAAAGCTAGGACTCCAAACATCTTCAAGGAGAGGAGTGCAATGTGCAATGCAATGGTAGTTTCGATTGTAAGGCTAGTGATCAATGGTGAAACTTCAAACCAGGAGCTTGTAGCGCAAAGAATCACCCTCTACCTCAAGTTAAACTAAACAAAATTCCCTTTCAAAAGCTGATGGTATTTCATGCAGCATAGGCTCTCATAGTAGACATGCTATTCTGATCCAAGTAAATATGAATTTGGTAAACTTGGGTACTTGACATTACATCACTGTGTAAAGCATCAATAAGGAGAAAATATCATGCGTTAGCCAATACTACGTGACTGGCCACCGAATATCACCCTACCAAGGGTACTTGTGTGGAATTCTAGTAAAAAAGTGGACAAGGTCGTCTACAATAAGAGGCAGGTTTTATGTGAAGGACATTGATTGGATACTCTTGCTGCCCAAAGCTTTGAAAAAGGACATAAAGTCGGCTACCCATGAAGAATATCTTGTAGGAACAAGAATGGAGAAGAGTTGTGAACATGAGAACAAGGAGTGAACACAATTGGACTCCAACTGAAATGTTCAACCAAATGAAGTACAAGTACTTGGTATATATAGTCCAAGTACTCGAGCACACAAAAACTCAAATAGACTTAGTCCTAGTCTATCCTACACCACCATATCATTGTATGTATCTCTACAAATCCCCCCTCAATGATATGGCTGAACCTGGAATGATCTCAGAAGCACCTGCAGTACCTAAAGTACCATGGTTGCACAAATTCATCCACATGTGGATATAGCAACCTATGGGAGTACAAAAGAAAACAATGTCATTTTACAACCCCCCTTGACATTGATTGAATGTCTTGTATCCCCAAGCCATGTGGATGTCGTGTGAAGAGAGGCGCTGACATGCTTTTAGTGAAGAAATTTGCCACATTGTCTTCAGTGAAACAATCTGTGAGATCAATGAAGCCATCTGTGATACAATCCCACACATAATGATAGTGATTTTCTATGTGTTTCATGCGAGCATGAAATACAGGATTGTTTCCAATAGCAATGCAAGTTGGCTATCACAGAAGATTGGAGTTTTGTCACCATCCTTAGCATGATGCAAGTCATGCAAAAGCCTCCTTAACCACATACATTCCATAGTGGTTGAATTTGCAGCTTTGTATTCTGCTTCACTGGAGGAGAGAGAAACGTGGTCTTGCTTCTTACTGAGCCATGAGATGCACGTTGAGCCCAATGAGAAGCAATAGCCGGAAGTGGACCTGCGATCATCGATGTCCCCCGGCCAATTTGAGTCGGTGAAGCCACTCAGAGAAATGTCACCATTTGAAGCATAATGCAGCCCATAAGAGAGTGTACCCTGACATATCTGAGAACCCCCTTCGCTGCATTCCAATGCGTGACTGTGGGACAATGCATGAACTGGCTCAGAAGCCCTATGGCATAGGCATTGTCTGGCTGTGTGGAGCATAAGTAGATCAAATTGCCATGATCAAATTTTTCTTCAAGAAATTACATAGAAGATATTATCTAACATACGAGCTGTTTTTCGTTATCTATAAAAGTAATTTCGTAAAGAAATTACCTGAGCAAAAAGCTTGCCAACGAACAATCATGCCTTTATATATTTTTTTCTCTTTAATTTTCTCCAATTCAGTTCACTTTAGTAGAACACTTTATCGAAGCATACCATATGTATCACACAATAATAATTTTGTTACCTACAAATAAGCTAGGATTGGCATCTACTCAAACAAGCAATGAGGATACAAGCCCTCTAAGTAATTGTGTTTCTTATTTTATACATACCACATGATATACGTTTTCTCATCCTTATCAATGCACATAATATGCTTATTCAATCATAAAAAATTCATAGCTCACCTATATTATCCTACATCCTATATAGACTATTATATTTTATTCTCCTTTTCATGATATTTTAATATGATCTATCACTTCTCTTCAAATTCAATTATTCCCTTCCGTCGCCATATCATTCTTTCTTGTCTCTATATGAGTACTTCTATGAGAGTAAGAAAAATGAAAATATGGGAAAACATTGTCCTTCCAAATCTTACCTGCTTGGCAGAGCCCCAATCAACTTTCTTTTGCTTCCTGTTCAATCGTCGGTTTGATAACTTTGTGGTTCAAAATGGTTTCATCACAGAGTCTCTCTTTCATAGTGACCTCATCATATGCAACTTAAGAAAAGCAATTAAGTAAAAAGAAAGAAGAATGATAAAAGATGTATCTAGAGATGCCTTGGTTGTCTCGTCACAATGCTTGTATGCTTGATAATGTCTACTATGCTAACAAGATAAACTACCAATTGTTATCGAAGCAATAACATGCATATAGTGCATCTATTTGTTCTTGTTTCATCTACAGCTCTCGATTCATGATTTGGTTCTATTGCTTTCTTCCAAATTAAATAGCTGTGTCTTTTCCTTAGGAGAGTGACATCCCTGTTGCAATTTTCATATGACTTTCATTCTTAAAATCACATGACGCTACTATTCCTTCAAATATCATTCATTCTATAAGAATATGAATCTTTTCTATCCTCATGTCTAAGATTAAGTCATCTCTAGTCGTGGTTGTTTATCTTCCTATCCAAAGACTACTTCTACCAATTCGTTGACAGTAGGCAATGAAAAGAAATAACCATAAATCTCTTACCTTAAGTCGGAATATAGTGATCCAACCACTGAAAAGAACCAGTGCATACCCTTTGAACAAGCCAATTTGGGCCGTTTTCGTCACTTAGCAAATCTCTTCCACGGAGGATAACTTCAGATAATTTTTGCATACAAATTCAAAACCTAGCAATCAAGTGAGAACGACTAAGTTATTGTTGGGGTAAGTATGATCAAGGGCTTGCTCTATGGTGCATATGTGCATCTAGGGGAGTCACATGTGTGTTTGTGTGTGTTGTAAAGGCACATCAAGTGCTATGATGTGTCTAGTGTGTGACCTAAGTGATGATGTAAGACAAAGGGAATCCCATTGATGTAGGGATTGATTCCCATTGATGTAGGGACTGATTGCCACTATGTAGGGAAGGTATTACCTTCTCCCCCTTTCTATAAAAGAGAGTCTTCTCTCTCACAATCATATAGAGATCTACCATATTGCTTTCATTGTGCTCTAACACCTCTTGCAAGATGCATCTATTCTATCCTACGGGATCCTACAATTGGCATCAGAGCTTTAGGTTCTAGATCTGCCTAGCCTAGCATTAGATGCTATCTCTAGCATAAACTACAAGTTTCTTCATCTTCTCCATTTTCCTCCTTCTTCCTAAAATCTTTGAGAGCTCTGTTCTCTGCCTACAAATAACCATTGCCCAAACCCTCTGAGCTGCAAACTCCTCTTGTATGGGCGAACTTCCAGCTGCAAGCATTTGCTGAAATTTCGATTGTAAGTGAAATGCCAACACTCACACTCCTCAACGAACATTTGTGCAATTCTGCCTCTGTACCTACCTATCTGCAAATTCCTCTGAGCCCGTGCTGGACGACACTGAGGGCAAGCTGCTGCTGAAATCTGAGCTCATTTGGACAATAGATGGAGGAGAAAATGACGAAAAACCAGTTGACTTTCAAGCTACTGGCTATGGCGACCTGACGCAACATTGCGCCTCTCCTTGCTGGTAGCCCTTCTCTGGTATAAGGCCCGTCTTCCTGCATAAAAATCCCCTTGAATAGAGCTATGAGCTGTGACAATTGCACCCTCCAAGTTCAGGTCTCTGTTTTGGACAGTTTTGACAATGTTGTGAGTTTGATGCTACATTAGATGCTACTTTAGCATTTCTGATGTTTTAAAGTGATGAACAGCTTTAGTACAACTATGGCTACAGCTTTGCTTTAAGTTGCTACACCTGGATTTGCCTGGAATGCTTTCATTTAGCCACCTCTATGAAGCATGCAAGTGAAAACATCATTTCCATTATGTTTTGTAGTATGGAATTTGGTTGCAAGCCTTTGCTGTTGGGGTAAAGGCACTGGCCACCCTTGTAACAGTATTAATCTAGTACTACTAAGTACACTAAGTACACATTGTACTTAGGTACTTAGTGACCCTAGTCTTATCCATATATATATATACTTGTGTGTACTTGGGGAGGTACCACTCATTCTTTTATCCCCACCCATTGGTGTGTGACTACTATGAGTGTGTCTCTCTACTCCCTACTCTATCTCTCCCTCACACTCTTCTCTCAACTGGTATCAGAGCCAACGGGCTCTCTCCCTCCGCCTTCACTCCCATCTACCCCTACCGTACGTTCCGTACGGACAAGTCCGTACGGCCGTACGACGTCCGTACAGCCGTACGGACGAATCGCGCAAGGAACAGCCTGCAGCGCGCAGGCTGCAAGGCGCGGCTGCAACGGCGGCTGCAAGGGCGCAGCCAACGCGCGAAGGCGCGGCTGCAAGGGCTCCGGGAAGGCACGAAGGCGCAGCTGTATCGACGCAGGCCAGGGCTTTAGGGTGCAGACTTCAAGTGCGAGGGCGCGGGCGGTGCAGCAGCAAAGGCGGCTGCAAAATATCTCGAAGGCGCTACAGCAAAGGCCACCTGCAAGGCCAGACTTCGAGGCGGTAGACTGCGGGCTGCAAGAGCAGCGCGCAGGCTGCAAACCAGCTGCATCGCGCAGGCTGCAAATCGACTGCAGATCAAGGGCGCGGGAGCTGTACGGACACATCCGTACGGCCGTACGTCGTCCGTACAGCCGTACGGACGGGCGTGGCTGCAAGGTTGCAGGGCGAATCTGCAAAACGCAGGTAAACCTCCCACTCTCTCGACATCAGGAACATCCATCTGTGAGCCAGGTATCTTACTTGGGGCAGGGCTTACACTCGCACTGAGGCGTTATGCCGCAAACAGTGTTGAGACAGGTCTTATCACTTGGCCAGTGATTGTACACAGTGTTGGCATTGGGTATATGCATTGGTCAGATCTGTTCAGACACATACAGTGTATGCTATTGTGCAGGTTACATGCCTTGTGAGCAGCTGTAGTTGATGACATTTACTGTGTTAATGCACGGAATGTGCAGTCAATTCAAGGGGCTTTTGATGCTAATATGTGTGGGACAAATGCTTTAGTTTGTTGCTGCAAGTACATCCACATTTGGTACAGATTTGGTCGATTTTGACCAAGTTTGACTTTAGTCAAATTTGGGGCTTTTGTAGCCTGACCGGCAATCTGTCACGTGGGAGCACTCTACATGCATCAGGCTATCTCGTGGAGCACTACTATGCCTTGAAAGTGCAAATTTGACTTACAGTGTTTTTTGGTCAAAGGTCAATCTTTTTCAATTGGAGGTCAAATCTCTGATTTTCTTCATGCATTCAAAGGGCTTTTGAGCAATCTCACTTCCAAACTGTGACTTTCAGTTGGGGGGGAAGTTTCTGGAGCATATGGAGGTCTAAAATCAGAGATTTTCATCCACAATCAGAGATTCACTGTTTTTTGACAGTCCGGGACTGTCAAACAGCAAGTTTGACCAGATTTGACTGTCAAAAAGTCAAAAAAAAAAAAAGTACTGCTATCTTTTAAGAAATCAGTTCTGGGTTTTTTCTGGAGCACTTTAAAGCAGCTGTACCGCACTTTCGCCAGCTGACAAGACAACAACAGCTTGCTGTACTGTTTCTGCAGCAAGTGGGAGAAAGACTTTCAGTTGGTTTTATGCCACTGAAACAGTACCAATTTCATTTTCTGATCGTACTTCCGCTGCGGGGGAATTTTCTTGGAGTAACTAGTGCTTAATTGCACGACTACAGGGAGTCAAACTCTATTTTCTTTACCATGAGTTCCAGCAGCGACGTGTCGTCCTTGTTCCAGATAAAGAAGCTCGAAGGAGCTAAAAATTACGACATATGGAGGACACAGTGCTACAATGTGTTGATGCAGAAGGACCAGTACAAACCTATAAAGGAGAAGGGTGTTAAGCCCTCCAACATTACTGATGAGCAGTGGGAGAAGATGGACGGCTTGGCCAGGTCGACCATTATGCTTACAGTTGTTGATTCACTGGTTGTAGGCATCAGGGATGAACCTACTGCGTGGGAGATGTGGCAACGTCTTGAGGATACCTATGCCAAGAAAAGTGCCACGGGAAAAGCTTACTGGCTAAAAAAGCTTGTTGGTCTTCAAATGAAGGAGGGGACAGCTATGTCCACTCATATTATTGAGTTTAACAGCATATTCAGCCAGGTGATCAACCAGGGGTTGAAGCTCGATGATGAGCTGAAAGCTACACTCATCCTATGTTCTCTAC
Organism: Dipteris shenzhenensis; assembly: GCF_047967505.1. Taxonomy (NCBI): domain Eukaryota; kingdom Viridiplantae; phylum Streptophyta; class Polypodiopsida; order Gleicheniales; family Dipteridaceae; genus Dipteris; species Dipteris shenzhenensis. The sequence continues at coordinate 57,105,106 of NC_141605.1, read as the reverse complement.
CTGAGTCATGGGACACATTCAGGACTTCTACCAGCAACTCAAAAACCATTCTGTTATTTGCAGATGTGGAGAGTGCTCTTCTACAGGAAGAGATGAACAGAAAGAACAATGCTATTGGGAAGTCAAATGCTTTGAATGCACGCAGCAGGTCCAAAACACGTGGAAAAGACAAAGAAAGAGACAGGAGCAAGTCCCGCTCTAAGAGTGATCTTGTATGCAACTATTGTGGCAAGAAGGGACATATTGAGAAAAAGTGTTTTCAAAAGAAGAATGACCAGAGAGCCAAAGAAGGCAAGGCTCAAGGCAAGTCTAAGGGCAAAGAAAAAGAGGAGCTGAATGTTACTTATGTTAGTGACAGTGACAGTGGACATGAGATATGTTTCACCTCTTCACTGGAGGCTCATACACTTCATGCTGGTGATGGATCAGATATGTTTTCCTGGATTATAGATTCAGGTGCTTCCTTTCATGTGACATCCTACAGAGATCTGTTTGTCAGATATGCAGGAGGGCAGAAGGGAGTTGTCTTTCTTGGTGATAACCATGCATGTTCTATCATTGGTATAGGTGATGTCAGGCTTGTTCTTGAAAATGGCCAGCAGTTAATGCTTAAAGGGGTCAGGCATGTTCCTGAGGTGAAGAAGAACTTGATTTCCACAGGGTTGTTGGATGATGATGGTTATCTTACCACCTTTGGTAATCAGAAATGGAAAATCAGCAAAGGGGCAATGGCTATTGCCAGGGGTCCTAAGGTTGATACTTTGTACTCACTTCATGTTGGACATTGTCCGCATTCTGATGTAAATGCCACCGAGCTGCCAAAGATTTCATTGTGGCATAGCCGGCTTGGCCATATGAGTATTAAGGGAATGGAGCAATTGGCTCATTTTGGTTACTTGCCGAGTCTAAAATATTCAGATTTGCAGAAATGTGAATTTTGTCTCTACGGTCGTCAAGTACAAATACCTCATAAGAGAAGGTCAAATCAGAAATTACAGCTCTTGGAGCTAGTACATACAGATGTGTGTGAGATGCCTACACTCTCTTTAGGAGGTTCAAAGTACATACTGTCATTCATAGATGACGCCACCCGCAAAGTGTGGGTTTACACTCTCAGAAAGAAGAGTGATACGTTCAAGGCTTTCACTAAGTTTGTTGCCCTAGTTGAAAATGAGACAGGCAAAAAACTGAAAGCCTTAAGATCTGACAATGGTGGAGAGTACTTGTCCAAAGAATTTCAAGAATTCTGTGAGGCAAAGGGTATCCAAAGGGTTTTGTCTGCACCATATGATCCTCCACAGAATGGTACAGCTGAAAAAATGTTCAGGACCATTCAAGAGAAAGTCAGATCCATGTTGTCACATGCTGCATTGCCCCACACATTTTGGGCTGAAGCTGTAAAGACAGCCGTGCACCTTATTAACAGGTCACCAAACAAGAGACTATGTGGTGGTGTGCCTGAACAAGCATGGACGGGCAAGCCTCCGTCTTACAAACACCTACGGGTCTTTGGTTGTGTCGCGTATGTGCATGTACGCAGGGAGGACAGAACTAAACTGGATCCAAAGTCTCTTAAATGCATATTCCTAGGTTACGGTGACAAAGGTGAGATGGGCTACAGGATTTGGGATCCCAAGAACAGAAAACTTATACGCAGCAATGATGTCGTGTTTGATGAAACCATCATGTTCAAGGAACCTGTTGTACAGCAGGAACCTTTAAAAGTAACTATTGATGATGACAGGCATCATGGGCAACACAGACAGGCTGTAAATCAGCCACAACAGCAGCATAATCAGCCATTAAATGATGCTGCAGCAGATCCAAATGGACAGCCAGTTATGGCAGAAAACATCCCAATGGATGAGGCACAGTTAGGTGATCTTCCTGACACGCAAATGCAGCCAGGAATCATGGAACAGCCACCTTATCTGGATGATGAACAGGCTGGACAGCCAGCTCAAGATGATGGTCTTTGGGTTAGAAGGTCAACCAGACAGACGCGGCAGCCAGAAAGATTTGTTCCAGGCATTGATTATTTGATGCTCACTGATTGTGGAGAGCCTTCATGCTACAAAGAGGCTAGGCAGAGGGCAGACAAGGTTCAATGGGATCTTGCTATGAAGTCTGAAATGGACAGTCTTCACAAGAATGGCACTTGGGAATTGGTACCCTTGCCTACTGGTAAAAAGGTACTGCCATGCAAATGGGTTTATAGACTTAAAGTCACACCTGGTGAAAAGCCAAGGCATAAAGCCAGACTGGTTGCCAAAGGGTTCAAGCAGGAATATGGTGTTGACTTTGAGGAGATATTCTCTCCCGTTGTCAAGATGACAACACTCAGAACTGTATTAGCATTGGTTGCACATGCAGATATGGATTTGGTCCAAATGGATGTCAAAACAGCATTTCTTCATGGTGATTTACATGAGGAAATTTTTATGCAGCAGCCAGAGGGTTTTACAGTGCAGGGCAAAGAGAAGCTTGTATGCAGACTGAAGAAAAGTCTTTATGGTCTAAAGCAGGCACCCAGGGAATGGTATCATAAGTTTGATACATTCATGCGAACCCAGGGTTACAGGAGAAGTGACATTGATCACTGCTTATATACCAAGAAAGCTTCAGATGGCAGTTTACTTATCCTCATTTTGTATGTGGATGACATGTTAATTGCTGGAAAATCTCATAACGAAATGAATGCCTTGAAAAAGAGATTGCACCAGACCTTTGATATGAAGGATCTTGGTGATGCCAACCATATATTGGGTATGCGCATACTTCGGGATAGGGAAAAGCGGTTGCTATACTTGTCTCAGAAGGCATACATTGGCAAGGTCTTGCAGAGATTTCACATGGAGGGGGGGAAGAGTATTGGTACTCCATTACCTCCTTATGTGAAACTCAGCGCTTTGGACAGCCCTCAGACAGATGCTGAGAGAGCTGAGATGTCAAAGATTCCGTATGCATCAGCTTGTGGCAGTCTCATGTATGCTATGGTTGCAACCAGGCCCGATATTGCGTTTGCAGTGGGAGTGGTTAGCAGATACATGGCTAAACCTGGCAAGAAGCATTGGAATGCAGTGAAAGGTGTCATGAGATACCTAAAGGGTACACAGGACTTGTGTATATGTTTCGGCAGTCAAGATGCAAAAGTGCAGGGTTATACAGACTCTGATTATGCCGGTCACCCTGATACCCGGAAGTCTACTACCGGCTATGTTTTCACTTTCACTGGAGGTGCAGTGTCGTGGGTATCTAGAATGCAGCAATGCGTTGCTTTGTCTACTACAGAAGCTGAATATATTGCAGCCACTGAGGCGTGCAAGGAAGCTATATGGCTATCTCGGCTAGTGGCAGATTTGGGCTACTCTAGTGATACTCCATTGTTGCATTGTGACAGTCAGAGTGCCATACAGTTGGCACGAAATCCTGTTTTTCATGCAAAGACGAAGCACATCGACGTGAAGTATCATTTTATCAGGGAGGTGCTTGAGAACAAGCAACTTCAGCTTGTGAAAGTTCACACTGATGACAATCCAGCAGATCTGTTGACAAAAGGATTGGCTGCTGAGCGGTTTGCACACTGCAGACGGCTTATGGGTATTGGATAAGCAGACCAACTGGTCCTGTACATAATGATGTATATTGCTGTTTTTTTTTTTTACTCTCTCTTATGGGCACACTGCCTTTAAGTGGGAGGTTGTTGGGGTAAAGGCACTGGCCACCCTTGTAACAGTATTAATCTAGTACTACTAAGTACACTAAGTACACATTGTACTTAGGTACTTAGTGACCCTAGTCTTATCCATATATATATATACTTGTGTGTACTTGGGGAGGTACCACTCATTCTTTTATCCCCACCCATTGGTGTGTGACTACTGTGAGTGTGTCTCTCTACTCCCTACTCTATCTCTCCCTCACACTCTTCTCTCATTTGCTATTCTAAATGCTTGTATTTTGAAGCTCTTCAACACTTTCTAGCCTTGTAAGAGAGTAGACACTGCCCATTCTGGGTTAGACCCTCTCATGGCTACCATCTTGAATATGGATAAGTTCAATGGTAAAGGCTTTCACACATGGCAGATGAAGATTAAGTTTGCATTGATGAGGGAAAACCTCTGGGGGCTTGTCAAACCTGCTTCAACTACTTCTTCAACAGCCTCTAATGCTGGAGAATCCTCAGCTCCGACACATCCGGCAAGAGATCCTGCTAGAGAGGAGAAAGCCTATGGCATCATTGCTCTTGGCTTAGGAGATGACTATATTCATCACATTTCTGATTTAGAGTCTCCTTCAGAAGCTTGGCAGAAGCTTGACATTATTTTTGGTGCTAGCTCTCACATCTCAAAATTGTCACGTAAGATTGCTTTCTTTGAATTGAAGATGGTTAGTGGCACTCCTCTGGCTGCCCATGTCAATCTTATGCGGAGTCTCATGACCCAACTTGCTTCTATCAACTCTCCAATCACTACAGATGATGCAATGGCAGTGTTGCTCAAAAGTATGCCTGAAGATTATGATCATGTTGTTACCACTTTGAAAAATCTTCCTAATCCTAATCTTGAAGGTCTTATTTCTGCTCTTCAAGAAGAAGAAAGGCACATGGAACTCCGGAGAGGCAATGACACAACCTACCAGAGAGGCAATGACATAGCCTATGCCATAAAAATTCAGAAGGGCAAGTTTTCACCTTACCAACATTGTCGGAAGACAAATCACCTCTCAAAAGATTGCTTCAAGATCAATCCATGCAAACATTGTGGCAAAAACAATCAGCATGAAAAGTATTGTAGAGCCAAAAAGGAAGAAGCTACAAAGTCAGAAACTGCCAATCTACTTTCATTTGATAAGTCTCCACATGATGAAGACTATGCCTTTTAGGCACTTTGTCTTTTTTTTAAATCATCACTTGGTCAAAATTTTGAGGTTCTCTGGCTGGAGTAGTACTCCAAAAAGAATATGTTATGTAAATCACCTCTGGTCACCATATGATGTAGACCATGTGATATGTGTTTTGACTATCCCATTTCTGTAAAACTCACACCCTTGGGAACCCTTGCTAGCATGAGATCCTAGCCATAGATTAATCCTTGACCACCATAAGATGGCATGAGAAACTATGAGACTAGATGAATCCTTGACATTGCAAGAGGCAATCCCTTGAGGGGGGTTTGTTGGGGTAGGTATGATCAAGGGCTTGCTCTATGATGCATATGTGCATCTAGGGGGAGTCACATGTGTGTTTGTGTGTGTTGTAAAGGCACATCAAGTGCTATGATGTGTCTAGTGTGTGACCTAAGTGATGATGTAAAAGGAAATCCCACTGATGTAGGGATTGATTCCCACTGATGTAGGGACTGATTGCCACTATGTAGGGAAGGTATTACCTTCTCCCCCTTTCTATAAAAGAGAGTCTTCTCTCTCACAATCATATAGAGATCTACCATATTTCATTGTGCTCTCACACCTCTTGCAAGATGCATCTATTCTATCCTACGGGATCCTACAGTTATCAGATTGGAGAAAATCATGTTGCTTGCCTCCCACAGTCAGACTAGAGTGCAGCCAAGCTCTGATACCATTGTTATGAAAACTGGAATTAGGCAATGATCACAAATTCATGATTTACCAAACCATAGAAACCAAGAACAAGAAAACAAGTAGGGGAGATAAGAGAAAGAGAGAGCGACACTGGATGGGGTCCAAACTGCCCCCCCTAGATGGTGGCTCTTGCTTCCCATGTAGAGTCTTTATAATTGTAATTCCAAAAAGCAAAGAGCCAATAATAATACATCCAAAAGCATCCCTTGTCCACATTTAGAGGGATTACTCAACATAGCTCCACGAGCTCAAAATATAACAAATATTCATTACTTCACAATATGGCCCATGGCGCCCAGTGACAAGCATGTCATCCACATGAAGAATGAGAATTAAAAATTATGTAGCACTCTTTCAAACATAAAGAGTTGCTTTTGTATGGCTGTTCTGAAAGCCACAGGCTGTAAATATGCATGTATCTTGGCATACCATGCCCGGGGTGCCTGCTTCAATCCATAAAGGGCCTTTTTGAGCCAGCAAACTTGATTTTCAGAACCTTTTCTCTCAAAGCCAAGAAGCTGAGTGACATAGACCTCTTCCTGTAAATCACCATGAAGGAAGGCAGTCTTAATGTCCAACTGATGCACCTCCCAATGTCTATGGGATGCAAGAGCAATGGTGCACCGTATGGGCGTGATGTGTGAGGTGGGAGTAAAGGTCTCTTCAAAATCAATGCCATGCTGCTGTGCATAACCCTTTGCAACAAGACGAGCTTTGAAGCGGTCAACGCTGCCATCAGCTTTTCGTTTGACCTTGTAAACCCATTTTGTGCCTATAGCATGCTTGCTTGCAAGCAAGTCACACAACTCTCAAGTGCCATTTGCATGAATGGACTCAAGCTTAGCATTCGTAGCATCTGTCCATTCTCTGCTATCAAAAGCATCCTTATAACATAGTGGCTCTTCATACAAGCAGTGGCAATCAAAGCAATAGCCAAAAAATTGCCTTGTATCTGCTTGTGCGCACCTCTAGTGGAATCATATCAAAGGTTTTGCGGAAATCCATGAAGCAACAATAAACCCTCTGCCTCCATGCCCTCGCCTCCTCAATAATACATCTGAGCATGAGAATGTGATCCATGGTTCCATGATCATGTCAGAATCCGGCCTGTCCATATGCTCTATGCCCTTGCAGCTCTGTGAATCGATTGACCTCAGAATCAAGCATTGATGCATAAATCTTGGACATGACATGCCCAATCATAATGATCTTGTAGTTCCCCGGGCTCATGGGATCCCCTGTCTTGTGGATGGGTGAGATAGTATTGATAGTCTAGGTGTGTGGGAAGCCAAGGCAAACAACCTTCTTAAAGAGCTTAGCTAGGATTGGGGCTAGGATAATAATCCCATATTCAATGAATTCAGTGCATAGACACTCATGATCTTCGTTCGGCCATTATGAAGCTTCATCACAACATCCTTAACACCCCCCTAGTGGAGAGTGTACAGGAACTCTCTAATCACTGCTGCTGCTCCTCCCCGCTCTTGGCTGCCCCTCCGCCGTCCCCTTCAGCCCTCTCCCTCTCCCTTGCAGTCCTCCCTCCCTTTCCCCTCCCTCTCCACCCTCCCTTGCAGCCCCTCCTCAGCCTCTCCCTCCCTCTCCCCTCTACCCTCTCCCTCCTCTCCCTCGCAGCCCCTCCTCCCCTGCCCTCCCTTCCCGCCTCCAACCCCCTCTGCCCCGGCCTGCTCTCCTACCCCTTCCCACCCCATCCCGCCCCCTTCCCTGCCCCTTCCCCTCGCACCCCTTCCCCTCCCCATCCCGCCCCCTACCCCATCCCATCCCACCCCCCTTCCCCCCCTTCTCGCTCCTTCCCGCCCCCCCTCTCTCCCTCCCCCTCCCCCGCTCTACTACTCCATTCTCCTCCCAGACCCCTTCCTTCTCCTCTCGTGCCTCTTCTTTCTCCTCTCCCTGCCCGCCTCCTCTGTCTGGCATTGTAGCTTGGCATATTTTGAGGGCCAGATGTACGGAGGCGATGGAGGGTTCCCAGGTTCACCGTTCTCAGTCTATGGCCAGTATATGGACTGATACTTTTTTTTTGCGCAAAAAGTAGTGCTAGTTATATTACTTGAAAGCGAGAGTACAAGAAGGCCTAAGGGCTAGCGGGCTGTAATCACAAAACGGATTCAGCCCGAGAAGTCAAAATGCTAAATACAAGTCTCTTAGGGCATAATCATCGGAGAGTGGACAAACAGCCACGGTGGAGGGGCGTAATGCCACTGAAGACTCTGAGTGGAGTGCTGGAAGAATAACTCCCGGTGGTCCCAGTCGCGAAGGAAACATCGTCTCTTTTCCTTCCCTACCCGGGACTCTCCCTGAATCTGATACCACTGACCCTTGAGCGTGTGAATGACCGTGCTCCAGATATCTGCTAAGGTCTGGGTAGTAGAAGTAGTCTGAGCTCCTACAGTCTGCGCGCATCTGGAAGTCCAGATGGCCGCCTGCGATGCTCCCTATGATCTCCCAAACTGGGTGCTGAGGCATCGCTCCTGCATCTGTCTCTGTCAGATGCCAAGGGAAGCTGTCCATGTATGCCCAAGTGGCCTGCGTGATGAAAAGATGGGATCCTGTCTAGAGAACTCATAGGCCAAGTGATGTCCCGGCTCAGTGCTGCACCAACAAACGGCTCCCCAAGTGATCGGTCCTAGCTCGGGTGTAGCCCTAGCTAAGATCCCCATGATTCCCTTCCAAACCGTCTGCGCATGCGAGCAGCTCCAAAGGCAATGCTTCAGGGACTCCTCCTCTTGAAAACACATCTGGCAATGCCCCTCCTGTCCCATCTGTCTCAGCCAGCTGCCAACTGGAAGCCCCTTGTGTGCCACCATCCAAAGCAAGTAGGAGATCTTCCTTGGACGCCAGCTAGTCCAAAGAGTCTTGTAGAAAGTGCGAAGAAAGACCAAGGATATCCCCTGGGCATACCACGTATGTGCCTGTGTGGGTAGCCCACACTGGAGAGCCCCAAGAGCACACCGACCCGTGCGTGCACTGTAAGAAAAGAAGGGCGTAGGGTTCTCTGAGGTCTCCGATGTTGAGATATCGAGCTCTACTTGCGATATGCCAGGGTGACCGTTGTGCATTTATGTCACCGACTTGTTAGTTGCAGACGTGGTTGGTACACCGCCCACGAATAATAGCTAGATGACAGCTATCCTTATCTACTCTAGTTTGTGGCTCAGTTAGTATGCCACCTTAGTTAGTTGAGTTTGGTTTGAGACCCACATATGGGGTTCTTTTATTTCTTTGTACTAGAGTTCTTTTGGCTTACACAACTAAGAAGAGGAAAACTGTGTTCAGCCTCCACCTTTGTGTGTATTCCCCCATTGTGCATGTGAGAAAGCCGCAAGTGAGACTCCTTCCCTCTCTCCCACTATCTTCACATGGTATCAGAGCCTTGTTCGTGGTAAGGAGCTCAAGAAAGCAAACCAAGTTCGCGGTGTCCTGGTAAGAGGACCAGTGTTGCTTTCCTATTTCGAGTTTGGGAGCAAATCTCTGTAGGTAGCACAGCCAGAAGTGCAAGAGTGCACTGTCTTAGATTGAGATGCCCTTCGTGGTGTGGCGAGAGAGAAGTATATGCTATGGGAGAGGAAAAAACCCTTGGTGACTTTATTTTTCTGATTCGAGGCCATTTCGGGGCCCGTTTTGAAGACGGAAGTTCTTCGCAGGCACTTAGAAAAAAGGCCTGTTTTTGCTGTGCGACCACTGCTCGGCTGGTCGGTGAAAAGTTGCCACAGAAATTGCATCGTATGCCTGTGTGCAGAGATATTGGGAGTTGCAGAATCATGCTTGTTGCCTGTTGATGCAAAATCGTCACTAGGAAGTGACTGCGTGGTCAAATACCACTTTTGTCAGTTTTGCAGATCTGCCCGTGTGAGGCAAAAGCTGTGTTTTTTGCAGTGACAGAATATTTTGCAGTGTTCTGTAATGGCATCTGATTCTCTTTCACAGATTGTCACTGAAAAGCTTGACAAGAACAACTTCCAGGCATGGAAGTTTAGAATGACGAATTTCCTTATGGGAAAAGGCTATTGGGAGTTCATTACAGGAAATGAAGAAGAACTTGTTCTTCCTAATGTTCCCAATCAACAGGAAATGCAGGCAATTAAAGGATGGCATGAGAGAGCTAGAAAAGTTATGTACTGGCTGTCTATCAGTATTTCGGACTCTATGATTGTGCATATTCAGGATGCAAGTACGCCAAAGGAGGCATGGGATACTTTGGCAAAAATGTACAGCACAAATACGCAAGCCAGGAAAATGCAGCTCAAATAGGAGTTGCACAATGTGCAGAGAGAAAATTTGAGCATAAATGACTACCACATGAAGGTGAAGAAAATTGCAGATGCACTTGCTTCCATTGGGTCGCAGTGGAAGATGATGATCTAGTTTCTGTGACCTTGAATGGTCTAGGAAAGGATTATGCATAGTTCCGGACATCCATTGCTGTCCGTGAAAAATTTCGTGATTTTGAAGAGTTGTTTGCTCTTCTAATTTCTGAAGAGCAGAGAAATGGGGGTGCATCTTCTTCAGGAGGAACTTCAAAAGAAACTGTCTTCTACTCAAATGCTGGAAGAGGTAGAGGCAGAGGTAGAGGAGGCCGATCTGGAGGCCGTGGTAGAAATCAGAATATGCAGCAAACTCAAGAAAACCAGTCCTATGGAGGAGGACATGGTAACTCTAGAGGCAGGGGGAGCCAAAGAGGCCGTGGTGGATGGCAGAGAGGCCAAAATACAAACAGCAATGTTGAATGCTACTACTGTGGTAAAATGGGTCATATGGCTAAGGACTGCTACAAAAAGCAGAATGACATTATGAATGGAAAATTGCAGCAAGGCAATTATGCATCTTCCAATAGACAGGGTGATGAACAAAATGAGCATCTATTTATGGTGCAGCATATGACCAATTCTGTAACAAGTGCAGAAGAACGAAATGATGTGTGGTATGTTGACTCAGGTGCTTCAAACCACATGACAGGTCATGTAGAATGGATGCAGGATGCAAGGAAAATGGAAAAACCAGGATTTGTGGAGACTGGTGATGATACTGCACATCCTATTGTGCAAATTGGTAAAATTCCTTTGTCTATGCAGGATGGAAAAAGAAATACCTGTCCGATGTATTTCATGTCCCGAACATCACCAAGAACTTGGTTTCTGTTGGTCAAATGGTTGAGCAGGGCTTGCAGGTCAGATTTAATCCTCATGGATGCTTTGTTGAGGATATGAAAAATAACGGTCGCTTGATAGCAAAAGGAAAGAAGAAGGACAGGATGTTTACGTTGGATGCGGATATGCCTGAATTGAGTGCAGCAATGTTTGCACATGGGACTGGTGTAGTTGCAGATATTGATATCTGGCATAAACGCATTGGTCATGTTAATATACAGCGACTTAAATCAATGCAAGCCCAAAATATTGTTGCAGGATTGCCTAAATTCAAGGTTGCAGAAATGCATAAGGTTTGTGAAGCCTGTCAATTTGGAAAACAGAGGCAAGGAAACCATTTCCTAGGCATGTTCAAGAGAGTAAAAAGCCATTGGAATTAATCTACTCTGATGTGTGGACTACTAAAGCTGCATCTATTGGAGGCTGTCACTACTTTGTCACATTTATTGATGACTTCAGCAGAAAACTTTGGATGTATTTTATGAAAAAGAAAAGTGAAGTGTTTGGGCACTTCAAAGCTTTTAAAGCTATGGTTGAAAAAGAAACAGGCCTGCAAATAAAATGCCTAAGGTCAGATGGAGGGGGAGAGTACCTCTCAAATGAGTTTGCAAGGTTCTTGCAGGAGCATGGCATAAAGTAGCAATATTCATGCAGTCATACCCCACAGCAAAATGGACTTGCAGAAAGGAAAAACAGGCATATTGGAGAGGTATCTCGGGCCCTGCTAAATGAAAAAGATCTACCAGATTATTATTGGGCTGAAGCAGTTGCTACAGCAGTTTACATAATGAACAGGACTCCCACTGCAGCAATACATGGCATGACGCCAGAGGAGATGTATACTGGTAGAAAACCAGACATTTCTCATTTGAAAATTTTTTGTTGCATTGCCTATGTCCATGTGCTAGATGAGTTGAGGTCCAAGTTGGATCCAAAAGCTGAGAAGTGCGTCTTTATTGGTTATTCTCTGCAGCAGAAAGGGTATAGATGCTATAACCCTTCTACTCGTAAGTTTACAGTGAGCAGAGATGTTGTTTTTTATGAGATGAGCAGCTGGTATAAACCAATAAATGTGATGATTGATGTAGATGCACAAAATGGTAATGCTCCACAGAATTCACAGCAACAATCACAAAATATCAGTGGACCTGCAGTGTCCTCTAGCAGTGGTTCACATACTTCGCCATGGACAGGCAGATTGAGATCAGGAGAATCTCCTCAAAGCAATGCAGATAGTGGTACGCAGGTATCACGAAAAGGAAAAGAGAAGGTAGATCAGTCCATGTTTGATGTGAATGCAGGTCACTCTTATGTGGATGGTGAATCCAGTGGCTCAGAACAGAGCATTGATGATGAGTTGGGTATTCCTTCTGTTGTTACACCAGGAGTAAGGAAGACCAGGGATGTTTTGAGAGCACCTGGAAGTGAGCCTATTTTGCGCAGGTCTACCAGGGTTAGGTATCCTGTGGATAGGCTGAAATATGATGGATTTACAGCCATTCACTATGCCTATATGGTCAAAGTGATACAGGAACCAGATTCTACTTCTTTTGAGCAAGCCATGGGAAATGAAAAATGGGAGAAAGCCATGGATGAAGAAATGGATACCTTGGAAGAAAATGCTACATGGGAATTGGTGCCTTTGCGTAAAGACAAGAATGCAATTGGCTGTAAGTGGGTTTATAAGATCAAGCACAATGCAGATGGTTCTGTGAACATATACAAGGCAAGATTAGTTGTCAAGGGGTATGCACAGACATACGGCATTGATTATGAAGAAACATTCAGTCCAGTTGCAAGGATGGCAACTGTAAGAGCAGTCATTGCTATGGCTGCATCAAAGGGATAGTCTTTACACCAGATGGATGTAAAGAATGCCTTCTTGCATGGTGATTTGCAAGAAGAGGTCTTTATGGAGCAGCCACCAGGTTATGTTCATGCTCTTCATCCTGAGTTTGTTTGCAGGTTGAAGAAAGCCTTGTATGGCTTGAAGCAAGCACCTAGAGCATAGTCTGACAAGATAGGACAATATCTTGTCACTATTGGCTTTCAGATTTCCAAGGCAGATTTCTCACTCTATGTGAGAAAAACAGAGAAAGGGATTATGCTGCTTGTCATTTATGTTGATGATTTGATCATCACAGGTGATATTGATGAAGATATCCTTCATGTGAAAATGCTATTGAAGCAGAAGTTTGAGATGAAGGATTTGGGAGAGCTGCGTTATTTCTTGGGCATTGAGGTGATTAGATCACCAAGTGGGATACAGCTCTTGCAGAGGCAGTATGGATTGGACATGCTGTCCAAATATGGGATGACAGGCTGTAAGCCTATTTCAGTTCCTTTGGAGCAGAATGTGAAGCTGAGCACAGATGCAGGTGAGCTTCTGGAAGATCCTACTATGTACAGACGCATAGTAGGAAGTTTGATTTATATGACTATTACCAGGCCAGATTTAAGCTATGCTGTTGGATTGGTAAGTTAGTTTATGCAGGCTCCAAGGAAACCGCATTTGGATGCAGCTAGATACATACTCAGGTATGTGAAGTCCACATTACAGTATGGACTATTTTATGAGGCTGGGGTTCAGATACAGTTGCATGGATACACTGATGCTGATTGGGCTAGTGGTATTTCTGATAGACGATCTACCAGTGGATATGTGTTCTCTTTTGGGAGTGCTACAGTCACTTGGAGCAGCAAGAAACAGCCTACAGTTGCCTTGTTGAGCACAGAGGCTGAGTACAGGGGTGTAGCAATGGCTGCATGCGAGGTAGCTTGGTTGCATAAGCTACTCTATGATATGCATCAGTCTACAGATGGGCCAGTTGTCATTTATTGTGACAACATGAGCAGCATACACTTGACAAATAACCCAGTCTATCATGCTAGAACAAAGCACATTGAGGTGCATTATCACTATGTGCGGGAGAAGGTTTTACTAGGTCTTATTGATCTAGTTTATGTCAGCACAGAGGATCAGGTAGCTGACATATTCACAAAAGCATTGGGCGCAGAGAAGTTGTGCAAGTTCAGAGACCTGCTTGGTGTGCAGGAATTGGGATTGAGCTCGAGGGGGAGTGTTGAGATATCGAGCTCTACTTGCGATATGCCAGGGTGACCGTTGTGCATTTATGTCACCGACTTGTTAGTTGCAGACGCGGTTGGTACACCGCCTACGAATAATAGCTGGATGACAGCTATCCTTATCTACTCTAGTTTGTGGCTCAGTTAGTATGCCACCTTAGTTAGTTGAGTTTGGTTTGAGACCCACATATAGGGTTCTTCTACTTCTTTATACTAGAGTTCTTTTGGCTTACACAACTAAGAAGAGGAAAACTGTTTTCAGCCTCCACCTTTGTGTGTATTCCCCCATTGTGCATCTGAGAAAGCCGCAAGTGAGACTCCTTCCCTCTCTCCCACTATCTTCACATCCGATGGTGGCCAACGCCACTCCCCTGGATCCCACTCTACCTCTGACAAGGAACGGTCCTCCCATATCCAGAGTCTCCAATCCTGGTCCTGCATAATCAGGGGGTCTAAATGCCATGTCTTCCCTTGCAGCCCTACAATGCGAAGGCGCTGCCAGGGAAGCTGGGGGTCGATCACGGCCTCTCTGCTCTATAGGCGACTGTCATCAGTGATGGAGAAGTGTACCGAGGAGTCCGAGAAGAGGCCTGCCACCACCAAAGGAATGCCTCGTGGAGTGAACTGTCCTAGCCACCTCTCATCTCCCGGGAAGAGCTGTCTGGTGCCTACGGGAATCCTCCAACCTGCAGGGATGGCAGCATCAATCTCCGCTCGCCGAGCCTGGATCCCATGTGCCGTACCTACTGCTGCTGCCAGCTCTCGCCTGGGCTCAGCTGACTGTAGACGTCCCTCCAAACCCGGAGCGAGCGCGCGGGCCCATGTGACCAGAGCGCCCAAGGGATATGGGATCTCTCTCCAAGCTGACGACCTGTATCATCTGTCACCTGGCTGCTCCAGATCAGGGGCTGTCTGTCTGTCTCCTCTCGGCAGCTAGGGGGAACCTGGGAAAGGTTGTGTCGCAACTTCCTTCAGACCGAAATGAGGCTACGGAGGAAGGGTGAACGGGGCTGAGTCAAAGGAGCTGAAGTGAAGATCCATCGGATAGAAGGCTGCCAAACACCCCCTCTCTGGGGAGTACACGCACTGAGACCATGCTATAGCAAGAGCTTCCACGTCTGTCCTCCTGGGGTCAGACCGCGGATGACTAGCTTACCAAGAAGTGCCTGACTCTGCAGTTCTGGATCTATGATGCTGAGGCCGCCCTCGGCCTGACCATCTGCCAGGCGACCCTAGCTCTGGTGGTGCCGCCGTCTGAACCAGACCATAGGAAGTTCCACACCAGTCTCCTCAGCTGGGCTACACAAGACCTCGAGAAACACCAGCAAGAGGCCACATACCAAGCAGTGGCAAGAAGGACCTGGTTGACCACAAGGGCCCTGCCTGCCAAGGAAAGCCGAGCCGTGCTCCAGAAAGCAAGCTTTCGTCGTATGGAGGCTAGGACCGGCAAGAACTGCTGAGCCGGTGTGATGTCCAAGCCTACCTGGAATCCCAGGTATCGTGTCGTCTGTCCTCTAGGGATCCAGTGAAACCCTAGGAAAATACCCCACTGTGAGCTGGCTCCCGGATCCGTAAGAAAACCAACTGACTTATGCCAGTTGATTTTCGCTCCAGCGGCAAGGCAAAAAATCTCTAGGGACAGTCTCACTCGCTCCAGTGACTTGACATCATCCTGCACATATAGGGCTGTGTCATCTGCATACTCAAAGTCCAGCAGCTCGGCATCCTCTCGAATAGGGAGATGCATCCCGCGAAGACCAGTGGTACGGGCTCGAAGGAAGTGTGTCATGGCCTCCGCAAAAAATAGGAAGAGGTAAGGCGCTAATGGACAGCCCTGACGCACCGAGCGCTCGAGTGTGAATCTCTCCCCCATCCTGCCGCTAATGATAACCCGACTGGAGGCCGATCTGTAAAGGCTAGCAATACCTCTGATCCACTCGTCCGGGAAACCGAATCGAGCGAGTGTACCTTCCAAGAAGGATCAGTCTACCCTATCGTATGCCTTCTCAAAGTCGAGAAGAAGTATGGCAAGTTGCTGGCCACTGTGCTGGGCCCATTCCGTCGCCTCTGAGAAAGTGAAGATGTTGTCCAAGATGGTGCGGTCTTGGACAAAACCGGTTTGGGTGTCATGAATCAAGTCGTGTAGCAGGGGGCGGATGCGGTTGCTGATCATCTTGGCGAGGATTTTGTAGGCGGTCGGGAGGAGGGTGATTGGGCGCCACTGTCTGATCTCCTGGCGGTCCCCCCCTTTGGGGATGAGGCAAATTAGGCCTGCCGCAAGGCTCTCTGGCATCTGCCCGCTGGAGAAGATGTGCTGGAAGGCTGCGAGCAAGGGCCGGTGGATCTGCTCCCAAAAGGTGGTGAAGAAAGCTCTAGAGAGGCCATCCTCACCTGGGCATTTCTGCCCATCAATAGCGCTCACCGCATCCTGCATCTCTGCAACAGTGAAAGGGGCGAGAAGGGCGTCGCTCATGCTGGGCTGCATGAGTCGTGGT
This sequence comes from Dipteris shenzhenensis, assembly GCF_047967505.1. Lineage (NCBI taxonomy): Eukaryota > Viridiplantae > Streptophyta > Polypodiopsida > Gleicheniales > Dipteridaceae > Dipteris > Dipteris shenzhenensis. The sequence continues at coordinate 57,088,758 of NC_141605.1, read as the reverse complement.
GTAGATCTCCACACCTCCTCCCTGCAAATGCGGCCACGAGGGTTTGGGGGCTCCTGCTGGAATAATGATCTGTAGAAGTTTGTCGCCAAGTCCCGGACCTCATCTGGATCTGTCCTGACACTACCATCCTGCGCCCTAAGAGAACGGAGCTATTCCCCTATTGACCTCTGTCCATGAGTCCTGAAGAACTCTCTGCACATCCTGTCGCCTTTCCTAGCCCAGAAGGACTTGGAAGCATGAAATGAAAACTCTGAGCGACACTGGGTGATCGCCTCTAGCATGGCTCGGGCCCGAACCTCCTGCTGTCTGAGCTCCTCAGAGCCTGGAGAAGACTGCTGCATCCTCCTCTGAATCGAGGCGAGATCACGTCTGAGATCCCTCTCCCGCGCCCAACACCGCTGTCTGACCTGAATCGCCTCCTGCTGGCAAATGCGGCTAGACTCAGCAAGCGCCTGAGCTACCTGTGCTGCCATATCCCTGGTAGGGTCCCAATCCCGCTCCCATAGGTCCACTATCCTGCTGTGAACCGCTGCTCTGGTGTAGATGGAGTCTGGGATCCGGCATGAACGTGGAGGTGAGGACTGAGAGGCTGAGTCCAGGACTAGGATGACTGGGGCATGGTCTGAAAATGTCGTCCCTGGAACCACTCCCGACTCTCCTCCTTTGCCAAGCGCCCAATCACTGACATAGAAACGGTCCAGCCGCTCCAGAAGTCTGCCTCCCTCCCTCCTGTAACCCCAAGAGAAGTCCAGACTCCCAGGCCATCTGCGAAAGGAAGGCTCCCTCCAACTGTCCCGACCTCCCACTGCGAAGAGGAAGGAGTCCCAATCTGCCTGCTCTGCCTGAGCTATACCGAGGAACTCTGGGCCCCTTCCCTGCTGATCCTCTAAGGTCTCAAGGTTGTTGAAGTCCCCTCCTACACTCCAAGAGTCCATCTCTGGCAACAGGTCTGTCAAGGATCTCCAAAAAACGGATCTACGTCTGAGATCAGTCGGGGCGTAGATATTGAGGATGCCGATGCGGGATCCCTCAATATGCAAGCCCACCCAAAGCGCACGTCCTGGGATCAAAGTGCCAAAACCACACACATGCTGAACTAGAGAAGTGTCGATGGAGGTACAGACACCCCCGCTCCTCCCCTGCTCGCCAATCGAAGGTTCCCAGTAGGTGTGGGAGCATCCTGTGAGGACCTTCCCACAAATACTGGTCTGTGAAGCCGAAAGCTTGTGTTCCTATAGTAGGAGCACATCTACCTTTCCCACCAAGGCTGGCTAGGGCTCCTGTCTGAGCACCATCTTCCTGGGACCACGGGTGCTTGATGAGTGGAACCCGTTAACGTTCCAAGAGATAATGCGTAAACTCATGAGGAGGGAAGGTGGGCCACAAACAGCTGTCTGCTTGCGGTCGAAGTCGAAGTGGTCGGAGGATGTCCTGTGTGGAGACGAAGGCGCTTCTGTGAAGGTTTCGAAGGAGAGGCCGGATCATCGGACCCATCCTCTAAAACCTTCAGCAGAGGGGAAAGGCCCTTCATCCCGTGGTGGTAAGCTCTCTCTAACCAGCTCGACGCCTTTGCCAAGGAAATGCTGTAGAAGCCCGCAACCTCTGAAGTCCTCCAGGGGCGAAGCCCTTCCGCGTAGGCCCACTCCAGCGGTGGTCTAATAATGACCAAGAGTCGGAAACGTTTGGTGCTGTGGTGCCAACGCAGACGAACATCACCCTCTTGCCACTGCTGCTGAAGAAGCTCCGCTGCTCTGCTACCAATCCAGTCCTGCACCTGCTCCTGGGTCTGGTCTCGTATCGTCTCCCAAACATTTTCATTCGTCCATTGCTCATTCCCTTCACTGGAGATAGTGAAGGAATAGCTAGGACCATCGTGCGGAGCAAGGATGGACACCTTACCCTCCGCCCCCTTGCGGAGGAAGAAGATGCTGATGTCTAGGCATGCGGGAAAGGAGCCAATACCCGCTGCATCCAAGTAGTCCCAAGGACCTGCTCGGTAAAACTCCAATGGAAGAGCTCTAGGAGCAGCCCTTGGGCATGGGGACGAAGATGAGGAGTCTGAACCGGAGGGAGGGGTGCTGGCCACCTGCGGGGAAGGGCCTATCCCCGCCGTCGGGCCCGGAGGGATAGGTGAGGGTGAGGTCTGTGCTGGCTTCGGGGCTACAGGTGGCGCAGGTGGAGGGGGGGATTCCTTCTGGATCATGCTCGAGGAAGAGGGTGGAGCGGAAACCACTGGTGCAGGGGGGGATCCTCGAGGGGGTGGGGGTCGGAGAATCCAGGAGGAGGGGGGAGGGGGGGGAGCGCGGGGTGAGGGATGAGGGGGAGGCTGGCTGACCTTCTCCTTTCCCTTCTCCTTCCCCTTACCGGGCTGCTGATGAGTAGGGACCATCGGAGGGGGGCTCTTGCTGTAGATGGGCAGGTTTTTTGGGGCCTGCTTTGTTGCCCTTCCGTTTTCGTTTGACCTCCATCCAGCCTTCCCCTTCGGGAGGGGATGTCGCTGACTGGTGCGGAGTATCCTGAGTTGCCTGAACGGGGGTCTTCTGAGGTTCTGTACCCGTGAAGCGAGGACATGAGCGAGCCTGGTGCCCGAAGCCATGGCATCTCAGACACTGGTTTGGGCGACCAGTGACCAGAACGCGCTGCTTCAACCACACCTATGTCTGTCTCTATCTCGAACTCCGAGGGGATGCTCTGTGGATCAAGCACTGCCACCTTGACACCTGGCACCCCTTGGGCTGCCGCCGCATCAACGTAGGTGTCTTGCATAGGCCAACCAAAGTGCGCCCCCAGGTCCTTGATGATCGGGCGAAGCTCGGTTGCGAGACCTGGGAAGATAAGGGTAACTGGGTGGCGAGGAATGCGAAAGCGGGCATCGAAGTCCGCTACACTGAATCCCCTGTACCAAGGGACCATGAGGATGATCTTCCCACCCACAGAAGTAGGGGATCGCCTGACCATGTCGCTCGCAGCCTGTGCTGAGGAGAGCTTATAAGCCAGAAAATGCCACGTCTCATGAGTGCAACCTCCTCAATGTGACTGTCCTCGAGGTAGAGGGTGGACTGCAACTAGTCCCTGATGTCTACTCGTGAAGGGGAGTAGCCAATGACCCTCCCATAAACTGATGTCTGGGAGAAGTCCGTGGCGGCCTGCTTCACCTGCTCTGTCAATGTAACGCGATAGGCTGATGGAGGGGGGGGGTCCGTCTGGGCCACCGATTTCGGGCACGTAGCCGCCATATCGCTTGACTAATTGCGAACTCCCGAGGCGGGGGAAGGGAAAGGAAACAGAAGGAGGGAGGTATGGGGAAGCGGCGGGGGAAGAAGGTGGAGACTAAAGGGGTGGCGGGGAATAGGAGGAGAAAGAGAGGGGGAGGTGAGGTGAGCGGAGCGGAGCGAGGCAGGGGGGTGAGGTGAGGTGAGCGGAGCAGAGCGGTGCGAGGCGGGGTGAGGTGAGGTGAGTGGAGCGGAGCGAGGCGGGGTGAGGTGAGTGGAGCTTGGCGGGGTGAGGTGAGTGGAGAGGGGGTGAGGTGAGTGGAGCGGAGCGGGTCGAGGCGGGGTGGGGTGAGGTGAGTGGAGCGAAGTGGAGAGGAGCGAGGCGGGGTGAGGTGAGTGGAGTGTGGCGAGGAAAGGGGAGGAGCGACGGGCGGAGGAGCAGAGGATGAGGAGAGGGGGGCGGCTGGCTGCGCGGCAGCAGCTGACGGAGGGAGAGGGAGGGCCGCGCAGCATGCGAGGGGGGGGTAGACGGGGAACGAAGGGGGAGGGAGCTTGCAGGAGCTGCTTGCAACGCACAACTATGCTCTTATGACTACCATGAGATGGAATATATGGACTGATACTATACACAGACTGATGGCCATCTGGGTGAGCATGCAGGGATCCTCAAGAGCAGCTACAGCCAGGAGAGATACTTGTTCCAGAGTTTGGAGAGGATCTCCTTTCTTTTCTGAGTCTCCTTCAGGGTTGAGGTGGCATTTTCAACCTCCACCTTGGATTTTTGTTAGCTCTTTTTGAGCTGGTTTTTTTTCGCATGCATGGCATGATGTACTCCCGCATTAGAGGCGACCACGTATTGAGGCATAGATCAAATTAGGGGACCTTCCTTCCATGCTTATTAGACCGGATGCACGACCCGTAGGAGTGACTTTGGCACTTGTTCACCGCAGGGCTACAACTAGGACACTAAGACGGGCTGCATATCTCGACAGCTGCTAGCGCTCTATCAAAGGGTTTATGCCACCACACCAGCCTCACATATTGACGCCCCTCTTGTAGGATTGATGCTCTCACGGGTTCCACTTCATAAGCTTAGAGAGTTTTCTCGTTATGTATCGACGCCGTTATGATCATGATTATGGACTTTCTTTTGTATTCGTCCTGGGTGCTGATGCCTGCTTAGTGGCTTCACCCCTCAGCTCATTGTATCATTGTCTCATAGACCCTTTTTGATCTTCCAAATACTTTTAATAAACTTTCTTTCTCCATTTCCAAGAGAGCTTGTGGTCAGCGATAGAGATTTTGAGATTGTTGTTGTTTACATTTGTGTGTGCATCTATTCCTATCTGTGCATGTGTATGGAGGGCACTTCAACCTGGAATGTCCTCACCTCTTTTCTTTCACTAGACCTATCAAGCAACCTTTTGAGAAAAGAAATCCCAAGTCAACAAAAGCTCCATAAGGTTAGCTAGATGAGAAAAGAAAGAAAGAAAGAAAGAAATTTTATTAGAGTCTTTGGAAGACCGATGGGTCTATGAGACTGAAAGAAAACCTGATACAAATCACAATAAGGGTGGAGCTACTGAAACGAGCATCATCACCCGTGCTGAATCCAAAGTCTAATCTACATAATCAAATACATTTGGATGTAACAATGAAAAGAAAAGGACTGGAGCGGAGCGGAATCCCTCGTATGTCATGTCGCCCTAGCTGGTGCATTGCCAGTGATGGGACGCTGGCGCCCATCAAGGGGTGCCATGCGTCTCGGTCTCTTGGACGAGGCTCGACGCAAGACCAGAGCCACTGTGACTCCCGTAGGACATATCCCAGGTCTAAATAATGACAGGAGGTCCCCCAGAGTGATCTGTGTGTCCCCTCGATGTCTTGTGTGTCGTGCTGTGATCGTCGGGTCGGGGTTTCTGTCACGTCTGCGGCTAGAGACTGGACGATCAATGTCACTTGATGGGAAGAACTCTATGATCCTGCTTTGAGAGGTGTCTGATGATGTGGCCAAGCTCTGTCGCCTGAGTAAGTACTCTTTGTGTCGGACCCCCTCGTGAATGAAGGCCGCGAGGCATCTCTGATCTGGGTAGGCGAGGAATCTGGAAAGGAGCCTGGAGCCGTCTCTAAAGAGGCAGTGGTAGCGACCTCGGTTAGTTGTCCACATATGGGAAGCATAGATTATGAAACGTTCGAAATGAGTGTTTTTCAAAGCTCTAGAGCTGAAATGGAAAGTTCAAAGCTGTAAAAAGTTAGTTTCGTTCATATTCTAGTATAGTTTTATGTTATTTAATGATGTGTCGTATGATGCACCATAGATGTGGCATTCTTGTTCCCTGTTCCCGTGCCCCCTTCCAGAAACATTCCCGTTCAGGGATCCAATGTTTCCAGAATGTTCCTGATCCCTCTGGTAACTATGCCTTTGATAGGCCCGAAGAAGTGAGCAGTAGGTTGGCTGACCTGCTGCTGGTCGGGTTAGTAACAGACTAGGTCAGTAGATCCTGATCTGTGGTTATACAGACTGGCCACATCGCCTGCCTGTACAAGCACGAGGAAGAAGGGACCAAAAGGGATCTGCAACATCCTTCCCCATGAACTATATAAAAGTGCCTAAGTTCGTGCATGTGTGCACATTTTTACACATGCATTACCATGTTTCTTTTCCTTTCTGAAAAACTTGAGGGCATGCCATGAAAAGATGCCTTTAATAATGATGGTTTCTTACTAACTGTGGAAAGAATGACTGGCAAGCTATGAATTCTGTCAACGTATCATGGCTCTCATGTATGGTAAATGAAAAGAGGCATGACTGACTTGCTTGCTGATATTTTGCCATATGCAGGTACTTCTAGGATCAGTTGCTGCTTTATCACTCATGACAGTTATTTCAGTTGCAATCGGGAGAATTTTCCAGGCTGTTCCAGCTCAATTAAAAACGAGTTATTTTCTTAATCTTATGTTAAAAACATTTTTGTTTTGTGATGTGATCCGTGGCATATTAAATTTTATGGTGAAATTATCTATCTGTTATGGTCACATCTTTTCAAATAATCTGCGAATTTTTTGTTCATAGTGTGATTTGTTAGCTATCAATATACATTTCGTAGCTTCATGGAAAGAGCATATGTTTATTTGTAGTTTTTTCTCACTCCGCCACCGCGGGAGACAACCCGGCAGACACAGATACATGAGCTCTTTGCATCACATAAAAGGGCCATCAAGGAGCCGGGTTATATAGAGCTTGCACATGTACTTGGAACTCTGGTTCAGAGCAGTACTTGATTGCTCTTTTCCTACTATTTTGTACTAGGTTTTTGCATTTTTAGCACTTAGCACTCAGCAAGGGCCTTAGTGAGCCCTTTGCTTCAGCCCACAGTGGCTTGTATGGGTTACATATATTTTGTACCTCGTCTCATAGACCCGCGAGGTCTCCTGAAGACGTTAATACACCTTTCTTTCTAAAGCACCAAATTTGCTTTTTGCTACTTATCTTTTTCATTTGACTTTGTGTGGTGCCTTTATTCCATTTTGGTTAAAATGTACCTTTTCACTCCTTCATGCTTTCCTTCATTTTCTCTTTTATGTCCCCCCCCCCCCCCCCAAAAAAAAAATGTGCATCTAGAAGTAGAGTATAAACATCTAAAAGGAAATGCTTCTTCCAGGTTAGGTCTGAATAAGATCCATCATTGGATCTTTGGCTATCTTGATAGTGCCATGGATAGAATAACCAGACGAGTTGTCCCCAATATTTTTCCAGATTCTCCTTAACCCCATAGCCTCACAAGGTGCATATATATTCAGGTTCCATACATGATAGAGAAATTGTGCATTGCATCTTGTTCCTTCATGATATCTAACCAAATCTAATGTGAAAGCATTCCCTAGAAGTAGATCTTTAGTCACATTTGCGCATCCATCCGAATTTCTTTCACTATACCTTCTTGTTTTAGATCATTTACTTCTTATTCCATGATGTATCCTCGAAATATCTAAGAAATCTTTCAACTTTTTCCCAATGAAATTCTATATGATTTGCCATATATTTGGACACTATACCTTGTACTCATCCAGAGCTTGAGTTACGAAATCCGCTTCTTGGGTCACCACAGGAAGTCCCAGAGACTGTACTGATACATGATGCCATCTTGAGTCCTAGTAGTGGACTTTATTTATATCAAGACATCATTTCGATCAGAGAATTCCACCCACACCATGTGAATAATCCCTTGCTGTAGAAGATTTGCAGGGGACTCGATCAGGTTCCAGTATGTTCATGCAGACACCACTGCCTCCCCGCTCTATCCAATTCGTGCCTATGAGGTGTGTCCTCATTGATACTCCCTCAAGTTCGAGGACGATGGACTCACCTATTCCCCATATTTCATTTGCTTGTTCGAGGTCTTATTCTTGCACGGTGGCAAAGTATTTAGATAGATTGGATGATTGGGAGTGCCTAGCAATAGAGATAGAGTACGATAGGTTCAGCCCTTAGTTACCTTCCTTTGATGACATCACATCGGGTTGCGTAAATTTTACGAGCAAAAACCTATGAGTAGGTTTATCCGAGCGTGTTTTTCAAGAGATTTAAAAAATTGTATTTCCTTAGGAAACATGGTTTTTACACTTTCATTTTCACTAGAACTAGATCCCTTTATCATAAAAATATACAGAATTGTCACTCATTCAATTTTACATAACATAAATTTTCTTCTTTATAGACATCCTTTGTACCCCTATTATTACCTTTAAAAAGTGTTGAAAAAAAATTCCTTTAAGGAACATCCCTCATAATCACTCTCAATGTAATAATATTATACATATATAATCACTTATTAAACATATTTATGTCAATATGATAAGAGCTTTCTAGTGTTTTAATAGCATAAATAACAAGATATTTATGGATATGTTTATAAAGAAGTTTAAATTACTATAAATAAGTATCAACTTGGGCTTATATATCACTCTTATAAAATAGATTTAATATTTAATACTATATATGCAATATTTTTCAAAATATAACTCCATAGATGTTCTCAAATGGGGTTTTCCGATCAATTTGAGTGGCTGAATGACTATATTTGGACATTCGATGTGAAAGTTATGCCACTTTTAAAAGTGCTGTCCATGGTAGTTTCGCCAGCGAAACTACCTTGGAAGACCTACTTCCAAGGGGTTTCGCTAGCGAAACTACCTTGATGGCTTGCTTCAATGAGGTTTCTTTGGATAAACCCTTTCATGAGAGGGTTTTCAATGTCACCCCCTATTAAGTAAAATTTGTAAGAAGGATCATAAGGGAATTTTCATAAAGAAGTCTACTCTACATGTGGGTTTCTTCAAAAGTCATCCCATTATGTTACTCACAATTCCCAAAGATTCATGTAAAGATTTTTGTATAAAATGGGCATTGCTATAATACTTTGCATATTTCTAAGGGAAACTATGTTTTTTTCGGATCTTTTTTTGCCATATTTTTATATAGTTGGAAGCTTTTTTTTCCCTTCATTTGGACGCTCGGAAGATTTTGCTCGGAAAATGCTCGTCGCCTATTGCATCTCAAGCCTCTGAGCCTCTTCTCACTTATGTTCGGAGAGGGATCAGAGCTCCCCTTTAGCCCCTCATTTCAGACATAGTTTCCAATCTCAGGGAGGATGTGTCTCAATAGGTGATCGTTTTCCAGATAGTCTATAGAATGGCTGATAGTGGTCACCCCTACCTTCTAGCCTTATTTGTTATGAGGTGACATGGAGGAGGGCTACCTTCTTCAACTCAAGCTGATTTTCTTTTTTTGCAAAAGGTCAGATGAGATAGAGTAGCATCTAGGTTCTATAGTTGGTTCCAGAGAGGGTCACATTTTTCACTCCACTTCAAGTAGCTTTTGCTCACATGGGAGTGAGACATGGACTCTGAAGATGATTCATCATGAGATCCCTAGACAGACAATGCGCAAGATGCAGACATTTGCACTTCATTGTCTGTTTGGATCCCGGGTACACACATGTTAGAGGGAATTTTGGCCGAGATTCTGAGGACAAGCATTCTCTTTCTTACTTTTCATAGTCCATGGTGACATTCCTTTGGACTGATGTGCATGTTGGCATGACATCCAGGATATTGTTGGATGACAGTGCACCTCCCAACTCGAGGATGCCATTGTAGTATAGTTCAATCAAGTGTGGCACTGATTGAACGCCTATGGTCAGCCTCTTCACTGAGGGATGTGCATGTAGTTGCCAATGGCACCCCCTCACTTCAATTGTATGTCTCAATTGTTCGTCATGTCATGGAATATCAAGGGCTTTAAGTGCTAGAGATACATCACTGATACAGACGGTCACATTCAGAAGCGTAAGCTTTCACAATTTAGGATTGATAAATTCAGGTTTGTTCTTAAGGGTCTGAGCTAGACTATTTGGAGCGCAGTCGATGGCCCCAGAGGTGGAGTCTTCATAGCGGTATTAGCGAAATGAGATTCAGCCATCATTCAAGAGGGTACATTGATGGAGAGCAAGGCGGTTTTTATTATTATTCAAGTTGAGAAAATCTCTATTGGTGTTCTCAATGTGTATGCTCCCATCACACCAGGGCTCAAACACACTTTTTGGCAACAACTCAAAGTGTCTCTTCCTTTGGCTGACACTTGGATTGTTGGAGGAGATTTCAGCATCATTATTGGGTGAGCCCTTGTGTACTGGTCTCGTTTGTCTCATCCCCAAAGGAGACAATACAATTCTGAGGAACTGGAGACAGATTACACTTCTTGGGACTGCTTATAAGATTTTAGTGTGAGACTCTAGCTTTGTGCCTTAGACTTCTACACCCCATTATCATTAGAGATACACAGACAAGTTTTGTTTAGGATCGGAGTGTCCTATACAAAGTGTTCATCTTTTGGGAGGCTACACATTGGGCACAAGAGAGTCAACATGATATTGCAGACTTACTTCTCAATTTTGAGAAGGCTTATGATAGAGCTGATTGGAGTTTCCTGGAGGGTATTGTGAGGAGGATTGGCTGGTTTTAGTGACAGATGGATATCATGGGTATCTCTCCTATACTCTCCCTCAGCCAGTAGGATGGTGTTGTGCAGAGGCAAAGGACGTGCATTTCAGTTATCCTAATCAGTTCATCAAGGCTTCCCTCTTGCACCATATCTTTTTCTTTTTATGGCTGAGGCTATGGGTTACTTTATGCAAGCTACCAGTCAGGCCATGGGTTTCTTTTTAAGGTTGAGGGTATGGTTTACGTTATGCAAGCTACTAGTCAGGCCACTTTGGGGCTTTCTCTCTTGAGCAGGCAGGAACATGAGTTATTGGATACAGAGTTTGCAAACAATACATCAGTGACAACCAAGGGTGATCCGCACATTATGACTACCACTGCTTCTTCCATTGACGAGTTTCCCTAGCATCAGGAGGACCTGTCGATTTAAACAAATCAAAATGTATTTGGACATGTGCTGAGCAGCATACTCCAGACTAGGGAGTTGACAGAGGCTTTGTTTGGGTGCCCAGAGGCACCTCCACTAGATTTGGGCTTTTAGGTTTTGGTATTGATGTGTCTCGTGCTCGGTATTGATAGTTTTCCCCTGTGTTAGAGAGTATACAAAGGAAGCTAGCCTATTGGAGTAGAACTAGGATTTCTTTGGTTGTAGAGCACTTGTGCTCAACCAGGTGTTGTTGGTAACATAATTAATTCTTAATTTTGAGAAGGCTTATGACAGAGTTGATTGGAGTTTCTTGGCGGGTACCATGAGGAGGATTGGCTGGTTTTAGTGACAGATGGATATCATGGGTATCTTTACTATACTCTTCCTCGGCCAGTAGGATGGTGTTGTGCGGAGGCAAAGGATGTGCATTTCAGTTATCCTAATCAGTTCATCAAGGCTTCCCTCTTGCACCATATCTTTTTCTTTTTATGGCTGAGGCTATGGGTTACTGTATGCAAGCTACCAGTCAGGCCGTATGTTTCTTTTTATGGCGCTGAGGCTATGGGTTACTTGATGCAAGCTACTAGTCAGGCCACTCTTGGGCTTTCTCTCTCAAGCAGGCAGGAGCAGGAGTTATGGGATATAGAGTTTGCAAACAATACATCAGTGACAACCAAGGGTGATCCGCACAATGTGACTACCACTGCTTCTTCCATTGACGAGTCTTGCCTAGCATCAGGAGGACCTGTCAATTGGAACAAATCAAAAGGTATTTGGACATGTGCTGAGCAACATACTACAGACTAGGGAGTTGACAGAGGCTTTGTCTGGGTGCCCAAAGGCACCTCCACTAGATTTGGGATTTTCGGTTTTGGTATTGATGTGTCTCTTGCTCAGTATCGATAGTTTTCCCCTGTGTTAGAGAGTATACAAAGGAAGCTAGCCTATTGGATTAGAGCTAGGATTTCATTGGTTGTAAAGCACTTGTGCTCAACCAGGTGTTGTTGGTAACCATGTGATATGTGGCTTCTTGTTGGTGTTTCCTTGCTGACAGAATCAGATACATGAGGAGATTGCTCAAGAATTTCCTATGGAGTGGTGGGGATGGTTGAGTGGCCACTAGAGTTAGAGTATCATGGGATACTATCACCCTTCCCATAGCATAGGGAGATGTGAGGATCTTTGATATCTGAGATGTACTGATTCCTCTGTAATGGCGTGAGGGAGATGGATCTCATTCATGAGGACCTAGGATTGCTCTCTATTTTTCCATTTGACACCACTTGGGATATTGTGGATCTATAGACCACGCACTTGGCTTTTCTGTCACATTGTAGAGGCCAGGGACAGAGTTTTAACTCTCCCACCTCTTGTATAGTATGTTTTGAATGGAATAAATTACTACATTTTGTAAAAAGCGATGGCCAGTCTAGTGGTGGTCAAATACATTTTGCTTTTAACTAGTTGCTTGTATAGGTTTCCATCTTCCCCAAAGATATCCTCCTCTGTGATAATTTAGCATCTATATTCGGTCATGTATTCATGGGTTTACAATCCTCCACTCTAAATTTCTGGAGGGGTTTCTCATGCATGTTTAGTTTGGGTTATAGAGATCTTATTGTTGTCCTTTAGATTTTGCTATCCAAACATAATGCAATCTTTATGTTAAAATGTCTTCCTTGTCTTGATTCATGAAAGAATCATTGTTTTATATGCTCAATATATCAGCAACATACAATACAATGAGGACTATGCATCAGTACCAGGCACAGGTTGCAGTGACACTTGGCTGCACGGTCAGGTATGCACAGCATCCAAAAGCAGTTTCTCCACCTTTTGAGGGCCTTCCAACAAGCCCAACCAAGGAGCAGCTGGGTCGCTACTGGTCAGCAGGATTTGCTGACCAGGTCGGGTCATTTGATCCGACCAAGTCCGTTGTTTGACCTGACCAGCAGGTTGATCAACCTAAACTGCCAGTACGGCAGTCTAGTCGGCCAAAACAGGCCTATAAAAGGGGTTGCTCTGCCCCTTGTTTCAGCATTCAGTTCCATCCCCTTCCAGCCTGTTGCAGCTCCCTTGCAGTGCCCATACAGGAGACGGCAGTGATCCTCCTCCAACAGGTTGCATGTCCTGGCAGCCTCTACATGCAGCACATGGGCGGATTCGGACAGCAGCAAGGTCAAGTTTCAGCAACATAGCTAGTTCTCCGGCAGTTGCAGTGAAGGGGAGTTTTCCAGTTGCAGTTGCAGTTAAGGGGAGTTTTCCAGCTAAGTTTTATATGCCGATTTGGCACTCATGTACAGATAGTAGTCAATGCATTTATGCCAGCATCATAAGTAAAGCAGTGTACAATAGTTAGAAAGATCTCTGGTGTCTTTCATGCTTGAGTTCTCCATTTGCATTAATCTATTTCCACACAAGTCCCCGCATGTTACATTGGTGTCAGAGCAGCATGATCCTTTCTGATCTGAATAAGGTAGCTCCAAATTCAGTGCAAGAGCCAATTGTTGCGGGAGGAGGAAAAGAAGACAAATTAGGATGCAACAACATTGGACCATTTCCAGCTCCTGCTGGAACAGGAATTCCTTGAGGACGAGGCGCTTCAGGCCCGTGACTTGGCAGCATTGGGGGTCTAGTGCATGCGAGACGGAGAAGAGATGCTTTTACACCAGCAGCAGTTTCTCACGGCCTTACAGACCATGTCCCAATCAGTAGTTACCAATGTGAGTCCATCATCTGCTCAGGTATCTTCCACCCTAGAGCATAGTGTAGTGTACTATCCTTCCGCCGTACCCACAGTCAATTCTTCATCTGCAGGCATTCCTTTATCCGCTCAGGAGTCTTCCATCTCATAGCACAGTTCAGTAGACTGTTCTGCAGCAGTTCAGCTATTGGCTCCTCTTGGGTCTACTAGTCTAGAAGACCATTCAGTATCCACAGTAGTTGCATGGAGTTCCTTAGGGTCTTCCACCCATGATGTTATTGCAACCATTTCCACAGTCATCTCTTAGGGATCTTCCATCCTTGGGGCCATCTCAGCTTAATCAATATGCCTAGATGATAAGTCTCTTGGGTCAACCACCCATGGGGATCATCTAGTTTCAGCATCTTATTCTCTTGGGGTTCCCACCCGAGGGGATCATTTAGTTAGTGCAGTTCCATCGGACGAGTCTTCCACTCGTTTGCATTTTTTAGCATGTCCAGTTAGTTCCTATGGGTCTTCCACCCAGGGAGCTCAGTTAGCTCGATCAGTTTCTTCAGAGAACCCTTAGTTTTCACCATCATTCTTGATGGGTCGTTAATCCTTGGAAACATTTCAGTCCCATTAGCAGGTGCAGCATATGAGTCTCTTGGGTCTAGCACTCGAGGGGGTCATCTAGATCCTGTAGTTAGTTCACTTAGGCTTACCGCCCAAGGGGACACCCTAGATTCAACAGATAGGTGTGATGGGTCTTTCGCCCATCATGCCTTTTCATAAGCTACAATCAATTCCTATGGGTCTTCCACCCCACCCTTGAGCTCCGTTGGCCACATTAACTTTCGTTGGTCTGACTCATATTTCACCTTCTCATTAGGAGTGTTCAGGACTAGTGGGCTCAGTTTCTAGTCCCATTGGCCTCAGGACTCAGTAGGAGGGGGCATCTCCTCAAGAACTCTCCAAACCAAAGGACATTACCACAAACTCATAATGTCTTGTTTGTGTTCTAAAGGCATTCTTATGAACGTCTTCTTCCTTCATCCGAACTTGATGAGATCCTGACTTCAAATCAATTTGCTAAATACCCTAGCACCTTTTAAGAAGTCTAACAAATCGTCAGCTTTAGATAGAGGATACCTATTCTTAATTGTCCACTTGTTGAAGGCTCTATAATTAATACGTCCTAAAGATTCTATCCTTCTTTTTTGTAGGTGCGCAGAGCACGCCACGTGTGCACCGGGTTCGGGGGGTCCCAAGCCCCGCCCCTAAGCCATGCAACGGACCTCTCTCTCCTCTCAAAAAATCTCAAGAGGGATGAGAGAGAGGGGGAAATACAAGCCTTTTATATCCAAGGCCAATAGGGCCACATAGTTGTATATGGGATTTCTCTCACAAATGTACACGTGTCACAAGCACGGGATTCCTTTACCAATTGACCATGCTTCAAGTGAGGGGTGAAGGTCACCACCTCCAACACCCCTCTGTGGACAAACCTCGAGCTAAACTGACCCCCAACCAAACCAAGGAGGGGCCAACCACACAAGGCACGTGAGACACAGCAAAGTCTATGTTACCAAACTACCATGGGTAGCTAGCCGTCAATGCCCACGGGAGGAACAAATGAACATGTGTTTAGGAGTTACGAGAGCAGCTACCAAAATCAAGGTACAGGCGCACTTAAACGCCGCCACGGATCGCGTCAACTCCGTTGCCAAACAATCTGCGACTGCCACGTGTCGTCCACGTGAGGGCCGTGCCGAAACACACAGTCAAGTCCGTAGGACGAGCCTGCTCTGATACCATGTAGGCGCACAAAGCACGCCACTTGTGCACTGGGTACAGGGGGTCCCAAGCCCCACCCCCTAGGCATGCAAAGGACCTCTCTCTCCTCCTAAAAAATCCCGGGAGGGATGAGAGAGAGGGGGAAATACAAGCCTTTTATATCCAAGGCCACTAGGGCCACAGAGTGGTATATGGGATTTCTCCCACAAATGTACACGTGTCACAGGTGTGGGATCCCCTTGCCAATTTACCATGCTTCAAGTGAGGCGTGAAGGTCACCACTTCCAATATTTCTCCCACAGATGTACACGTGTCGCAGGCGCGAGCTCCCCTTGCCAATTCACCATGCTTCAAGTGAGGGGTGAAGGTCACCAACTCCAACATTTTTCACTAGAAGGATTGGAGCTTCAAAATGTGGACTACTTGGTCTAATCAATCTTTTTGCTGGCAACTCCAAAAGGCGCACTACTTGGTCTAATCAATCCTTTTTCTAGTAACTCCATAACATACTTGTCTACCTTCTCTAGCTCTACCTTATTTATTCGATAAGGAGCTTTCCATCGAGGTGAAGACTCTAGAATCAACTCAATATGGCCATCGGTCTCGAAATAGGCAACTCATGCTGGTCATCACTAGCAAACTCTAATTGCTTAAAGAATTCTAAGTGTTGGCATTAATGATTACTATATTTGGGTTTTTGCTTCCCTAACATATATTATGCTACAACTCACTCCTTTATGAATTTCCCTCTTAGCTCTTGTATGAGATATGAGCTGAATATGGGGAATGTCTTGTTCACCCTTTAAGGTGATCGTCATACCTTCGTACTCAAATGTACAGCGGACTACTTGGTCTAATTAGTCTTTTTTCTAGCAACTCCTAAAGGTGGGCTACTTGGTCTAATCAGTCCTTTTTCTAGCAACTCCGTAACTTGCTTATCTACCTTCTCTATCTCCATCTTATTCGTTTTATAAGGAGCTCAACATGGAGGTGAAGACCTTGGAATCAACTCAATAGTATGACCGTCAATCTCGAATTAGGCAACCCATGTGGGTCATCACTAGCAAACTCGAATTGCTTAAAGAATTCTAAGTGTCAGGAATCATGATAACTATGTTTGGGTTTTACTTCCCTACATATATTATGCTACAACTCACTTCTTTACGAATTTTCCTTGTAGCTCTACTATGTTTGGGTTTCACTTCCCTACATATATTATGCTACAACTTACTTCTTTATGAATTTTCCTCTTAGCTCTAGTATGGGATATGAGCTGAATATGGAGAATGTCTCGTTCACCCTTTAAGGTGATCATCATACCTTGGTACTTAAATGTACAAGTATGTTTTCTTACATCCATAGATGGTTGGAAATCACACCTCCAAGGCTTGCCTAAAATCATATCGACTTCTTACAAAGGAGCAGCAAGGAAGTCTCTATGATCCTCATACTTTTGGATCCTAAAGGGCAAGTTCTTAGCTTTATAAGAACATTGCTCTTCGTTTTTCTAAACACCCTGCGTATTCTCATGTCTCTTAGAGGCCATTTCCTGGCCTCAACTATATATTAGCTAACCTATTTGAGATGATACCATAACTACTACTGTCATCCATTAGGATGACGATGCATTGACCCCAACATATTCATATAACTGTAAATAAGTCATGTCGACCAAAGGTGTAATGTGAACTAGCATTATTGCCTTTTTTATCATTTTCAACATTTTTACAAGAAGTTTTACCTTCTTGCTTAGGGTGAAAGGATCTAGATACATTGGTCTTACCCATCTTTTTCTTTACCTCCGGACAATCATAGAATATATGACCAGTTGCTTTTTTGCATCCAAAACATTTTCTTTCCTTAAACAATCTATCCCATTCGTGAGTAGACATAAATGCATCTTTGATACATCCACGTGGACTAGGTTTCCCGATTGGTTTTTCTACTAACTATTTGCACTCCCGCTCACCTAGAAAAATGTCGTCCATTCTGCCTAGAATTACCTGATGTGATGTTGATGCCTTGTTTGTTGCATCTCTCCTCCTAGGATTTACTTTCCTTTCCGTTGCAGGCCTTCGTGACCACTACCCTAGGGGCGACTGAGCACAGGATTGAGAGACCCCAACTGAGAGCAGCCCCCTATCATACGGTTCCATGACGCCTAGGCACGACTTTCGGCTTTACGTCATAGGTCAGCCTTATGAGACCAGCCAGCGATCTCCATGAATGGGGACCTCACTCCACTACAGGTTGAGGAGAGGCGCTTTCTGTTGTAGCAACGGGATCAGGTCCGCGAGGAGGGGACGTGGGAAGTAGTACGAGATGGACGACTCCTTACAAGCCCCTGTCGGGCACCCACCTCTCCTCTCGCATAGGGAGGCGGGGTCTATGAGACTCATACATACGAGACCCTATCCTGTACCATCTGGAATTGTAATGGTACCTTATGGTCAGAACCAGGGAACTTCTTGGAATCCTATACAGGTCATGACATAGTCTTTTACACAGAGACACATTAGAGTCCAGAGCGCCCACTACCAGTAGTCAGCGGATATACATGGGAGTCTGTCTACAGAGATGAGACGAGAGGGATACAGGAGGGGCTCGAGGCTTCACGTGCTTTCCACATGGGGGAGGCTTAAGTGTTGTGGACTACATCATGGGATCCCCTGCCTTCACATCTCGCATCATTGACTTTACCGTAGCACCTCTCCCTCCAGGGGCTGATCATACCTATCTTTTCTTTAGCATTTCTACCCCCCATTGCACAGCACTTTCTACCCCGTTGAGTTCTTACTCCACCTACCATGATATACGCTTTGATCGCGATCACTCACCTACTTACTCTGGCTGTCTGTACATACTTCTCGCATACATTGACTTTATACCCCTATTAGAGGATCGTGCTGCCCTAGTCACTCGCTCACTACATGAGGCTGCTCTTCACGCCTTCCCCCACACCACCCACCTGCCACCACCTAGGACCGTACCTTGTAATAGCTGGTACGATGATGAGTGTAAGGCTTTACGCCGTCAGCTCAAATTCGAAACAAAAAACAGCCTTTTGAGCGAACCAGAGACGCTACGTAAGTACCGTCGAATGGTACACGGGAAGAAACTTGACTTTGTGCGCCGGAACGAGGAGGAGCTACTGAACATTCTGTTCAGTAACAACTCTAAGGACTTTTGGCAGAGATTTCTAGAGGGACGGTCCCCCTCACTAGTCACTGACACTACATGCACGCCTGAGCAGAGGATATGCTTCATTGGCTAGACTAGAGAGGCAGTGGTTCCGCCCTCACTTTCATGATGCACAGACCAAAGGGTTGCTTTCTGACTCCTTGGTCCGCCCAACAGGGATGTATGGCAGTCCATGCTGGGGGCCAGACTTGTCGGATACAGAGTGGGCCAGGGTGGAGCCACTACAGGTTCTCATGTTATCATGGATGATCCGTGGTACGCCATCTGTCCCTCACCAGATCATTCAGGCGGAGTTTGGGTCACTCCCATTACAGCTAGATATTGCATTTCAGGTCATTACATATCTGTACCGAGTTAGGGAGTATGGGGATTACACATCCGAGCGTAGCAGGATACTAAGGCTAGCACTGTCCTCTTCTATGGCACTTGCAGCAGGGGGAGACCAGAGGTGTTGGTATGCACGCATAGAGAGATGGTTTGCAGGACTAGGGCTCCACATGGATAGACTACCTCCATTCCAGTACAGCATGGATGCTCCTTTCTCTCCCCTCCTATCACATGAGGTCAACCAGGTTATACGTGAGGATCTACTAGAGCTACACACATTCTAGACTTGGTTGGGCCCGAGTGATCTTCCCATGAAGCTGGGCTTGTACAGAGATCACTTCTTACATATCACAGCGGAGGGTTTCATTGATCCACCAGGATACACGCAGATTCACCTATCCCACTCGCTGAGGATCTCTCTTGGGCAGCAGTTCTGGGTCTCTTCACACAGACTTCCTATCGAGAGTGGCAGAGCAGAGCAGTTACCCAGGGAGAGGCGCATATGCACACTGCGTGACATGCAGGAGGTTGAGACAGAAGAGCATTTCATCTTTAGTTGTCTTGTTTACTATGAGATCTGAGGGTGTTTCTACTGCCTCTTTAGAGATAGTTATGGGGTTTTGGCCCATTTCCTCTCCTACCTAGACCAACGATGTTTGGCTGGTTTCATTCATGAGGTGCTCAGATACCGCGATAGGATACTCCGAGCACGGAGACAGGAGTAGACTTCTTCCTTGACTGATACCTCTCAAAGCTCTATCACAGAGTTCTTTCAGCCAGATCACATAGATCCCCACGAGACGAGACCTTGACATGATCGTGACTCCGCCTGTGATCCGACAGGTCAGACAGAGGGTTGACTCACAGATCATACTTGGGGACATCCCCTCCTTGTTTAGGTCGGAGCCCGACCGACGGGGGTCACAGTGGCCCTGGTTAGACGCAGAGGTACGACCAGGATATGTACCAAGACTGCACCCTTGGGGGGGCGATAGCACTCTATTGCTGACCTCATGCCTCCACTTCCACTGCCTCATCCATCATGATGTCCTGCTGTTGCTGCTGCTGATGATGATGATTGTGATGATGTCGACGATGATGCTGAGATTGATATATATAGTAGACTATTGACATGTCTATGTTGTACTTGGGAATTAGTACTGCCATTTTGCATTTTTTGCATTCTACATTGGTGTGGATGCTCGTTTAGTAGCTCCACTACCACAGCTCATTGTATCAGGTTTTTCACAGTCTCATAGACCCATGGGTCTTCTGAAGACTTTAATAAACTTTCTTTCTTTCTTTCTTTCTGCTATTCTAATAGCATCCTTTCTTGGTAGAGTGTCAATACTTTCATTTACTCCAAACGCCCTTACGAAGATTCATTTGATAAAGCCATGTTTTTCTCTTGGAAAATCTCAGGTTGCCTAACCCCATCCTGTTGGAAACTCAATTTGCTCCTTAGGATGTAATCTCCTTTCTTAGCCTTTTCTAATAGGCCTATGTGATTCCTCAAATAATTTTCTTTTTGGGGGCATCTCTTGTTGAATTGTGTCACTTATTATGTTGACAATCCTGGAAGAAACTCTTGGATTACATTATCTGGTTGATGAGGTGGTGATGGTGTTTTTGGTGGAGGTTGGGTTGGTTGTTGAGGTTCATCTGGTAATGGGCCAAGTATGTTTTGGTATCCGGGAGTGTATGATGTGGTTTGCATAAAGTTTAGTGTGGTTTGTGGATCATATTCAGATATGATATCTTGATTATCTTCCATGTTTTTATGTCATGCAAATGGAACTTATCAAGTTTTCAATAAAGTTTTGTGATGAGTTACAAGTGTGTGCAGTTCAATACAATTTATGAAATGTATGAAATTAAATTGAGTGAGATATGAATAAACCTTTTGACTTTTATTTATCTTACTTTGTTGAGAAAGGGGTGAGCCAAAAATAGTAATCTTGGGAGGTGCAGTGATAACTCAGGGGCTTACATTTTTATTTTTGTGACTATAAAATGCAGCTTCACCTGTTGGTGAATATGCTGCAGTGGCTCTTCTTTTGTTCTTTGGATTGAAGTCAATTAAGAATGCATGGGACATACAGCCTATATCTTCCAAGAGTCCACAATGTGCACCCCTTGAGATGGGTGAACTAGCTGAGGCAGAGGAAGTTATTAAAAAATATGAGGTGAGGCGAACTTCCCATTTCACACTAATATAATTAAAATTTTAAATAAAGCACCTTTGTTGTACAAATGATTATTGTATTATGTGCTTGCTATATGATATTTGTAGGTTGTGCATGTTTGCTTGCTTATTTGTCATTTGCAATAGATTATAGTGATTGAACATTTTCTTGCTTTGAAGGCAATAGGATAAGTCATATTACAATAGCGTATCACATATTTGTATTTTTTTCCCTAGATTGATGGGCCTGATCGGTAAGATTTTATAGCAATTACTCCAATTAGGTTAAATGCCATTGTGAGGAGGCACTATTTCTAAAAATTGAAAACTGTAGATGAGTGTTTACAATTTTTCTTTATAGAAAGCAACTATAATGGCTACCACACCTTATTCACCTTGATCCTAGGCCCTCATCGTGCACCTTCCATTCAAGTCACCTCAACTCTATCCTCAAATATGGTAATGTGCAAATTATCCCTGAGGATCTGCCCGGAAGCCTTCATTGCTATATCATAGCCATTCTATTTTGCATCGGCTCTTGATAACTGCCAGCGAGGCTGCAGGAATCCATTGGCGCAAACCTCTGTCCAAACCAAGGTATTCTAAGGTGGTGCACTTGACGGCCATCTCCTCTGCATCATCACTGTAGATGTTGTAATATGCAGACAAAGTAAGACCCTGCAAAGCCTCATGTCGAGTAAAACTGTGGACACCAACTCCTGCAACTAGTTCACAACCCGAAAGGATCAATTCCCTCAGGTTTTGGCAATTGTATGTAATAGCAAGGATTGACACATCTGATACGTTTATCAACCAGGACAGGTTTAGCCTCTCAAAGGATGGGGTAGGTGGATCCGTGTGTAACTTGGTGGGTTGATGTAGCCCTCCTCTAAAATCTGTGAGTGATATCTGTAGAAGATGAGATCCTCTTGAATAACCTGTTTAGCCTCATGATAAGTGAGCGGAATAGCAGGGGCCTCAAGGCTATACTAAAAAGGGGGAAACTTGTCAATATGGAGTCCCAGGCTGTAACATACGGGTTGGAATGCTTCATCAAGGTGGAGTGGGGGGACCTCAAACTCAGCCACAATGATTTGGTGTGGACCCGATAGCTTACTGTGGATCGTCCATAACAATAAGAGAATGTGGAGCCTCTCCATTCTACCTCTTATAGATAAGACCCTGAGCAAGGACTGTTGCCCATTGAGTGGACCAAAGAGTCAAAGAGAAGAGACTTGGTTGGGGGATCTTGGAAATGCGAGTGAAAGCACTGCCGCTCAAGCCTTGCAAGTGCACCATGCAACCTCACAGTGAAAGAAAGCTTTGCTTGTGGTAGACCCCTACTCTTTGTGCTCCCCTCCCTCCTCCCTGACATAGCCCGTTCTCCCCTCTTCTTTCTATGGCCCTTTCCCCCCTCTGCTTGCTTCACTTCTCCCTTCTTCCTTTCGCCTTTCTACTGCTCTTTGTTATGCTCCCCTCCCTTTCCCCCCTCTGCTTCCTTCACTTCCCCCTTCTTTCCTTTGCCTTTCTACTGCTCGTTGTTTTGCCATTGCCCGCCTTCAAGTCACCTTTCAGATCACGTTATTGTCTTGGCCTCCGGCTGCTGGTCACCTTTTTTGGTGAGCCCGTTTGGCTGTTTCTTAGCTCGTGCCAACAGGATGAAGCTGTTCAAAGGTTGGGGGAGCCCAAGTTGTTGTGCATACCTATTGGAGAGTCCGTTTGGCTAATTTCTTGGTCGCATAGTCTCTTGGAAGCATTGCAGCTTATCGCAACTGTCTTTCTCTGGTTCATTGGTTCATTTTTGGTCCTAGGCAGCTACTTCTTGGCCAATTTTTGTTGTGGGATTTTCCTACTGGTCACTCAGTCTGGGCAGTCTATTCTGAAGATTCCTTCAGCTTGCATTTTGCTCTTGGATCTCCTGGTGGTTCACGAGGTTTCACTGGATGGCCTTGGCGCCTCTTTCTTGCTGTTCTACTTCATTGTGGGCAGCCCCGCTACCCAGTGCTCCCGTGAGCCTCTCCGTAGCTTTCTTTTAGCTTCTTTGGAAGTGGTGCTGAAGGTCTTAGCCTTCTTTCCTTGGCTGCGAGCTCCTTTCTTGCTGTGTTGGATTTTCCAGCCAGCCTTTAGTCTCTCCTTTACCTTTTTTGCCCCCCTTTCTTCCTTTTGGTAGCGCAACATTTTTGTTTGTTTTTCTGAAGAATGTTCCTTGGTGGTGACCCTTGGTCTAGCAAGAGGTTATCTCATGGAAGCACCCTCAAGTCTCCAAGCCATGAAGGTTCTTCTTTTAACAGCAGACAAACAACAGGTAAGGAATGTGTTCCAATCACTCCAAGACAGAGCAGTGGTGGGAAGGATCGTTGGACTCACTCCCATGAGGAGCCAGGTGCGTCGTTGGATCCAAGCAAGTCTAGCACTGGACGGTGACAACATCCAAGAGGTTGCCAAGGTCATGAATAATAATAAAACAGTAGTTAGAATACTAAAGTCTTTCATTGTGAGTAGCAATGTAGCTAGGTCTACCTAGAGGAGACCATGGGCACCATCAGGATAGGATAAAGGGCTTTTCAGAAGCTAGATTAGCACCATCAAGGCCACACAAGGTTGAAACAAAGGAGGCCGCTAGTTTTTAGAGTTGACACAAGGTAAAAACAAAGAAATATGACAAAACAGGTCAATATTTTTTGGAGTTGACTTTACGTTCCAAAAAATCAGTTTGTCAACCTTGCGGCGGGTAGAAGCCTATATGAGGGGCGATTCTTCCCTTGAACTTGTATACTAATATAAATCAGCATCCTAGTACTCTCTCTCTCTCTCTCTCTCTCTCTCTCTCTCCTTGGTTCGCCCAGCAGGGATGTACAGCAGGCCATGTTGGGGGCCAGAGTTGTTGGATACAGAGTGGGCCCGTGTGGAGCAGCTACAGGTTCTCATGTTATCACGAATGATTTGTGGTAAGCAATTTATTCCTCACCAGATCATTCAGGCTGAGTTTGGTTCACCCCTTTTACAGCTAGATGCTGCATTTCAGGTCATCACATATCTGTACCGAGTTAGGGAATATGGGGATTATACCTCTGCGCGTAGTAGGCTACCATGGATAGCTCTGTCCTCTTCTATGGCACTTGCAGCAGGAGGGGACCAGAGGTGCTGGTATGTATACATAGAGAGATGGTTTGAGCGATTGGGGCTCCACATGGATAGACTACCTCCCTTCTAGTACAGCATGGATGCTCCGTTTTCTCCCCTCCTATCACACGAGGTCAACCAAGTTATCCGTGAGGATCTATTACAGCTACACACATTTCGGACCTGGTTGGGACCAAGTGAACTCCTAGTGAAGCTTAGCTTCTACAGAGATCACTTCTTACATATCATAGTGGAGGGTTTTATTGACCCACCAGGATACACGCAGATTCACCTACCCCACTCGCTGAGGATCTCTCTTGGGCAGTTCCGGGTCTCCTCACATACATTGCGTATCGAGAGTGACAGAGTAGAGCGACTACCCAAGGAGAGGCGCATATGCACACTGTGTGACATGCAAGAGGTTGAGACAGAGAATCTTCAGGTGTCCCGTTTACTATGAGATCCAAGGGCGTTTTTGCTGCCTCTTCAGAGATAGCTATGGGATTTTGGCCCGTTTCCTCTTGTACCCAAACCAGCGGTGTTTGACCGGTTTCATTCATGAGGTACTTAGACACCGCGAGAGGATACTCCAAGCAGAGAGACAGGAGCAGACTTCTTCCTTGATTGATCCTTCTTAGAGCTCTATCACGGAGTTCTTTCAGCCAGATCACATGGACCCCCATGAGACGAGGCCTCGACATGACCGCGACCCGAAGCGTGTGACCCGACAGGTCGGACAAAGGATTGACACATAGATCACACTCGGGGACATCCCCTCCTTGTTTAGAGTCAGAGCCCGACTGACGGGGGTCACAGTAGCCCTGCTTAGACGCATAGCTATGACCAGGAAATGTGCCAGGACTGCACCTTTGAGTGGACGACAACACTCTATTGCCGACTTCATGCCTCCATTGCCTCATCCACCCTGATGTCTTGCTACTGATGATGATGTTGATGATGATGCTGAGATTGATATATAGTCGACCATCGACATGACTATGTTGTACTTAGGACTTAGTACTACCATTATGCATTTTTTGCATTTTGCATTGGTGTGGATGCTCGTTTAGTAGCTCCACTACCACAGCTCGTTTGTACCAGGTTTTTCACAATCTCATAGACCCATCGGTCTTTCGAAGACTTTAATAAACGTTCTCTCTTTCTTTCTTTCTACATTGATGAGCTTGAGATAGTGATGCAGACACAAGGGGGGGTAGGTTGCTCTCTTACGGGCACGCTGATCCGGATATTGTTGTATGCAGATGATGTGGCTCTTTCTCAGCAGAGGGGTTCCAGAGACACCTTGACGCACTACCGTCCTTTTATGAGTCTCATGATTTGAAGGTCAACTTGGGTAAAACCAAGGTTATGATCTTCAATACATCTCGAGCCGTCATGCACCAGGAGTAGTTCGCATTTGATGGGTCACCTGTTGATGGGTCATCTTCACTATGAGACCCGCGATGCACGCATGCTTGAGCAAAGGATATGCTTCATGGGCCAGACTAGAGAGGCAGTGCTTCTGCTCGCACTTTCAGGATCCACGGACCAAAGGGTTGCTTTTTGACTCCTTGGTCTGCCCACCAGGGATGTATGGCAGTCCATGCTAGGGGCTAGACTTATCGGATACAAAGTGGGCCAGGGTGGAGCGGCTACAAGTTCTCATGTTATCACGGATGATTCCTGGTAAGCCATCCGTTCTTCACCGGATCATTTGGGCAGAGTTTGGGTCACCCCCATTACAGCTAGATGTTGCTTTTCAAGTCATTACGTATCTATACCGAGTCAGGGAGTATGGGGATTACACCTTTGGGCGTAGTAGGATACCATGGCTAGCACTGTCCTCTATTATGGCACTTGCAGCAGGGGGAGACCAGAGGTGCTGGTATGCACGCACAGAGAGATGGTTTACGGGACTAGGGCTGTACATGGACACACTACCTCCATTCCAGTACAGCATGGATGCTCCGTTCTCTCCCCTCCTATCACACGAGGTCAACCCGGTTATCCGTGAGGATCTATTACAGCTACATACATTTCGGACCTGGTTGGGACCGAGTGATCTTCCAGTGAAGCTTAGCTTCTACAGAGATCACTTCTTACATATCACAGCGGAGGGATTCATTGACCCACCAGGATACACGTAGATTTACATACCCCACTCACTGAGGATCTCTCTTGGGCAGTTTTGGGTCTCTTCACATAGACTTCGTATGGAGAGTGGTAGAGCAGAGCGACTTCCCAGGGAGAGGCACATATGCACATTGTGTGAATGCAGGAGGTTGAGACAAAGGAGCAGTTCATCTTCAGGTGTCGTGTTTACTATGAGATTTGAGGACGTTTCTATGGCTCTTCAGAGATAGCTCTGGGATTTTGGCCCGATTCCTCTCCTACCCAAAGCAGCGATGTTTGGCAGGTTTCGTTCATAAGGTACTCAGACACTGTGAGAGGATACTTCAAGCACGGAGACATGAACAGACTTTTTCTTTGGCTGATCCCTCTCAAAGCTCTATCACGGAGTTTTTTCAGCTAGATCACATGGACCCCCACGAGACGAGGCCTCGACATGACCGTGACCCGGAACTTATGACCTGATACCTTAGATATAGGGTTGACACACAGATCACACTTGGGGACATCCCCTCCTTGTTTAGAGTTGGATCCCGACCGACGGGGATCATAGTAGCCCTGGTTAGACGCAAAGCTATGACCAGGAGACGTGCCAGGGCTGGACCTTTGAGTGCCGACAACACTCTATCGCCGATTTCATGCCCCCATTGCCTCATCCACCCTGATGTCCTGATGATGATGATGATGAGATAGTCTACTACCGATATGACTATGTTGTACTTAGGACTTAGTACTGCCATTTTGCATTTTTTGGATTTGATTTGGTGTGGATGCTCGTTTAGTAGCTCCACCACCACCACAGCTCATTTGTACCAGGTTTCTCACAGTCTCATAGACCCATCGGTCTTCCGAAGGCTTTAATAAACTTTCTTTCTTTATGTGTGTCACACGTATGCATGTTCCCTCTATGATGCCCAGATGTAGACACCACTTGTTCAGCACACAGAATGTACAGGCTGCATTTTGCAGATTACACAACTGGAGAGCATAGGACCATGAGGGACTATGGACTGAGCACTTTGCACATGGACAGGAGGTCCTAGCTCTGGTCCTAGCACATATGTTCAACCGGGCAACATCAACTTCTAACTCACCATTCATAACTAGCCCTTGAGTCTTTAGTAGATCTCTCTCCTTAGCAGTCAGCCTCCACTAGCTCTTACAATGTGTAGGGGATGAGGGCTCTCGACCTCCCCAATTAATTAGCCAGTAGTCTATCTATAGTGTCTATCTATAGTCTCTTCATTGAGGAACAGCTCTCATTTGTATTAAGCCTCTTAAGGAAGGACCAATTACAACTTCCATTCTCTAGTGATTTGCCAACATCATGAATAATAATAAAGCAGCAGTCAGAATACCCCAGTTTTCCATTGTGAGTAGCAGTGTAGTGTATGTGTTCAGCGTAGCTGGTCTAATAGATACAACTGATGTTTCTCTCTGTTATTCAATTAGTTTGCATGCTTCCACACTCAATCGGTTAGTACAAACAGGCTTGTAAGAGACATGCTAGCTTACATGTTTTGTTACTATAGATATCTATGTGGCTTATCCATCGTTTCCTTGAAGGGATTACCACACTTGCTCGTGGCAATGGAGGCTGATTGTGTAAAGAGGTGTCCTGAGGCATAGATTCTTTGCTCATTGTTCAATGGCTGATTTGCACTATTACCCTACTATCTTTGAAGTTGTGCTGCTTTTTTCTTCCTGCATTCATTCTCAGAATGCCCCTTTTCCCCACAAGAATTGCATTTGCCCTTTTTGTACGACTTATTTCCATTACTCAAACTTTGTGCATTATGGCTGGCATATGGATTGCTGCCTTCCTACATGAGAGGTATGAAATTTGATGCATTCTTGAAAAACTTATCCCTTACCTTTGTCTTGCCCATAGGCTTTAAATTCTTGATCATTGCCATGGCCTCCATCCATGTGTTGCATGAGTTGCTCTTCTTGGTAGGGCAAACCCAGCATTTCTTTAAGAAGGCATCTTGACATGAGTTGAAATGCAGAACTTTGAGACAAACTTTTGTATGATGGTGCCAAAGAATCAAAAGTGATTTGCATAAGGCCTTCGTCCTCTGTCTTCTCACCGATAGTGAAGCTATCCTTTTTGTTCAGCTCAAAGCTATCTGGCAATATCTTCCATGCTTGTGCTAAAGTCTCCACACTCATGATATGAGTAATGATGGAGAATCTGATTTTCTCCTTGAGGATAGACAACACTTGTTCACCTTTTGCATTTTCTTCTTCGTCCTTCTTTTTGCAATACCTTCTTGGTATCTGCGATTGTTTTTGTGCATGTGCCTTCCACAATCCTCCATAAGCTCTTTTCTAGAATAGCATATTCATGTTGAGCTTCCACAGATGATGTTCTATGTGCCACTCGAGGCATGTTAAATGAGGTTATGCCTGTAAACAAATGCTATCCCCCAGTACTACTGCTGTAGTAACTGAAACTTCAAAGGTCATCTTGAATTGCAAAAGACCTTTGCCAAAACAGTTCAAACTGCTTTAAAATGTGTTGTAGTACACAAAATACAAAAGCCCCTTGTTTGCCACCACAAAATGCCTGCAAATACGAAACAAGAATTTGCTGTCTTGAGCTCAGTTTACTGTCAAGACTGTCATAAATACATAGAAAAACCTTGATGTATGTACAAATTGCATCCAAAAAACAAAATACAACATACAAAAGCCCCTTGTTTGTCCAAAACACCTGCAAATATGAAATCACAGCAGTGAATTTGCTGCCTTGAAGCTCGGTTTTCTGTCAAGACTGTCACAAATGCATAGAAAGACCTTGATGTATGTACAAATCGCATCCAAAATACAAATTACTAAAGCCCCTTGTTTGTCACCACAAAATGCCTGCAAATATGAAATCACAGCAAGAATTTTCTGCCTTGAAGCTCAGTTTGCTGTCAAGACTCTCACAAATGCATCTAAAGACCTTGATGTATGTATAAATTCCATCCACAGGAGAAAATTCATTGCTGAAAGTGAGATAGACTGTCAGAACTCAAAAAAACTACAACCCACAGTGCAAGAATGCTTGCAGTTTTTGCAAATTTGAGCCCCTTTTGGCTGTTTTCATCTGCCTGGATGTGCAGGAATGCAAAATAGACTGAAGGGACATTGTTTTAGCCCATCTTTGCAAGTCAAATAGCCTCCATATGGAATTTCACGTGAAATTTTTTATAGCTAAAAGTAAATTATTTTGTTTTAGCTCTGCTTGCCTATTCTTGTAGCCCTCTCGACTTGTTAGAATCGAAAAAAGATGAGTTGCCTTGCTGCAAATCACCTTGGAGTTGTTCAGGCTGCTCAAGGTGCATGGAGTGCTCCCATGCCGTTGTGAGCTAAGTGCCTCCAATTTGGAATAGGTGCACCTGGGTGTTGAAGACTAAGAGGCTTTGATACCAATTGTGAAGTTTGTGAGAGTCGGGATAGAACACACAATACTGGAGAAAGCTTGAGAAGCTGAAATGTATTGCACTCGAGTTCAGAATACAAAGAAATAGTGGGTTTCTATTATGAAAATATGAGGTGCCTTTTATTCTTGGAGCACTACTTGCACACCTCATTCTTTGGGAGCTCCTAGGCAGCATACGTGTGTTGCATATTTGAAAGCTCATTGCCTCTAGGGATGGATTGCTAGTTCCTTAAAATTTGTGATATTTATACAACCATCCACATTTTAAAGGTTAAAACATCTATTCACATCGACCTCCTACTAAGTGACATCTAGGATCAATGACAAGTATAGTGCAGCTGAAAATCATCCTACCACCTTTTGCAACACTTCAAGCTTTAACTTCATCTTTCCTGGCACGATGGTCCTCCAAGATGGTGGTTTATTGCTGGAGATATTTTTTCCATTATTGATTTGTCATGATAATAGGTTGACATGGTGCATGTAGTCCTAGAATTCCCTTAGGTTACTTTGGATTATGAGCTACATTTTGGGCAATCACCTTTTAGAAGGATCTTATATGGAAAAAAATAGAGGGTAATACTATTTATTCACTGCTGAACTATGGATGCTAGATGTTTGCCTTTTTTTAATAAAAAGTCTTGAAATTTAGCTTGAATATTGGAGGATTGACAATGGTGTGTCACCTCATCAAACTAGCTTAATCAAATGGATCAATTGACATGTTGAACATTTTATTTGATGTTGCAATAAAATTCCTTCAAATTTGCTCTTCAGTTTTTCTTGGTGATAATTAGTGTGTTGATTGAGTTTTAGCTTGTGAAATATCAATCTAGTGGTTTTTTCATGTATAAATGTATATAATTTATGCCACATGTTGTGCATTTACAAGGGTTCGTTCATATAGGAGGTATTTAATAATATGTTCTACTTGCAGGTCAAGAGGTCAAGATCACCATTGGAAATTATTGGACAGACATTCGGCCTAGTGTTTTTAGCTGTGAGTCCTTTCCAATGTTATGGCGTCTACAATTGCATGCATCACTTAATGGCATAGAGTGAGTTTATGTTATTCCTACGAAGGTACAAATGAAACAATTTGTATGTTAATGCTTTGCACTTAGACGGTTGCACCAAAGAAAAGTAGTCATGTCTTTCATGATCCTCGTTGGTTGGATGAAGAGAGTGTGGACTACTCAGTGATTGGTCCTACTCCTCAATAGCTGCTGCTTGATAAAGAGAACGTGGAGGACTACTTGATAAAGTGCTAGCCTTCATGATTGGTTTTGCCCAGGAAACGAGTACTGAATATTTATTTATAGCAAAGTTTCTCAGATATAATAATACTTGATGTGCTAAGTGTACTGCTTTAGATATGTTCAAATAAATAGAACGGTTTGGTTAGATTGACTCTCCTCTCATGACAGGAAGAGCAAGGACATACTGGATTCACAACTGTCAAAACATAATGGAGAAGAATCAATTAGGCCTTGTACGTACCCATGGTGCTAAGATGTTCTGCGGATTAGCCACAAGATTCCAAATTTGATTGTGGACAATAGCGTCAAATTCTTGCTCGCAAGGCCTAAATTCATTGTATGCAAACTCTGCAAGCTGTGTAGCTCCTTCATCTCTGAAAAATGTGTCATGAGGGTGTATTCACTAGGTTGGCTTAGTGGATTCATGAATCATCTTGACCTTCCAAATGGCATCTGCATTTGTCTAAGGATTTCATCAATGCACCACACTTCTCAAGCTCCGAGTGGTCCATGTGAAAGTTTCTTCTCCTCTGCGATTGCAGTGGCTTCTCATCTTTAGCATCTGGCTCTACCTCGGGCTTGAAAGAGTCCACCTCCTTCTCTTTGGTTATAGTTTCTAAAAATCCAAGTTTGGTTGTGTGATTCCACACTCTACAGAATGCACTTCACGATATTTTGCATCTGACTTGGATTCATACCATTTGAGAAATTATCTGATGATCCTTCAACTTTGTATTATATCAAATTAAGATTAATTCTACTCTTTGCATCTTAGTGTGCACAACGTGAGTTTTTACTAAGAGTTGCATGTCTAATGCAGACTGATGCATGGATATTACAAGGGTAGATCACATGTCCAACAACCACATATACACAAGAGGATTCAAGGGAGGAAGAAGCTCAAACACGATACATTGAATGATGTACTAAGATGGCAGTTGTGGGAAGTTTATTTGAAACTTTCTGCACTAATGCGGAAGTATATATAGATGCAACAGGAATAGGTCATCTCCAAAGACACGTGCACAAGATAACTTATGAGAAAGAAGCTCAAACACCATGAATTCAATATTGTCCCAAATGACATGTTAAAAGAGAACAAAAGTGAAGCTATTTACTCTAATGTCCACCTTCTGGTGGGAGGTTTAGTGGTGTGGGATTGTAGTGAGAGGGGGGGGGGGGCGGAGGGGTACCCTTTTCTTATAAGCCTTATAGGGGCACCCTTTTCTTATACACCTTAAAGGGGAGGGGTACCTTTTTCTTATACACCTTAAAGGGACTGGTTGTTTTGAGGTTTTACTTTGTTGGACCCATGGGGATTTCCATATATAGTCATTGTCCAATCCTCCAGTTGTAAACCAAGAGTCCTAGGTGTTATGCTCTAGCCGAGATAGTATGACCTCGGAAAGATCGGTGGGCATTTTCTCTTAGAGGACCAACTTTTGTATTAGTTAATGTGCGTAAATGAAATGGTCAAGAGAAGTAACTGCCAAGGTCCTAGGTGAGGGTGAAATGGCATTGACTAGGTAGTTCTGAGTGCTAAGGCCTAGGTGCACCTAAATGTGCAATAATGCCAAGGGGCAAGTGGTTTTAAATGTGCCCAAGAGAGGGGTAAAAAGGTGCACCAAGTGGAGAGGCTAAAATGATGACATTTGGCAAGGGGAATCCGTATACCAGTTACGGAGAGCGTTCCCAGATTTCATCATCGAGGACGCTGATGCTTGAAGAGGGAAGGAATGTTATGCTCTAGCCGAGATAGCATGACCTCAGAAAGATCGGTGGGCATTTTCTCTTAGAGGACCAACTTTTGTAATAGTTAATGTGCATAAATGAAATGGTCAAGAGAAGTAACTGCCAAGGTTCTAGGTGAGGGTGAAATGGCATTGACTAGGTAGTTCTGAGTGCTAAGGCCTAGGTGCACCTAAATGTGCAATAATGCCAAGGGGCAAGTGGTTTTAAATGTGCCCAAGAGAGGGGTAAAAAGTTGCACCAAGTGGAGAGGCTAAAATGATGACATTTGGCAAGGGGAACTATCTAGGGAATTGAGGGTCTCGTGGATAAGCATGAAAAAAAACAAAGGAACGTATGAATCTGAAGATCTGTGATCCACGAGAGTTAGGCTGGGTGGAACAATCGAATGCCATCGCGATTCGCCCGTGATCTGCGTGAACGTAGGAATAGAGATTCAGGAAGAAAAGATAATGTCGATGACAGTTGGTATCAGAGCAGCGTTGAGAGAGCAAGGGACAAGAGACAAATAGCTGGAGCATGAAGCCGAGCCGCCCCTAAGAGCCTACAAGCTTTGGCAGATAGAAATTTCCAAGGCAGAACTTCCAAGGCTTGGGATGTTGTGCGACTGAATTGGGGTCTGCAGTAGCCGAGCTTAGGGGATCGACGAATTAGTCAATAGGCCTGTCAGCACAAAATTGAATATGCTGTGAACGATTAAGGCTGAGCAGCCGAGATTGTTGCGAACATCCTTCGAAGACAACCAGGGAGCATCTTTTCTCTTATATATATATGTTTCAGGTTTTCAGTTTGCAGTTGTCTATACCTGTACAGCAAAAGGGGATTTGAAGTGTTATATACCTTCGGAGTTTTCGTGTGAAAAAAAAAAAAAAAACCATTTTCCATTTTGAACCTATGGAGGCAGAAGGGCAGAATTCTAGGGTGAATCCTAGTGAGTCTAGAGTACAGTCTACACAACATATGTCACATCATGCAGCACCTACTTTGATCGATAGGATTTCGATATTAGAAGATGCTTTACAGCAGATTATGAACCAGCAGCTTCAAGTGAATGCTGGTCAAAATGAGATTAGGGAAATGGTACAAGCCTTGTCGGCTAGACCGTCCAGAATTGATAAGGGCAAAGCTCCAGCAGAGCCAGAGCCCAGTATCCATTCATTAGAGCGCGCAAGGGTCAAAGTACCTAATATCGCTAATTATAGACCGGAGAAGTACGTTGGTCGGATGACCGAGCGCAGCTCTGATGTGATCGAGGTTTGGTTACACAAGTGGGAAGAAGCCTTCGCCATTTGTGAAATTAGATCTGATCTAAAGAAAATCCGTGAGGCCACACACCTGTTTATTGAGGCAACGGATAGATGGTGGATAAAGCAACAGAAGGATCAAGTTGCTCCAACCACCTGGGAAGGGTTTAAAGCTGAATTCAAGAAACACTTTCTCCCACCTGATGAAGAGTCTCGAGCTTGGGATGCTTATAGAAATCTTCGTCAGAGGAGTCTGTCGGTGGCAGAGTACACCGACAAATTCAGGGAATGTGTCATGAAAATAACAGACCCTCTCCCTATGTCGGTTCAGTTAAAAGACTATATCTATGGACTGAACGACAAGATCAAAATGGAAGTTCGGGCTAAATATGTGACTACATTAGATATATCTATTGCAGTAGCCCTGAACTATGAGGATGCCAGAGGCAGATCTGGTGGATTTGTGCAGGCAGGGACTCAGTATGAGTACCCGAAAAAAGGGGGATTTCAGAGGAAATGGATTTCAAAGACAAGTGTCTCGCAGCCAAGTGGCCAAACCAAGCAGGTGAAGCCGGTTGAGGGACCAGTAAAAACAAGTACCACCGTTGGGGTGAAAAGGAAAATAACTCCAATGGCAGCCCGGGCTTGGTCAAAGTCCTCGTTGACCCCTGAACAAAAAGAGAAAGCTAGAAAAGAAGGATTGTGCTTCGGCTGCCTTCAGCGACATCAGTGGAAGGATTGTCCACTGAATAAAGACCGTCGCACGGCTAATATGATAATATCTGACTCGGTCATTGTGTTGTTTGACTTGGCGTCAACTCACAATGTGATTAACTCCAAGCTCGTGAAGAGGCTGAAATTAAAGACAAGTCCATCTGACTATGCGTATACAGTCAGGATGGCAGATGGAAGTTCAACTGAAGTATGGGACCAAAGGGTTATCCAGTTGGAGCTTCGAATTCAGGACTATGCTGAGAAGCTTGATTTTGAAATGACCAAGCTTGCTCATGCAGATATAGCCATGGGTATGGCGTGGCATTCTAGGAAGAATCCAGCCATTGATTGGAAAAAGCACGTATATCAATTCAAGATGAATGATGTGCTTTATGTCTTGCGAGGTGAAAAAGATATACCTCAGGGACCGTTGGTTTCCGTGATGGAAATCAGAAAAGCTCAAGTAGAGTTTTTATTCCTTTGCACAGCATCGGTAGAGCCGGTGGATGATTCTTCGGCTAGCACTGATGTTATGCAAAGTGGTGAGATGGCCAAGCTGGCTAATCTTATAACAGAGGAGTTCTCTGAATGTTTTAGGGATGAACTACCTTATGGGTTACCTCCAGAGCGGAAAGTTCAACATAAGATTGAACTGATCCCAGGGGCAGAACCTGTAAATAGACCTCCCTATAGAATGAGTTTTGCTGAAGAGGCAGAGGTGCGTAGACAACTGGAAGAATACCTCAAGTTGGGGCAGATTCAACCAAGTTTCTCACCTTTTGCTTCGCCACAGTGATATTAAAGAAGAAAAAGAATGATACGTTTCGCCTCTGTATAGATTACAGAGCATTGAATAATATCACTGTTAAGCACAGGTATCCGATGGCTCGGATTGATGATTTGCTAGATGCATTACATGGAGCCGTGATTTTCGGCAAGATAGATCTTAAGTGCGGCTACCATCAAATCCGGATTAGAGTCGAGGATGTGCATAAAACCGCTTTTAGAAGCAGGTTTGGTCATTATGAGTTTTTGGTAATGCCCTTCGGACTTACCAATGCTCCAGCGACCTTCGTCATGCTTATGAACGATTTGCTACGTCCGTATATCGGAAAGTTCGTAGTACATTTTATTGACGATATCTTGATATTCAGTAAAAGTGTTACTGAGCATCGTGAACACTTAAGAATAGTGTTCAATACTTTGAGGAAAGCCAGTCTTTATGTGAATAAAAAGAAAACTATACTGTGTATGGTTAGACTTGAGTATTTAGGGTTCATAATTACTCCACAGGGGGTAGAAATGGATCCGAAGAAAGTGGCTGCGATACTAACTTGGCCAATCCCTCAGAGTCTGACCGCGTTGCGATCATTCTTGGGATTTGTCCAGTTTTATAGAAGGCATATCAAAGGATATTCCGGAATAGTATCGCCATTGACTGATCTGACCTCAGATAAAGTACCTTTTATTTGGGGACAAAATCAACAAGAAAGTTTTAACACCATAAAACAAGCTGTGGTCTCAGGACCGGTCTTAAAAATAGTTGATCCCCAGAAACCGTTGTTCCTGGAAACCGATGCAAGTGGCATTGCGGTAGGAGCAGTTCTCCTTCAAGAGGGAAGGCCAGTAGCCTTTGAAAGCAAGAAGCTTTCTCCCTCTCAAAGGAATTGGCCAACTCATGAATTAGAGTTGTATGCTGTCATCCATGCTTTGAAAACATGGAGGCATTACTTATATGGGTCAGAGTTTTATGTGGATGTGGATCATGATACTCTGAAACATTTTTGTAAACAGCCTGACTTGAGGGGCCGCCAAGCTAGGTGGGTAGAACTCATGCAGGAGTTTAATCTAACGATTCGGTACCGAAGAGGAAAAGACAATAAGGTTGCTGATGCGTTGTCTCGCATTATGCACAACCTGAGTTTCACGGTATTAGAGAGTGCTCTAATGACCGAGATAAGAGAAACTCAAAGAGTGGACGAGTTTGTCCAGAGCTTGTGGCCTAAAGCTCATGTGTTAAAACCAGGAGGAAAAGGAAAAGGATGACCTGGCATCCAGAAAAGGCCAAACTTATGCAAGATATACCATAAGGGATGGTATGCTAGTTAGAAATGGCAAGGTTGTAGTACCTAGTCAGAATGATCTCAGGCAGAGAGTCATTTGACAATGCCATGATAGCCCGTGTGCGGGACACCCAGGAGTCGAGAAGACATATGATCTCGTGAAGTGAGATTTCTTTTGGCCAAAGATGAAAAAGCATATTCATGAATATGTGACACGGTGTTTCTCGTGTCAGGTAAGCAAGGCCGAGCGGGTGAAGCCACCTGGACTTTTACAGCCCTTGGAGATACCACTAAGTAAGTGGGAGAGCATTTCCATGGACTTTATTGTAGGGCTGCCTACGACACAAGGAGGATATGATTCTATCCTTGTGGTGGTTGATCGTCTAACCAAGATGGCTCACTTCATTCCGACTAGAGAGTCTGTTAGTGCCCCGCAAGTGGCGGATTTGTTTATTAGACATATATTTCGTCTGCATGGATTGCCTAGATCCATAGTGTCAGACCGAGATGTCAGATTTACCGGTCATTTTTGGACAGCGGTATTTGAGACACTAAGGACTGAGTTGGGAATGAGTAGTGGGGATCATCCTGAGACGGATGGTCAGACGGAGAGAGTCAACCAAACTTTAGAGGATATGCTGAGAGCATATGTGTCATTGAGGCAACATACGTGGGACAAGTGGTTACCATTGTTGGAGTTTGCCTACAATGATAGGAAACATTCCTCTACCGGGTTCAGTCCGTTTGAACTGAACTATGGTTATAGACCAGCCAATCCAACTATTGTTGGAGTACCTCAGAAAGTGCCTAGTGCCGCGAACTTTGTAGTTCAGATGCGGGAGATGCTGGCACTTGCGAGAGCTAATATCCGCCAGGCTATGGATAGAGCCAAGGTGTATGTGGATGAAAAACGGTCTATAAGAGTATTTAAGGAAGGAGAAAAAGTTTTTCTCAGAGTTCCTTCGCACTCGAAGTCGTTGACTTCAGGGGAGTGTGCTAAGTTATCACCTCGATACTGTGGGCCGTGGTTAATTCTAAAGAGAATAGGCAGTGTAGCCTATAAATTAGAATTGCCACAGGGGTGTAAGGTGCACCCGGTTTTTCATGTTTCGCGCTTAAAGAAATTTTACATACAGGTGACTCACTAATCGAAGGTGTGGTTTTGTTTCAGGAGATAGAGGATATTGCAAGGCGCAGGCCAACAAGAATCCTGGACCGAGTAACAATGCAAATACGAAATCGGAAGATACCCACGGTGTTGGTTGCATGGCATGGTCAGCCTCTATCGGAAGCTACCTGGGAATCCGTATACCAGTTACGGAGAGCGTTCCCAGATTTCATCATCGAGGACGCTGATGCTTGAAGAGGGAAGGAATGTTATGCTCTAGCCGAGATAGCATGACCTCAGAAAGATCGGTGGGCATTTTCTCTTAGAGGACCAACTTTTGTAATAGTTAATGTGCATAAATGAAATGGTCAAGAGAAGTAACTGCCAAGGTTCTAGGTGAGGGTGAAATGGCATTGACTAGGTAGTTCTGAGTGCTAAGGCCTAGGTGCACCTAAATGTGCAATAATGCCAAGGGGCAAGTGGTTTTAAATGTGCCCAAGAGAGGGGTAAAAAGTTGCACCAAGTGGAGAGGCTAAAATGATGACATTTGGCAAGGGGAACTATCTAGGGAATTGAGGGTCTCGTGGATAAGCATGAAAAAAAAACAAAGGAACGTATGAATATGAAGATCTGTGATCCACGAGAGTTAGGCTGGGTGGAACAATCGAATGCCATTGCCCGTGATCTGCGTGAACGTAGGAATAGAGATTCAAGAAGAAAAGATAATGTCGATGACACTAGGAGTGAGTCACGGGTTGGGGCCATGTGTGTTGCCATATGATGGTGAGCAAGCCATGGAGCATCCCATGTACTACTGCTGAGGGATGAGGTCATCAATTTGTGGGGGGGAATGAAGGACAAATTGATGTAATGGGGTGTATCTAGAGATACAAGGGTTGTGTGTCACCACATGGTGGTTAGTGTGACCAGGTTAGGTGATAGAAGGCTCTATTAGGTGTGATTGAGAGATTCATGGGCTTGATTGAGACATTAGTGGAGTGATTTGTGGATCTGGAGATGCTCTCCTTTGGGGCACATGCATTGTATCAGTTGCCCTTATAAGGGCTCCTCCTCTCTTGAATAAACTCTCCATTTTGCTTCATTTGTTGAATCCTTCTTGCTACTCCAACAAGGGTATAGTAGGCAAGGGGTTATGGAAGATAGTTAGAGATGCACCCTTCTAGAGTACCCCCTGACTTTGACCTTGATCATGCTTTCTATTCCTGCATTTATTTTGATAGTGTCCCTCGTATCACGACGACTGCATTTACCCTCCTTGTATGTTTGTTTAAAGCCATTGCTTTGCCATTGAGCATTACAGCTTGCCACCTCCATCTCTAACCACATTTGAGGCCTTTGTAATTTTCTGAAATTTTCATTTGCCTTTTCATTGCTACAGGCTGCAAAGGCTTCCTCACTAGCATTATCATTCTCTACGTTTTGCATCGTTTTCTTAAAGAGCATCTCAATCATCTCCTACATAGTAGGCATGGCAAATCTAGATGAAATTTATGTAGAGAGATGGCAAAAAGTTCAAATTGACTGAAATGAGTCTTTTATCCTCTATTCTCTCCGCTATCATTCAAATCTGGGTAATCTCCCAAATCTTGGTCTAAGGAGAGGAGACTTCATCTCCCTCTCTCATCTTCATTGAGTGGAACTGACTCTTGAGCTGCAATACCGAGCTTATATTGCTTGGTTCAAAGTTCTCTTCTTAAATTTTCCAAACTGAAATCTTTGTACTCATTATGGGACTAATGAAAGTAAAGTTGACATTATCTTCAATGATGGACATCTTGCTTGTCCAATTTTTGTCTCCCAATCATCAATTTTCTTGGCATCACTAAGAAGCTTGGTTTCAGTGTGCTCTCAAGACAGTTTTATTGTTTGATGAAGAGGTGCATCCCATATTTTGGGATAGCCCAAACACACAAAGGAGCATGAATGTGGTTGTTTCATTTGATGACATGGGGATTGATGGTGGAGAGGCGTGGAAGTGGTGAGAGTGTCAAAACTTTGTATTGGTACCATCTCTCCATATTCTCCATACTCCTTTCTGGGTCAAGGCGTAGGCAAGACCAAAAAAACTGCTTCAATACAACTATAAGGATTCCTAAATAACAGAGAATTTACAGAGTCAAAGGAAGGTTGTAAGAACAGAAAAATGGAGCTTCATTGAATATTGAATTGTATTGAGTGAATGTTTCATACAATGGTCCCTGTCATATAGACAAAAATAGTGAAGAAGTCAAATGATGAAGAGTCATGTGCACCAGTGTTCCCTATAAGAGGTGAAGTGGTGTAATTAAAGATTCATGTGCACCAAGAGGGGTGTACCCCTACTCAGAAGGCTTAAGATGTATTGCTATAAATAGAAGTACCTTTCTCTAAAAGATTATGTTTTCTTTCATTAGAGATGTGTGACTCTCAATGCCTTACGGGAATGTCGTGTCAAAAGTACATAGCCTTTCACAATTGTCTATACATCATTCAATGCATAAGGCTAAGGTTAGGAAAGGATTTGAGTCATGAACCATGACAATTTACCTATATCTAGGCCCTCTTTTTACAAGTGTGTGGCAGGTATAGCCTGTACAATGTTTATGGGTCCGAATCTTTCTAAAACAGGCTCCTATAAAGCTATGCATGTTTCTTAAATTCATTTTGCAGGTCTATTTACAATTATAAAGATACAGGTAGTTTAAGTTTGGAAATATAGGGATGATGAGATCTATATTGCAAAAACACATATTGACAAGATATGACCCCTTTAGTGCATAAAAAGATTATGAGTTGAATTTTTTAAATCGGCTCTCGCAAACTAGGACTGCATGTTCATGTTTGCATTTTTCAAATCTGTTTATCGATTTGTAAAGCTGAATTTAATCTCAACTTTGAGAATGCAGGAGTGGGGAGATCGATCGATGCTTGCTACCATAGCCTTGGGTGCTGCTCAGGTCAGTGTTGGTATATTAATGCTATATTTTCTTTCTTTGAACACAGAATGAAGAACTAACTGTTGTGTGCATTTTTGTAGGATATTCTACAATGACATGGATATGCAGGACATAGAATAGTTTTCATTTATTTTCTATGAACTAGTGTGGATATAAATACCAGTGCGTGTACTTGCATTTCTAACTAAGTACAACTAAGTTGATTGCTCTCCTACATATGTGTTGCACTCAACTCTCGCTCCTGTGCCTACATTTGGTATCAGAGCATTGGTTACTCTGCGTAGCTGGATGTATTGGAATCTCTGTGAGTACCCAAAGTGACGAGGAAGCTTGAGAGCTCATCTCTCATTAGCTCAAAGCCAACAGCAACAGAAGTATCAATGGCAAGGGATTTTGTAGCGTTGAACGTACACACAGTCTGAGTCATGCAGCTGTAGCACCAAAAAAACTGTCAACAGACTGCTGTTCGCAAACTTCAGCCCGAAACCAAGCACGACCAAGAGAGTATTCTTCTTCAGCCCCTGCAAACTTCAACGTGTGACCAAGCGCGTCCTTGCAAACTTCAGCCCGCCATCCGAGGAGCTGTCCACCCGTGCCATCAGCCTGTCTTGCAACATTGCATCATCAAAAGTTGAGGGATTTCAAGCCCAAAGTCCGACTCTTATCCATAGGAGCAATCGCTGCAAAACCCTCGAACTCGCATAGCTACAAGGGCTTCCCCCAGCTCATCTTTGGAAGCGCATGGCGTCTTCATCTCATCGCCCGCCCAAACTAGTGAGCAACACACTAGAGTCTACCTCAGCAAACCTTAATTAGCAAATGACGTGGCAGGGTGCTACAACATGGGTGATGTGTTAGGGCTGATGTGGCATAGCCACGTAGCAAGTGAAACGTGGCAGTGACACATGGCAAGTGATGTGACAAGGCAGTCCTAGAGTTAACCTAATTAGGGTTGGTTAACCTAAACTAAATAGGGTTGGCTAACCTAACGTAATTGAGGTTAGTTGACTTGAATCTAGTTGTGGGTTAGTTTTTCTATCTAAACCGGACTACCAACTAGTTGGTTAGTTGAAAATCCATACTAGATTTTTTTCCTAAGTGTCAAACAGCATCTTGACTCCGGGAATCATTCAAAGGCTATTTTTGAAGCAGGCTTCATCAACGTTCCTTTGCTAGGTTGATACGATCAACGACTACAATCAGAGGATAGAGCAGTCAACCAGTGAGAATTGACATTCAAGGTCATTAGCCTCACGAAAAATCGTTACAAGCTTGCTCAGTTGCCCCCCATTAAAGTCTGTTGTACACTGTCCAAAAGCATCAGAGCTCCATTTCTGAGGGCAGTTCTGTAGATTTGTTGTACACGGTTCATCAACTGGCTATTTGCTGTTGGGTGCCAAATCTCTCTCAGGTCTGTTTTCAAACAGTGGTTGTACCAACTAGGGACAATGATTGTCCCAACCAAATGGAATCATTCACTTCTCTGTCCATCTGTGCACTGTCCAAAAGCATCATACCTCCATTTCCGATGGCAGTTTTGGTACTTTTGTAGACCTATTGTACCCTGTACTTGCATTTTGGGTACGATGCAGAAGATAAATTGGCATTATGAGCTCGTCAACTTGGCCATTTGCTGTTGGTTGCCAAATGTCTCAGGCTTGTTTTCAAACAGTTGTTGTACCAACTCGGGACAATGATGGTCCCAGCCAAACTCAGGACAATAATTGTCCCAGCCAAATGGAATCATTCACTTCTTTGTCCACACAATATAAAATAAATTGGTTGGAGAACGGCCTCTGGGAAGTGGTGAACGGGGATGAACATCATCCACCTAGTGCATAAATGGCAAGTCCGAACTCTCAACAACCTCTTCATCAACATCAGGTTTGGCCACGTAGGAACAACAAAAACTTGCTAAGAAAATGGATTAGCAGTTTCCATTATTGCATCATGCAAATTGGCAAAGGATGCATGGGATCATTTGGCAAGCAAGTACAACATGCAAAGTGAGGCCAGCTAATCACGTTGACAAATGAGCTCAAGGAGCTGACAATGTAGGATAATAAGATCACTTTGATAGAGAAAATTGATTTCAATATTGTTAAAAAGTTTGGCTCCATGCTACCAAGTGTTTGTCCCTTCATTCAATACCACGTTGTATGCGGCTCCTTGCTCATATGAGGAACGTATGTCTCATTTCTCTCATCAACTAGGACAAGGTGAGCAAGCCTACGTTGTCCACAGGAAATGCAAAGGACGTAAGTTTCAGTCTAAGCAAAGGTATCAGCCAAAAAATAAGCAGAAACAGCAAGGAAGGGGTATGCACATGCAAAAGCACATGGGAAGAAAAGTGAGAATACAAATGATGCCAAATCTGTCAAAGGTACTCGTTACTATTGCAAGCTACTAGGGGCATCACAGTGGTCAGTGTTAGAAGAAGCATACCGATTCTCTCATGAAGGGAAAGGCACATTTTGCTACCTCACAAGATGATGCACAAAACGCTCCAAAGGTGAATCATTCAAAGATGAGAAAGATTTTGTATTTTTGACAACAGATGATATTGGCTGTAGAGTGGATACCTCAAAATTTGGATGCAGCCATGTTGTCATGGACGCCTTATGGTGCATATATAGTGATGCTACAAAGCACACGACTTTATGCAAGGAGTGGTTTGATGAGTTGAAAACTTCATATGGAAGGTATGTGACTTGTGCAAACATCTCCAAGCTGCATCCTAGGTATCTCACTGACACACTCCTCGGAATCCATGTGAAATCCAAATCAACCCCCCAATCTGGAGTGTCATCGTCACAGATCCAAAAGCCATTGGACTTGTTCCAATTGATGTGAGCACCTACTGCAGTACAAAACAAATCTAGAGCTGTCCTGAAGGAAGTCAGAATCTAAGGAGAGGCCTCCAAGAAGATAGTAGTGTCAGCCGCTAACCGTAATCCACGAGGTCCTCTTCTTGTCTGAGCGGAAGTCTGAGCCCAAGAATGTCAGCTCGAGACATGAGAAAAATGCTCATAGCCTCAGCCACACAAAGAGGAAAAGAAAAGGGGCAAGAGGGCATCCCTGATGGATTGATCTGGAAATCTGAAACCTGTCTCGCCTAACCCCTCCTATGAACACGTGGTTCTGGGCTGACTTGTACAAGGCTGATACCCCGTTGGTCCATGCATTTGAAAATCCAATGTGATGAAGGGTGCCTTCCAAGAAGTCCCAATCTACCCTGTCATAGGCTTTTTCAAAGTCCAAGAGTAGAATTGCACGCTTTTGACCGCTCCGCATGGCCCACTCAGAAGCTTCTCAAGAGTAGAATATATTATAAAAAATTATCATGAACAAACCCTATCTGCGTATCATGAATAAGATTAGGGAGTAAGGGATGCAACCGCAGGCATATTGCTTTTGCTAGG
The DNA here is from genome assembly GCF_047967505.1 of Dipteris shenzhenensis. Lineage (NCBI taxonomy): Eukaryota > Viridiplantae > Streptophyta > Polypodiopsida > Gleicheniales > Dipteridaceae > Dipteris > Dipteris shenzhenensis. Next base: position 57,044,725 of record NC_141605.1, on the reverse strand, counting down.
ATTTTGTAGCAAGTGCCCAATAGACTGATGGGTCTCCACTGCGACACTATACGGACTCTCGTGCATGAAAGGCGAACTCTGCTCTCTGATCCAACAAAATCTGCTGATGAGCCCTTGCTGCAGCAAAACGCTCCTGAATCCAAGCATCACGTGGCTTCATGTGCTTTCCACATGGGGGAGGCTTCAGTGTTGTGGACTACATCATGGGATCCCCTACCTTCACATCTCGCATCACTGACATTACCGTAGCACCTCTACATCTAGGGGCTGATCATACCTATCTCTTCTTTAGCATTTCTATCCCCCGTCGCACAGCACCTTCTACCCTGTTGAGTTCTTACTCCACCTACCATGATATACGCTTTGATCGTGATCACTCACCCACTTACTCTGGCCGTCTGTACATACTTCTCGCGTATGTTGACTTTATACCCCTATTAGAGGATCGTGCTGCCCTAGTCACCCGCTCACTACACGAGGCTGCTCTTCACGCCTTCCTCACACCACCTGCCCCACCCGCCCACCACCACCTGGGACCATACCTTGTAATAGCTGGTACGAGGATGAGTGTAAGGATTTATGCCGTCAGCGTAGATTCAAAACTAAAAACATTCATCTGAGCGTACCAAAGACGCTACGCTAGTACTGTTGACTGGTATGCAGGAAGAAACTTGACTTTGTGCGTCAGAACGAGGAGGAGCTACTGAACATTCTGTTCAGTAACAACTCTAAGGACTTTTGGTAGAGATTTCTAGAGAGAGGGTCCCCCTCACCACTCACTAACACTCAGGTATGGTTTGATTATGCACGCACACTCTATGATATCCCAAATCAACCAGTCCCTAACCTATCACATATGCCACACCCCACATCCTGCACCCTCTTCACTAGGGGGGGGGGGTAAAGGATGTCGTAATGAAACTTCATAATGGCCGAGTGAAGGATCATGAGGCTATGCACTAAGCTCATTGCATATGGGATTAACCTGCTGGCCCCGATCTTAGCAAAGCTATTTAATGAAGCTGTTTGCTTGGGGTTTCCACGCACCTGGACCATTAACACTATCTCACCCATTCACAAGGCAGGGGATCCCATGCGCCCGGAGAAATACAGGACCATTATGATTGGACAAGATCTATGCATCAGTACTTGATTCTTAGGTCAAGAGATTTGCGGAGTGTCGAGGACTAAGAGCAGCGAGACAGGCCGGTTTCAGGTGGGATCATGGGACCATGGACCACATTCTGGTGCTCTGATGTATCATCGAGGAGGCGAGGGCATGGAAGCAGAGGGTTTACTGTTGCTCAGATGTATCATCGAGGAGGCGAGGGCATGGAAGCAGAGGGTTTACTGTTGCTTTGTGGATTTTCGCAAGGCATTTGACACCGTTCCGAGAGTCCGCCTCATACAACGCCTACAGAATTTGGGTTACGACCAGGAGATCATTTGGGCTGTCATGGCACTTTATGAGCGAGTTTCAGGAAGAGTCCGGACAAGATGTGGATGGACAGACGAGATCATGAGCACTATCGGGGTCAAACAAGGGTGTCCATTATCACCTACCTTGTTAGGCCTCTACATTGACGAGCTTGAGACAGTGATGCAGACATAGGGAGGGGTAGGTTGCTCTCTCGCGAGCATGCTGATCCGGATATTGCTTTACGCGGATGACATGGCTCTCTTGTCTTCCTCAGCAGAGGGGCCCTAGAGACACCTTGACGCACTATAGTCCTTCTGTGAGTCTCATGATTTGAAGGTCAACTTCAGTAAAACCAAGGTTATGATCTTTAATACATCTCAAGCCGTCATGCCCGAGGAGTAGTTTGCATTTGATGGGTCCGCTATTGAGATAGTTTCATCATACACTTATCTTGTGGTCGTCTTTTCCGGACCCATCTTCAGGATACCATGGCTAGCACTATCCTCTTCTAGGTATGCACGCATAGAGAGATGGTTTGCGGGACTAGGGCTCCACATGGCCACACTACCTCCATTCCAGTATAGCATGGATGCTCTGTTCTCTCCCCTCCTATCACACGAGATCAACAGGTTATCCGTGAGGATCTACTACAACTACATACATTTTGGACGTGGTTGGGCCTGAGTGATCTTCCAGTGAAGCTGGGCTTCTACAGAGATCACTTATAGCGGAGGGTTTCATTGATCCACCAGGATACACGTTGAGGATCTCTCTTTCGGGTCTCTTCACACAGACTTTGTATCGAGAGCGGCAATTGTGTGACATGCAGGAGGTTGAGACAAAGGAGCATTTCATCTTCAGGTGTCCCGTTTACTATGAGATCTGAGGGCGTTTCTACTGCCTCTTTAGAGATAGTTATGGGGTTTTGGCCCGTTTCCTCTCCTTTCTCCTACCCAGACCAGCGGTGTTTGGCTGGTTTCATTCATGAGATGCTTAGACACTGCGAGAGGATACTCTAAGCATGGAGACAGGTGCAAACTTCTTTCTCGACTGATACCTCTTAGAGCTCTATCACGGAGTTCTTTTAGCTAGATCGCATAGACCCCCACGAGACGAGACCTCGGCATGACCATGACCCGGAGCCTGTGACCCGACAGCTCAAACAGAGGGTTGACACACAGATCATACTTTGGGACATCCCCTCCTTGTTTAGGGTCGGTGCCCGACCGACGGGGGTCACAGTGGCCCTGGTTAGACACAGAGCTATGACCAGGATATGTACCAGGACTGCACCCTTGAGGGACCGACAGCGCTTTATTGTTGACCTCATGCCTCCACTGCCTCATCCATCCTGATGTCCTACTGCTATTGCTACTGATGATGATGATGATGATGATGATGTCGATGCTGATGCTGATATTGATACGTATATTCGACTATCGACATGACTATGTTGTACTGAGGACTTAGTACTGCCATTTTGCATTTTTTTGCATTTTGCATTGGTGTGGATGCTCATTTAGTAGCTCCACTACCACAGCTCATTGTATCAGTTTTTTCACAGTCTCATAGACCCATCGGTCTTCCGAAGACTTTAATAAACTTTCTTTCTTTCTTTCTTTCTTCCCTCTGCAAAGCTGCCAACTGTTGGCGAATACCAATCTCTCACCTGAGAATCTCACGTCTCCTGGTACTAGCAACTAGATGATAAAAGTCGCTGCACCTACAGTTGTTACATTTGGTTCCCTCATATGTCTAAGCATTCATGGTTGTAACAGACTGTGACCATTGTTTCAGTCATTTGTGTTGGATATTCATTTACTTTTGGTTCAATTATCCTTTCTTGACACAAAAGCCAGTCCAAAGTTCCCTCATGCATGTACGCATGCTTACCAGCTCTGTCATGGGCATGCCCTACTAGAAGTTTTTGTCTCTGTTCCTTTAATCTGGACTCATTAGATATTTGTTTACTTTGAGATTCAATTAGCCTCCGTCGACAGTCTAGGTGTTCCTAAAATACCAGCATGCTTCTCAACTTTGTAATGGGCATTTGTTAATGGAAATTTTTGGCTGTGTTCTCCGAGGATCTCAATTGCCTTTCTGCTTACCTTTGCAGTCTCCGTGGGGCGTTGCGAGTGGTGCACTAACTGCACACATATTTGCTACAGGACTTGCTGTAGTTGGTGGTGCATTCCTTGCACAATACATTTCAGAAAAAGTTGTAAGCTAAATCACTAACCTGCTATTCATCCATTTTTCATGAACCTGTTTTCATTTATAGAATATACCGGAGTCTTTCTGAAACCAAATGGCAGCATCTGCTTGTTTGTAATTTTTATATTTGCTTTTGCTTGCCAGTGTACTGCTTTGTTTTAAGTGCTGTGTACACGCTAGTTGATTATTATTTTCATTGTCAATCTTTGCTTCTGAAACCAGTAGTATGAATGTTCTTGCATTTAGGCACTTCGTGTTAGATATCAATGCTCCACTCTCGTGTAACTACGCGGGAACCAGCTAACTCTACTTGTAAGCCCCCCATATGAGGAGAAGGCATTTGAGTAGCTCGGTTATCCGGTAGGTCCTGGTTTGGACACAAGATGGGGGCCATGTGTGGCCTGATGGCTGGACGGCTTCAGATAGAGTTGGCACACTGCCAACTAGGCTACATGCAAGTGCGGGAAGGCATCCCATGACTGACCGCACTGAGGGTAGACGGAGCATTTCCCGGGGCAGCCCACTCTCGGGCTGCAGGGCCCGTTTGGAGCCCCAGATGATCCCGGATGGCTTTGGGCCGCCGAACGGAGATCGTAGGTTAGTTGCTCTACTCTGCGCCATGGTTCTAACGTGTGGTCGGTGGCCTATTTTGGGACCGACCTCCAGTCGGCCGAAACGGCCGACTGGGTCGGTCTCCCAATTGGGTCTAACCGACTATGACTGGTGGCTATATAAGAGTAAGCCCGTGAACCCCATTATCATCACTGGCCACAGCAACCCTGATTCCTTAGCATCCAGCCTCCATCCTCTACTGTTTTCAGCACGCCATCGAAGCTTCGCACATAGGAGCGCACGGCTGGGAGGCAGCGCCATCTATTGTATCAGTTTTACAGTAATCAAAGTTTTGATTCTCCATACTATTTGTTTTTCTCTCTTGCATACGAGATCCTGTTATCTGTTGAGCATAGACGTTGTATTGTTTTCTTACATGGTATCAGAGCTTGGGCTCTAGCAAGAAGATTTGGTAGTGTGTTTCTGTTTGCGAGCAGATTGTGAGAGATGGCCCAGCCCGCAAGACTGCGAATCCCACCGTTCGGCGAAAGCGGAAAGTTGGACGGCACTAACTATCCACTCTGGAAGTTCAAGATGAAGACCATCCTAAGCGCATACGAGCTTTGGGATACTGGTACTGGGGTGGATGTGAAGCCGGTTGCGAGACCGAATCCAGCCAATGCAGGACAACAGATACTACTAACTGCGGATCAGATTCTCGCATGGACAAGAAGAAATGCAGATGCGTTGTGTTCTATTGTCTGCAGTGTAAGTGATTCTGTCATGGCGTTAATTCAACATGTCACCACAGCGGAGGAGGCATGGATGGTCTTGAAAAATCAGTACGAGACCACGAATCAGATGTGGATTCAAAATCTGGAGACTCAACTCGCGAATGAGAAACTGTCTGAGTCTGAAACGGCAGAGAAGTTCATCACCATAGTGAAGAATCTGCGCGATCAGATGACTGCGATTGGCATCACCATCACTAGCGAGAATCTAGCACGAAGGTGCATACAGATTCTCCCACCAAAGTACGACGGTCTTGTTACGGCGCTGAATACGCAGAATAGAAATCCACCTCTCAACTTTGAGGATTTCAGCACAATGCTTCTCGAGGAGGAGATGCGTCAAAAGACGAGGACTGGAGAAGATTCGGCTTTCTCGGCTGGATTAAAGAAAGGTAAGGGTAAGGACTCTCGTAACCCATCTTCTTCTGATGATAAAAATATAAAGAAGAAGATCAAGTGCTTCTATTGTAACAAGGCAGGGCACAAGCAGAATGAGTGCTGGAAGAAGATTGCAGATGAGAAGAACGGAGTAAAGAAAGAGTCCAACAACAGCGCGTAGGCAGTACCAATAGAGCTGTTCGTAGCAATTGAGGAGATTTGAACGGAGGCAGTTCATGTACCCGCGGATGAACCTTGGATTATTGACAGTGGTGCATCGCGCTACATGACCAGTCGGAAGGATTGGTATACCTCTCTACATCCGGTAGGGAATGACATCCTGGTAGCAATCGGCAATGATGCAAAATGTCCAGCAAAAGGAAAAGGTACGCTTGCTCTCAAGTCAGATGGAGTTGTAAAACAGTTGTTCGATGTTCTTTATGTGCTAGATATCAAGAGGAACTTGTTGTCCATTTCTGCGATCACGGATCGGGACCTCAAAGTTCACTTCGATAAGAATGGCGCACAGATTTTGGATCTTCAAAGAAAGGTTATTGGTAAAGATATACGGCGCAACAACATCTACGAACTCTCAGCTTTCAATGCTTGAGCCGATGTGAGCAGCAACACTAAGCTATGGCATGAGAGGTTTGGTCATCTAAACCTTAGTTCTTTCAAGGAGATGCATAAAAGTGGAATGATTGCAGACCTACCAAAAATTACAGATCTGCCCGATGTATGTGAAGCTTGCATGATGGGCAAGTAACATCGGCAACCCTTTCCTAAAGAGGCCAGTAGGGCAAAGGCTCCTCTAGAGCTCGTTCACACGGACTTGTGCGAAAAGATAGAGATGGAAGCTTTGGGTGGTTCCTACTACTTCATGACGCTGATCGACGATTACAGTAGAAGGATATGGATATACTTCCTGAAGACTAAAGATGAGGCTTTTAGTAAGTTCAAAGAATGGCATATAATGGTCGAGAAAGAAACGGGGATGAAGGTGAAGAAGTTGAGATCAAACAGAAGTGGTGAGTTCACATCAAGTGAATTCGAAAGTTACTGTAAAAGTCACGGGATCAAGAGGCAGAAACCCCCGCCACATACATCACAGCAAAATGGAGTAGCAGAGCGCAAGATGCGCGTCATCTACGAAATGGGCAGGAGTATGATGAAAGGGAAAGATTTATCAAAGACTTTTTGGGCTGAAGCATGTAACACGGCAGTTTACATTCTGAATCATAGCCACATGAAGGCTGTGAACGGGATGACTCCACTGCAGGCCTTTTCTGATAAGAAACCTTTAGCTGCATATTTCAGAGTTTTTGGATGTGATTGTTTTGTGCATGTCCCTGATGCTAACAGGACCAAATGGGGACTGAAGAGCCGGAAGTGTAGTTTCTTGGGCTATAGTGAAGAGGCGAAGGGTTACCGTCTCTATAATCTTGTTACCAAGAAGGTAATAGTAAGTCGCGATGTGGTCTTCTCAGAACAGCCGCATCAATTGGAGGAGGATGCTTCCTTTCCAGACAACGAGGATGAGGATATCCATCCAGTACAACCACCAATAGCAGACCGAACTCCCCTAATGGTGCTTGGGAGGATTCAAGATAAAGAAGAGGAAGAAGAGCCTGCAGAACCACAACGGCAACGGCCATTCTTGAAGTGGGTAAAGTAGCTTTTGGACGGCAGAGAACCTCCAGCCATTAAGGAGGAACCATCCGAACACCGCTGGTCCAAGAGATTAGAGGAGCAAAGAAGGGCACAGGAATACTTGGTCAACTACGCTTTGATGACAGAGGTGATCCGTGTTGAAGAACCCAAGTGTCTTGAAGAGGCACAGGGTGATGATAGGTGGATGGAGGCTATGCAGTCGGAGTATGGCTCCATAATGAAGAACAATACTTGGGACCTTGTGGATCGACCACCAAAAGGCAAGGTAATCAGCACGAAGTGGGTGTACAAGACCAAGTACAAGTCTGACGGCACGTTGGATAAGTACAAGGCTCGACTCGTGGCAAAAGGATTCGCACAGGTACATGGTTTTGATTATCAGGATACTTTTGCTCCCATAGCTTGACTAACCACAATTCGCAGTGTTTTGGCTTTAGCAGCACAGGAAAGTTGGCCCGTGTTTTAGATGGATGTAAAATCCGCCTTTCTGAATGGAGATCTCAAGGAGGAGGTATACGTGGAACAACCACCAAGTTTTGTGATCCCCGATTCAGAAGGTAAAGTCTGTAAACTGAAGAAGACACTTTACGGGCTGAAACAGGCCCCACGAGCGTGGTACCAGTGGATTGATGCCTACTTTCTGCAAAACGGGTTCAGGAGGAGCCCATCTGATGCAAATTTGTATATCTACAGAGAAGGAGGCAGGGGTATGATTGTGGTTCTTTATGTGGACGACCTTGTCATAATAGGGAATCATGAAGAGAAGATCTCGCAGACAAAGCATTTGCTAGGAAGAGAGTTTGAAATGACAGACCTCGGACTGATGCATTTCTGTTTGGGGATTGAAGTTTGGCAAGAGCCAAAACAGATCTTCATTTCACAGCTGAAGTATGCTGGAGAGAATCTGAAGGCATTTGGCATGGCTGAGTGCAAGACAGTTGGCACTCCTATGGAGGTTGACGTGAAGCTCTCAAACGAGGATTCATTACCACTGGTGGATGAAGCAAAGTACAGAATGCTTGTGGGCAGTTTGATTTACTTGTGTAACACACGGTCGGACATCAGTTTTGCGACTGGTGCACTAAGCAGGTTTTTCAATAAGCCCTGGGAGAACCATTGGAGGGCAGGGATGCGGGTGCTGAAATACATCAAAAGGCACACTTGATTATGGCATCACCTATACCAAGGGTAACACCTTGACCAGATTCTGTGACTCGGATTGGGCAGGAGACGTGGACATCAGTTTTGCGACTGGTGCACTAAGCAGGTTTTCCAATAAGCCCCGGGAGAACCATTGGAGGGCAGGGATGCGGGTGCTGAAATACATCAAAGGCACACTTGATTATGGCATCACCTATACCAAGGGTAACACCTTGACCGGATTCTGTGACTCGGATTGGGCAGGAGACGTGGACAGCAGGAGATCAGTGACAGGTTACTGTTTCTCACTTGGATCTGGAGCTGTGTCATGGGTCAGCAAGAAGCAACCCACAGCTACTCTTTCTTCTATCGAGGCTGAGTACAAATCAGCATGTTTTGCCTCTTGTGAGGCAGTGTGGTTGAGGAGGATTTTAGGGGACATGGGTGCAGTCCAGAACAAGCCTACACAATTATCATGTGACAATCAGAGTTGCATGGCAATTGCAAAGAACCCTGTGTTCCATGCTCGCACAAAACACATTGAGATTCAATATCACTTTGTACGCAAGCTCATCATGGATGGAGAGGTCGACTTGATGTACTATTCGACTACAGAGAATGCTGCGGACATCTTCACGAAGGCTCTTGGAAGAGACTTCCTGGAGAGGTATCTTCATCGACTTGGCATTGGGCCGAAAAAGTAAGTTCACTTGCGGGTGGACATTGAGGGGGGGTGTTAGATATCAATGCTCCACTCTCGTGTAACTACGCGGAAACCAACTAACTCTACGTGTAAGCCCCCCATATGAGGAGAAGGCATTTGAGTAGCTTGGTTATCCGGTAGGTCCTGGTTTGGACACCAGATGGGGGCCATGTGTGGCCTGATGGCCGGACGGCTTCAGATAGAGTTGGCACACTGCCAACTAGGCTACATGCAAGTGCGGGAAGGCATCCCATGACTGACTGCACTGATGGTAGACGGAGCATTTTCCGGGGCAGCCCACTCTCGGGCTGTGGGACCCGTTTGGAGCCCCATATGATCTCGGATGGCTCTGGGCCGAACGGAGATCGTAGGTTAGTTGTTCTATTCTGCGCCACGGTTCTAACGTGTAGTCAGTGGCCTATTTCGGGACCGACCTCTAGTCGGCCGTTTTGGGCCGACTGGGTCGGTCTCCCAATTGGGTCTAACCGACTACGACTGGTGGCTATATAAGCGCAAGCCCGTGAAGCCCATTATCATCACTGGCCACAGCAACCCTGATTCCTTAGCATCCAGCCTCCGTCCTCTACTGTTTTCAGCACGCCATCGAAGCTTCGCACATAGGAGCACACGGCTGGGAGGCAGCGCCCCATCTATTGTATCAGTTTTACAGTAATCAAATTTTTGATTCTCCATACTATCTACTTTTCTCTCTTGCATACGAGATCCTGTTATCTGTTGAGCATAGACATTGTATTGTTTTCTTACAATGTCAAATTTGAGAGCATGAAATCAATCCACTCAAATTATAAGTTGGGAGTTGGACTTATGTTTGCCAACAAAGGCAATCAACATGTTGAACTTTGGGTGATAAGGATATCGAATGTGGTTCACTTCCCCCGCTTTTTTGTTGTTGGTTTTCAGGTTGGATACATAGGTGGAATTCTATTTTTTGCTTTTGCTGCTGCAACTCTAGTGGGAGTATTCTGATTTTTGACATCAAAACCTGTGCTCCAACATGAAGATTTCTGAATTATCATTTTGTGAGCTGAGGTGAGCTATGCACAAAAATGTATTTTCTTAAGGTTCAGCCTTCCTGCATGAATCTCATTTACTTTACATGATGTACCTCGGTGAAGCTGAAATCAAAGGTGTGAATTTGAGATTGCTTGTATACTAGTGTGGTCAGGTTGTTCGTATGTTCTTCAATCTCCATGCAACTGGCAATCAGGCTCTCCATACTGGTTGAACTTGTTTTCTAAGGAGTTTATTCCAGGCGTTTTTTGGATGTCAGGACTTAGGAAAATATTTTTGCTGTATCTCTAAATTAGAATTACAAATGTTGCAGGGTAAATATAGCTACAACTTGTTGGCTTCACACATTTACCTACATAAGGCAAAAGCATCTTTGTGCAACTTTCCTTTATCGTCAGTTGCTTTCCAAGGGTACCCCTACACAAATTCAATACTTCAATGCAAAATCAGCGTTGTCCAATCTTCAGTTATCGTCAGTTGCTTTCCAAAATTCCAATTTCAATTAGGACTCAGGTTGTAGTTGCAAGGCTGAGATTCTGTTAGTTGTTTAATCTATCAATCCCCCATTAAAAACTTTCAGAGTGAAGAAACTCAGCAATTTATGCATTCTCACAAGCTTGAACTGTATTAGGTATTCTTATGGATCTCATTTTATGTTTGTTTCCATGGCTTAGTTTAGTAGTTTTGATCGGACTCATAATAGTTTATATATTACAAATTTAAGACCACTACTATGATTTGTACCCCAGTATGGCCTGCAAGCTCTTATTCCATGGAAGTGTCATATGAGCTGCAATGCTATTGACGAGGTGAGAGATTACTTGGTATGATTGGAAGTGTGTTGGGTGAAAAGTCAAAATAATTTCTTTGGCTGAGGGAGCGTTCTTGACATTTTAAAGCGTGAATTTGAAAGCACAAAAGTGAATTTGTGGTCCTTTTACAAGACCAAAGATTACTTAAGTCTATTTTGAGGTTCATGTGCGTGAAGTTATACTGAAGTTTCATGAATTTGAAAGCACAAAAGTGAATTTGTGATCCTTTTTACACGACTTACTGAAAGGTCTATTTTGAGGTTCATGTGTGTGAACCTATACTGAAGTTTTTTCATGGAGTTACCACCAATGTTGAAATTAATTACCTAAAACGTTTCCATATGGTTTATAAGAATATAGAATTAACCGTGACAAAGTTTTCCAATGGTATTGTGTTAATAAATGGAAAGTGACACTGATAAAGCAAGTTGTCATAAGGGAATGTCATCATTGCGGGTCGTGATCTAGCTTCATGAAAGGTTCCATAAGTGGAGGGTTTAAATTTTCTTTTGTGTTTCATGGTTGGGAAGGGCCAAATTGGTCGCTTTTAAAACTAGTTTGGACTTAATTTGCAAATTGTTTGTAGATTTGCATGGAAAATTTTAATTCTATGATATGGAAGCTAGCATTAAGTTGAGGCTTCAAAGCCTCGTGCCAAATGTTCATTTTTCAAAGAAGTATTGTATACAGCTTAAACAAGTCTCACTTGAACTTTAAATAGTGGAAATGGGGTCTTGACTTGCGCAATTATATAACTTGTATAAATTTAAGACTAGTTCTAAAGAAATCAATTGAGTGAACAAGTCCGAGCATAGGGATGATGATGAATATCTATACTACTTGAGCAATGCCATGTGTGATTCATCTAGGCCATTGTGGATAACATATATGCTTATTTGTTATTATCTTGGGTAAAATAGTTTTGTCTGGCAATCATGCAGTGTGTGTAAGAGAGCAAATGATATTGGGCTTTCTCTTATCAATCAAGCTGTGGACTATAAAATGAACAAGTCGAGCCTTTGGCAAGCTAGGAGAGGCTTGTTATAAGTTACATAATAGGACTATTAATATCCTTCTACTCTTCTATGGTAGTCTACTATTGTACAAGCCATTAAAAAAAAGCATTGCAAGATTTTTTGGTACTATAATATTCTTTGCCTCCAGTTCCACCTAAAGATTTGCCTCCATCATACAAAATGCAAATTCCTTTTGGTGTCCTAGAGGAGTGGGGTCCACAAAATTTTTTTTTGAGGGGGGGGGGGGCACTATTTATTGTACACATGATTACATTAAGGTAAGAAGTGCGGAGGGGCTATGCCTTTGACCTCCCAACACCCATCTATTGTGGCCTTGTACTTCTTTGTTTGATTTGTCTCCCCCACCCTTTGCTAAAATTTCCCTCCTTTCCAAAATTTTCCATCTCCCTTGTTGCCATTAATCCTACTTGTTTGTTGGCGATTTTACTCCTCCCCATATTGAACTTGCTATCCCTACTCTTCCCTTCTTGTACTCGTTTCATTACAGTGCTTGTGGTTGCATCCACCCCCTCTTTTCTCTTTTCTTGCCCTCCTTGCTTTTGATTGTCCCCGCATCACTGTTAACCTCTCCTCCCATTGTCGATTTTTTTTTGTGTATTCCACGACGGCATATTACTGTGATAATATTGCCAATGCTTATGTTGGGGTTGAGTATGCCAAGTACACAGAGCAAGATGTGCGTATTTTGTAGGTGGATATTGCAAAGGCATTTGACACCATTTAATGGGATTTTATAGCTCAGACTATGTAGGCTTTGGGATTTGGTAAAAAATTGCAGCATGTCATCTTCTGGCATTATTAGGATAGCAAGGTTGCATGCATTTTGTTTGGAGATATATAAGAGCCCTGGAAACTTTGATGTTCAGTCTGGCAAGATTGCCCTCTTAGTGCTATCTTATATGCTATAGCCACGCATCCAATGCTTCTATATATTGATTACTTTGTGGCGACAGATATACTAAATGGACTGAAAATTCATGCAAGTCGTTCATTGGTTGCTTATGCTTATGTAGATGATTCATTCTTCATGCCAAAAAACACTCCAAGGGACCTTTCTTCGCTTATATAGGCTCTCTCTTTGTATGGATTGGTTGCTGTCCTTTACATTAATTTTTAGAAATTTTGCCGTTTGTTGCCATTGCACTCTAAGGATTGGCATAGACTGCTTTAGCTAGGGAAAATTGTTCCACCAACTTAGTTGATTCATCATCTGGGATATCCTTTGGGTTGGAGCATTACTCGTCATCAATAGATTGATTGGGTTCTTGCTAAATTAAAGAAAAAATTAGAATATTGAAAGTTGGCTACTTGATCGTTACATGTCCGTCTTTGCAGTGTTCAGTCTATCTTGGTGGCTTGTATTCAATTTTATCTGCCATTGATATTTTTCACTAAAGGGGACCTGTCTTCCTTCATGTCCACCATTATGGGAATTTTTTGGCGGTCAAAGTATGACAAGAAAAGCTTGCGGTTACTTCCAATACAGAGAGTATGCTCACCCAAATTGCATGAAGGGCTGAATATTCTTAATATTCATGTGCACATTTTAGCCCATAAAGGCAAAATGATGCTTCAGTTTCTTCAAGATGCTCAGCCTTGGGCTGCTATGATGCGCTCTTTACTTGTCCACATCACCACTCTTGCTTTTGGTTTTGGCAACCCACGCAATGGGATTTTCTATTAGGCTGCATTGAAGGCAAAATCGGTAACTCTTTGCGTACTGAGAGCATCCACTGGTCACGGGTTTTTTCTCGTCCCATGGCCTTATAGGAGTCCCAACACTCTTATTTTCTTAATACAAAAGGGAAATCCAATGTGGTTGATGTTATTAAGGATGATGGCATTCTTTTATCCTTCCCTTTGGCTGCTGCAAAATATGGTTTGGGCATGCACTATCGTCTGATATGGCAAGTCATTACTCGAATGCTTCAACCATTTCAGCTAGTACCGCTTTAGAACTTCAAGACAGGTTTTAGGATTGGACTCTTCTTCCTTTATACTCGTCCATCCGTCCTTTGAAGCTGTCTCATATAACAGTCTCTTCTTTATATAAAGTTATGCCATCATCACCTTGGGTGTCAGACAGGGCCAATTAGATTTGGCCTTTGCACCGTCCAGTCAAATGGTAGAGAAAGAGATCAAAACAGATTGGAACCATTATGCCAACAGATCTTTCTATGGCTTGTTCTGTTGGGGGTTGTTTCGTCTAGACAAATTTTATCATGTAGACGTATTGCTCCAGCTATCTATCGTCGTTTTTTAGCTCCAAGGAGTGTTCGGATGGAATGTGTAATACTGGATTATAGTGTAAGTAATTGTTTCTTCTAACATTGGATACAAGGATTGTGTATTGAACTATATATCTTTGATGTTCTATTTAATACTAAATATTTGATAGTGCAGGTGGAGCTCGACCTTATGTTCAAGGAAATGCACCCAAAGATTAATATTCATCAATGATCACTTGAAAACTTGAAGCCTTAATTTGTGCACAAGCTAAAAGATCATTGCACATGTTCAGATGTGCTTTTAAAAGGATGCCTTGAGTCACGCAAGCAGTCCTAGTTTTGGATTGCACGGGTATGCATGTCAATGTCCTGTGATAATTTTATGGTAGATGGCCATTCAAATAGTCCATACAAGTCTACAGATACGTCCTAAAAGGGTGTAAAAGAGTGTGGGAGTTTGTTTTGTGTCCCAAACTAGCAAGATCTACCTACCATGCTCTAAAGTGTCATAGTAGGAGGTATGGACTCAAAAGTTGACAGTATGTCCAACCAATTGAGATACCATTTAGCAAACACCCAATAATTGTGAATGTTTTTGAAGACATAGACATAGGAGTTACTATTGATGGGTAGAAGAAGAAAAGAAAGGTCCTAACATGGAAGGAGATGTCTACTAGGAAATTTATAAATTGGTTGAATGCTCAACTCGTGGATTTTATCAAGCATAATTTTGTGTAAAAAAATGGCAAGTAGAGAAATTTAAAGAAGGTTCCCCAAAGATGTGGTTGTGTCTTACGTAGGTTTTGCTGAGGACTATAGTTTTAATGAGAAGAATGAGATACAATCAATCCACTGGTATTCTAGCCAAGTGATGATCTTTGTTCACATTCCTTACATCTATATTGCAGGTGGCATCATCCACAAAACCCATCACTTCTACACAACCGATGATAAGCAACATGAGTCTATTTGTGTAGCATTGTTTCATGCTTCATTTTAAGAATGGTTGAAAGGCTATATGGGAAGATGATATTCTTTTGATTTAACGATTGTGTTATATATATATATATATATATTACATTATGCCATGCATGAGAAAAAAACCAGCTCAAAACAAGCTAACAAAATCCAAGATGGAGGCTGAAAGTGCAAACTCAACCCTGAAGGAGACTCAGAGAAGAAAGGAGATCCTCCCCAAACTCTGAAACAAGTGCCTCTCCTGGCAGTAGTTGCTCTAGAGGATCCCTACATGCTCTCCCAGATGGCCACCAAGGTGTGTATAGTATTTGTCCAAATATTGGCCATAGATTGGGAGGAGTGAGAGAACCCTTTATCGTCTCCGTACATCTAGCCCTCCAAATATGCCAAGCTATAATGCTAGCCATAATCTCCCATGATGTGTTCATCGAGGCATGAGCAGCTCTAAAAGGAGTGAAGGGAACATCTTGGAGAGAACAAGACTCCACAGAGTGTTGTCGTATAATAAATGCACAGCCATAGTCACTCCTATTTTCTTGGTCAAATAGGAGGTTGCAAATGCCTATTCACGCACGGATTGATAGATTTTATGTGGATGATTGGGCTATGGATAGAGGAGGGATAATATGCATTACACTTGTGATGTCCACTTTCACTTTCCAATTGTTCTATTTGTTTCATATCCTCATGTGAGGAGTCGCTATGCTAGTATCAGGATTCCAGATGCTTTCTACGCAGAGGAGGGTCTCACAGAGGCAGTGTTGCAGACTTGGGTATCTCACATGCACGATGGGTAGCTTTTTGAGTCAAATATAACTGTTGTAGTCCTATCAGCTATTAGCGACTTTTATGATTCAATTGCTTGTATTAGGAGAGATGAGATCCTCAGGCGAGAGATAGGTATCCACCAGTAGTTGGCTGCTCTTCAAAGGGAAGAGTAGAAGAGGCCTATAGATGCTTGGGTTAGGGAGCGCCTTGTTGCAGCAGGGCTCAACAACAATCACTGTTAGATCAGAGAGTAGAGTGTGCCTTTCATGCCAGAGAGTCATTTTGGACTCAGACAAGAGGTAGGGTTAACAAGCAAATCTTTTCTACTCTTGGCCCCATACATATTGAGGAGACTGTTTCATAACTTGTTGACTCAGATGGAGTTTTACAGACACATCAAGATGCCGTCTTGCCAAGTAGCCATAGATTTCTATGCCTCCCTTCTTATAGCAGATCCTGACACACACGCCAGAGATGATGCTCGAGTTGTTATTTGGCAGCACTTACCTATGTTGGTGACTGGAGATATGATAGTCTCCCTTGATGCATCATTCACCAACATAGAGTTCAGGACTGCTATCTCTGCCCTTCACAAGGGAAAGTGCCTTGGTTCAGATGGGATTACACCCTCTTTCTTTATTTCATTTTGGGATCAGATTGGGGATCACATTACCTCAGCCTTGTAGGGCGTTTAGGACTCGGGTGAGATGCCAGACTCACTTATGGAGGGACTCATTCATCTTATCCCAAAAAGGGGATGCATGAATTTAGTTTCTTAGTGGAGACTGATAACTCTATTGGGCACTTTCTACAAAATCTTAGCAAATGCAATCAGCCTATGTCTGCAGCCCGTTCATGATATGCAGATTGTATTTGTGCATGGTAGGATAATCATCGATGACATCTCATTTTGGGTGGCTTCTGACTAGGCCATGCATAATGGCCATAGGCTTGCCATTCTACTCCTAGACTTTGAGAAAGCATATGACAGAGTAGACCGGGGCTTTCTAGAGGGTACCCTCACTCGCTTTGGACTCGCTTTGGATTTATAAATACACGGATCAGAGGGGTGTCATCTCTCTATAGATCATCCCATAGCTAGGTTCTCATTGGTGGAGTTAGGGGAGATAGATTTCAGATTACCAGAATGGTTCGTCAGGGATGCCCTTTAGCCCCCTTTCTTTTTTTATTTGTGGTGGCTGAAGTTATGAGCTATTACCTTCAAGCTCAAGATGATATTCTAGGGATGAGTCTTCCATTGAGACAGGAGGATGAGCTATTGGATTGTGAGTTGGCAAATGATATGGCTGTTTTTTTGGATGCCACACCACAGACACTCACCTCATTCAGGACAGCCTTGGATTTTTTTTGCACTACAGTGGGGCTCATATAAATTGGAACAAATCCAATGGCTTTGGATTAGTGATGATGAGGATAATCCAGACTAAGGGATTGACATAGGATTCACCTGGATTTAGAGGGGTGTTTCCATTAGGTAACTAGGATGCCAAGTTGGGGTGGGCATCTCTCCAGTAGGAGGAAACTCATTTTTTGGAGTTCTGCCAGAGTTGACCTTGCATCTAGAGTAGTGGTTTTTGTGAATTAGGTATTATTGGCTACTGCCTAGTTTGTTTGCTCATGTTGGTGTAGATCTAGATGTTGTATATCTTAGCTCATGTGACCTATCAAGAATTTCCTTTGGAGTGTATTAGATGGCACCTCAGATGTTGTACTAGGCTGGCTTGGGAGACCCTCATTCTCCTCACAGGAGAAGGAGGTCTTAATATTATTGATTTGAACTTGCAGTGTATGGCCTTGCTTTGCAAGTTTGTAGTGAGAGGATTGATGCCTGGACAGGAGCCTCAAAAAGATTATGCCTTGCACAACATTTAGTGTGGTACACCTTCTCACGAGGGAGATTGGATGGACAGCTCGGGATGAATTTTTACTTCAGCCCATCTTAGATCTCCCTCTTCCCCTCTCATGGTGGCTGCCATTTTGAAAGCTTGGGGCACCCTCATCTCACAAAGAAATAGACAGGTAGCCAATCATGTGGAATGACTCTATTTTGGATGTGCATGGCAGATCACTTGGAGTGTCACATTATATGTAGTGGTCTAGATGGGAGAGGGGACCTGCTTCCACAGTAGGTGCTTGGAAGGCTTTTAGGAAGCTTCCATACAGGATCAAAGACTCTTATTAGTTGGCCACCTCAGAGGGAGCACAGTCAGGATGTAGGAGATAGATGTAGCCATACCAACAAAGTGGATAGATACAGATGACATGCCTATCACAGAGTCCACTTGGTTGGGAGATTTTACAAGGATGGGTATTCCTTTACAGGTTATTGCCTTGTGGGATGCACTTGAGGAGACCCTTGTCTTTGATGTTTAGTCCAGAGGCATACTACTTAGATCTTTAGATAATATTCTTTTGGAGGTTGCCTTCCAGCCTGTTAGGATTGCAAGTTACATGGAGTGGGGCAAGGACTCTCAGTGGTATCTTAATCTTGAAGCTGTTCTCCTGGCACTTGGGTCTTGGAGACTTTGGTTATATGGTGGTTCCCCCATCAGGTTCTTGTAGTGGGACCCAAGGGAGTGGGAGAGGATTGATGAAGGGACCGAGAGAAGAGCGTCCCCTTCTTTCGTTACACAGTCAGAAATTCTAGGAGATTTCAACTTAGCAGTATATGTTGGAGGCCCTCCAGAGCTCCTCATTGGGATAGTTTTTGGATTTCTGCAGAGGTACAGAAAAACTTTTGGAGGCGGCTCTGGAAATCCCTCAGGATTAGAAATATCACTCTACTCTATTGGCTTTCTATGCATGAAGGGATTGTAGTGAACTTGTGGAGATCTAGGTTTGGGGCTGACCCTACTTGTCCTCGATGCCATGCAACAGTTGAGTCAATTCAGCATTGCCTTTGGGAGTGCAGACAAGCGAGGACGATTTGGAAGGGCATTGCTAGGATTTTTAACATTTTTCGTAGAGCACCCTTCTCCATGACTTGGAGATCAGTGGCATGGCTATCTCTTTTTGGCTGTTTTTTGAGGGACATGATTTTGATTTAACTATTGTGACTATTCATATCATAGGATTACATCGTATATGAGCAAGTGATTCCTTAATTCCTTCTTGCCGAGTGCAAAAGTTGTTATAGCTACTCTACTTGGTTCTTGCTAAATGGCAATAGCTCTATTTGATTCTTCTAGCTATAGTTGAGCCTCTTTAAATTCTTTAGCAACTTCATGATAGGCCTCTTGCAAGATTTCCAGAGCATGTTGGGTTTCAGAAAGGATGGAGGAATGCCTCTCAAGAGCCATGGCATGCTGCTCCACAATGTTATTGTAATTTAGTTATAGGTCATTGTCCTAGTCGTCCCAATATTTTTCCTTCTCTTTCCAATAAAGCATATCCTCATTCTCCTTGTGTGCTCCACCTTGGCTTCCCTTTGCCTGATCAACATCCTTGCTGCTCTCTTCTTGAGCTATATCCTCCTTGGCTACCTACATGGCCTTCGCATTTGCCTCCTCTACCATGTCTTGTACCAACTCTACCTTGGCCTTTGCATCCTCCCTAAGGATCTTCTCCTATTGCATTGTTGATGTTGCATGGGTGGATTTCCTCTGTAGCTTCCTTATCTCCTTCTTATATTGGCAAAAGACCATATTGAGGCAAGTGCGCATCAGGTGTAATCCAACTATGGTAGTCTCAAATGTTAATTTCAAGGATTTTTCATCCTTTATATTCTTTAGGTTGTTTAGCACGCTCTTGGAGATCACCCTTGAGTAAGAGATTGAATGTCTGCTCAGTTGTTCTATTACTACTTGAACCTACTAGAACATTGTGGTTCCTCTTGTCTCAATAAAGAAATGCCTTGTCTACTTCAAAATATCCTACACATTTGCTATCAAGCTTGAAGCTTTGACTTCACCATCTCTACTAATTAGAGCTTTAGGGAATAAATCTACAAGGTCTGTTTCCCTCCATGCTTTCTCCATGTAACAAGCTTGAAAACAACCTCAAGGATGCTGAGTGCCTTTTAAAACATGCCTCCCTTGATATATGTTTTTTGATTATGACAGACAACATATCGCTCCTTCATGTTCATTTCTTTCGTCATCTTGGTGAAGGTAGTAAGATAACACATATCGGGCATCTGAAGTTGGATGGGACTATGTCTCACGATGTCAACATTGGAGGAAAGTTAGATAGGACTATGTCTCATGATTTCAACATGGAAGGGGCTAGATGGCAAGCCAAAGGGATCCTAAGGGAGGTTCTAGATGGAGAGTTAGAGGGATCCAATGGGGAGGGGCTAGATGGCAAGCTAGAGGGATCCATTATAGAGGGGCTAGATGGAAAGCCAAAGGGATTCATTGCAGAGGGGCTAGATAGCAACTTATGGAAATCATTGATTCTAGAGGGATTCATTGTTACGATAGGAAATAGAAGTTGTAAGAAATTCAAGATGGCTAAGTGAAAGGGAGTATGCAAGGGTGCAAGGTCAAGAAGCACAGGGGATTGTGCTAGGGAGTAAGATGGTTGAGTGTAAGAGAGTGTCCAAGGGTGGCATCAATTCAAGAATGTAAGGATGATGATAATTGGGCTTGGATGCACCATCAGTCTTGCATGAAAACTAATTAAAAGCAAGTATATATCTTAGTTTAAGAATGTAGTAGTATGTAAAATAAAATTTGTGCTTAATTAGACTGAGTAGTTAATTACCAATCACTGATACTTATTTGGTGGCTTGATTGGCATGCATTGGATGCATGCTTATTGGACATGCCATTGGGTTGGCATGAATGGTTATTTAGGCTCAAATTTTGATTGATTGAAGGCAAGTCATGATTATTTGGACATGCCATTGGGTTAGCATGCATGATTGATTTGGAACAAATTTAGATTGATTGAAGGCAACTCATGATTATTTGGACATATGCATAAATGAGCAATTGAGTTCTATTCCACCCTCCATGATGGGTTACATGAAATTACTTGGCACCAAGATGGTCTCGTGGTGTAGTTTGGTACATAAATGATGCCATTGTGGTAGGTGAGATATGCCATTGAGACATATACGACTTGTTAATTAGGCCCTTGTCCCTTTATGGGGACCCCTCAAGGACCATAGTAATTTTAATTTATTAAAGGCTACTCATGATTACTTGGACATGTCAATTGATCAAATGGCATGTGTTCACTTAGGAATTACGGGTGGCTAGTACTTAGACATAAGCATAAAAGGGCATCTTCGTCTCCTTGTAGATCGCAAGTTCTCCACTACTCAATTGATTGTTTTCCACTTCTCATTAGCACCCCTATTTTCTCTCCTATTTGCCATATAGAAACTCTATTTCTCCACTTCTCAGTGCCTATTTCTTCATTGATCCCCTATTTTCCATGCTTGCTATTACCAACATACCTGATGTTACACACGTGCATGCTCTTAACCATCCCTCTTCTATTTTCTTCTTCCTACAAAGTGGTTGTGTTGCATTGCATGCATATTATAATGCCATTTTTTGTGCTTAGGTTTCATGTTCTCCAATGGTCTCAAGATTGATGACTTGTTCCAGATCCATGAAGTTAGCCTATATTTAGTTATTGAGGAAATTAGCATAGATAATGTCACCCTCTTTTGAGACATCTGATCTATGATATGCACCCCTCTCATAAACAAAGTCCATTTCTCAAGTTGGAGAGTGTGGTTTCTTGGTCATTCAACTCTGAGACATTGGTAGTGTTGACAGCTGATGAATCGTTGCATACAAGGTAAATTTTCTAAGGAGACAAGCTTGGTAGTGCCTCAAATGACTTGATGTTCTCTTAGCATTTGTCTCCCTCTACATATGTTGCAAAAGTTTCTTCTAGTCATTTGGATGCTATGTCATCAGATTCCATGGACTTAAGCCTCCTCTTGGTATCTTGATCAAGTTTACCAACTTTCCCATCTCATAGCCTTTGTTGCAATCCATGACAAACTGCATCACACACCCATGTGGTATCTTATTTTAAATAAAGAAAGCAAACAAAGAAATGAAAACAATTTATCTTAGACTAGGTAGCTTTGTGTAAAGAAACTAGGACTTACTTGAGTCATTGCAACAAGAGCAAATCTAGACCAAAGTAGACCTTCAAAGAGAATCAGAGGACAATTGAGGAGCATAGAGACCAAGGCAAGAAATGAACTTTAAAGGGAAACGATTTTGGAAAAGAATTAGAGACCTTGAAAGGGATAAGTCATAGCCTACATGTGATATATGGAAAGAGGCTAGGATACAGGTCTGTACTTTATTTGGGATTCACTAGATTAGGAGAAGTGAAATTTTGAATGCAAATGCCAGACAAGTCAAACATTAAAGAAAAAATGGTGATTTTGTTTTGCCACTTGCTATTAGGGGAGAAATCGGGTCTCAAAAGGGCCTCGAATTAGTGTTTCCTAATTTCAAGAGATTAGAGAGAAATTTGAGGTGTACCAATGAGAGTACTCTAAGGTGTGGGAAAACAGCATGTTGAAATTGAAAAAAGTGGACTGAGAGACCTCTAACCCATAGTTTAGCCCCACAATCTTCACTCCTAGCCCTTGATCTAATCTTCAATACAAGAAATACATTCAAGTTTAAGGTAGAGCACCCCAGCCATTAGATCAAGGGATGATCCAAGGAAGGAGACCAAATGTTGACTTGCGAGAAGATAAGGGAGGACATGAAAGCAAAAGGCGCTTCAATTGTAGTAGTCAGTGATTTGAAAGAGATTCAAGGGAGGAGATGCACCAAAAAGGCACTTCAATACGGGCCATCCATTTCATTTAAAAGAGATCCAAGGGAAGAGATGCACCAAAAAGTTCTTCAATCTAGTCCATTGAATATGCAATCAAATCCTTACCATCCATCATGTGCATGCATCGCCACCCTCCAAAATGCACCTCAATCTCCACCCTTCAATTGTGCAATCCATCTTCACCATAGATCTACCCATAGATCGAATGGTCCACAACTAGTGGCACCTTCTCCCTAGATCCAATGCAATCCATAGATCTAGCCAAGATCCATTGGTCCACAACTAGTGGCACCTTCTCCCTCTTAAATACCCTTGCTATTTGTCAAAGTTTTCTATTTGGAGAATACAAAAGGTGCCTCCCTTCAGCCACCCACAATATTGTGCATCTTAGGCCTTTGATCCGTCAACCATCCAACTCCATCCAAAGGCTAAGGTTTCTTAATTGCAAAATAAAGGTACCCACATCAGTTGAGTCAATGCTAGGGGGCCTTTAGCCCATGGGTCACCATAGTAGGTTCATATTCAATTAACTTAATCCACTCTTTATGAGGGCCTTTTGAGACCTCATTTCTTCCATTAGGGGAGATTTAGGGTCTCAAAAGGGCCTCCAATTAGTGTTTCCTAATTTTAAGGGATTAGAGAGGGATTTGAGGTGTACCAATGAGAGTGATCCTTTGTGTGGGGCAATGGTACATTGAGGTGTACAAAAAGATATGTTGAGCATTTATATGTGGGGAGACCTCTCACCCATGGTTTAGACTCGTGATCTTCACTCCCAGCCATTGATCTTATCTACAATCCAAGGGATACATTCAAACTTGTGGTAGAACCCTCCAAGCCATTAGATCAAGGTGTAGATCCAATGGATACCATCAAAGGATACAAGGACCAAATCTAAACCCTTGAAAATGGCAAGGATCGAATGAGATTAAAAGAGAAGGGGGTTCATTTTAAGCCATCCATCTAGAAATAGATCTAAGGGTGGAGATGCAAGGAAAAGGCACTAGAATCTGGACCATTGATCTCAAGGAGATCCAAGGGTGGAGATGCAAGAAAAAGCTACTCAAATCTGGGCCATCCATTATGTGCCTAGATCTCAGCCGTCGATCTAAAGTGCTCCATCTACACCCTCCAAAATGTGCCTAGATCTAGGCCCTTGATTGGATTCTTTGATCTCCACCATTAGATCTATCCTAGATCTAATGGTCCACAATAAATGGCGACCTCTCGCCCTTTATTATACCTCTATTTTTTCAACCTTTTCCAGTTTGGAGCCCACCAAAGGTGTCTCCCACTAATTTGAGCTTCCTAGGCCTTTGATTCATCCACCATCCACCTCCATCCAAGGGCCAAGGTTGATTAATTTCAAAATAAATGTACCCATGCTAGTTGAGTAAATGCTAGGGGACCCTTAGCCCATGGGTTACCATAGTGGGTTCACTTGGTCTTAGCTTTATCCATTTCTTAATCCATTCCTTATGAGGCCCTTTTGAGACCCCAATTCTCCCCTAATGCCTAATGCAACTGTACATGTCACCAATTGTATCTCCTTATGTCCCCTAACAAATCATGAGGAGCCCAACATGGCTGGAAAAGAAAAAGACAAAATGGCTTGCTAGCGGGTGTGATGCTGTGTATTAAGAAATGGAGCCACCTATATGACATGCTTATGGCCCCCATTGTAAGGAAGTGAGTGGAAAGAAACCAATGAAAGGTGATAAATAATGTTGTATTTATTGAAGAGAATTGAACATGTATGAATTGCGTTTTCTTAGTGCATCCTCATGATGGGACTACTATAGAACAATAGCATTATAGTACTATATGCTAGATGTACCTCTTGAGGCAAGGTCATTTATGGATGAATTAAGCTACAAATATCACTAAAGATCAAGTTTTATAAGATCACCATGCCATAGCTCCATGAATTTATTAGAGCACCATGAATTAAGCTATAAATATCACTAAAAATTTCTTTCCGACCAAATATGAAAAATTTATCGAGCGTGTCCTCAAATGTATGCACACAATTGCAAGTTACACCATAAACCCTAGCAAAGGTTCTTAGTTGCTTGCCTCCTTTAGTTTTTAGAACACTCAAGTAGTGCATTTTTAAATGAACAATTGCTTTGATATATATGTAGACCAATTGTTTGATGATTATAAGATAATTTGGACATTGTATATAGTCCAAGATATATTCTTTGTAGGCATTTTGCAATAGTTTAATGGTCTCATTCAAGATGCCAACTGTGCAATGTTTAGATCACATATTTAGTCCCCAAGTTATCCATTTGCAATATATTCCCTAAACTCCACAAAAAAATGGCTACACCTGATCATGCTTTAGCCCTCTTCATAGTGGCCTCTTTGAGAAAACTACCAATTCAAACTTCCATTAACCAAGACTCTCTCTCTCTCTCTCTCTCTCTCTCTCTCTCTCTCTCTCTCTCTCGTGTAGTGCTTCATTGATATAGCTTTACTTATTGAGGTGAGCCACTGGAGATAGTGTAGTCCCACACATACTTGGGTGTAGTTTTCATAGAGCTGGTTTTCACAATGATTCATGCTACCAAGTCACAACTCACTTGAGGACATGGTGCTTTGGCTTGACTAGAGAGGCAGTGCTTCTAGGATCCACCAATGAAGGGCTATCTTTTTGATACCCTAGTGAGGTCGATTTCAATGTATGCAACACCTTTTTGGGGGAGTGATCTCTCGATGGCCGAGTGGAGGAGATTTGAGCAATAGGTGACTATGGAGTCTAGGATGATTAAGAGTAAGCCCTCATCCCCTCATCTAATAGTATAGGTAGAGTCTAGGATAATTTGGAGTAAGCCCTCAATCCCTCATCTGATAGTACAGGTAGAGTCTACCATCATGACTCCTCTCTAGGTTGATGCCATTTTTTAGACAATCACATTCCTCCATAGAGTTTGGTCCCTACCCAACTTGAGACTACCAAGGCTATCACTAGAGTCATCCAGACGGCTAGCAAAGAACATGCTTGATACGGTATGGTTTGCCAGCCACAATAGTTAGATGGACCAGCTTCCCCGTTTTTAGTGTAGCATGGATGCACTGCTCAAGTCCCGATCCCATCTGATGAGATTAATCGTATCATATGGTTAGATCTCTTCTAGCTCCATGCATCTCAGATTTGGGGGGGGACCAAGAGTTCCCAAACAAGATCGAGTTTTGTCATGACCACTTCTTCAGAGTATCAAAGGATGGGACTCATCATTAGACCCCAATACCTTGAGAACAGAGGAGTCTCACATGCTTTGAGGATTTCCATTGGATAGATGCAAATCTCATCCCCCATCAGCTGAGGATTGAGACGGTGAGGGTTGCAGGTATACCCAAAGAGTAACGTATCTGCAAATAATGCATGTTAATGAGGTGAAGACAGAGGAGAATTTTTTATGTATCTGCCCAACCTAGTACAAGATCTAGGGATGATACTACTTCCTCTTTCAAAAGGGGCATGGATTTGGTCGACTTTCAAATCTGATTCACTCTGATGCCTAGGTCTACATTGGGATCTACCTACTTCAGATGTGATTAACACAGAGAGATGCTATTGCGATAAATCATAGAGTAGCAAGAGGTGATCACCCCATAGGCTACTAAGTCAGACAGAGCATAGAGACATGTCACAAGTTACTATGCATTTGAGTCACAACTCCAGGACATAGTGGGGTGGAGGAAGAGGGGCTAGCTGATATGAGAGTAGAATGGACCAGTACAGAGAGCCAACACGATGCTCTCGAGCGAGGGGCATAGACACCACACCCAACACAAAGAGGGACTAGAGCACCTATAATTAAGGTCTCTCAGCCATCCTCAGAGGGGATCACTAGATACAAAGTGTCTCTGTTAACATAGCCCCTCGAATCTAGAGATCAAGGAGACCATGTCCTCAGCCACAATGCAAGACATCTCAATAGACACAGATCCAAGATATCCTCATAGCCCACTAGAGAGCCACCGCAGTATCAGGCTTCAGCTTTCAAGCCTTAGCTTTTAGTCTATATTTGAGTTTTGAGTTTTGTTTGAGATCTTAAGCTATTTAGTTTTAGCTTATCATAAAACTTAGGAAGGGCCCTAGTGCACCCTTTGCTTTAGAACCTCAAGGCTTGTATGAGCTTTTTTTTTCTTGGTGTACTTTATCCCATAGGACCGCGAGGCCTCTGAGGATGTTAATATATCTTCCTTTCTTCATTTCTTTCTCTACAAGATATATATCGCTTAAATTGAAAAATATTTTGACCTAAAATAAATTGGTTTTTTTTGGTGAAGTATGGAGATGTTGGCGTAAGAGTCAATATGCCCATCAAAAGACCATCATCGGTATATGCGTACCATCCAACCTGATAGTGCCCGTATATGCATCAGGTACCGACACTCTGTTCGCAAACAAAAGAAATTTTGGAGTAGAATGGGCCATGTCTCAGCCCCATTCTGCTACACTATAATTGAAAACAAAATTAGTTTCAAGTACCATTCCCACTATGTTTGGTTACATTAAAAAAATATTACATAAACTCTCACATCATGTATTACAAAATTTCCCTTCAACAGAGGGTACATGAAATATATCAACATATGCCAAAAGAGAGCTACTAATTGGATAAATGGAAAAAAAGTTGACTATGTACAAAATCATAGGCCAAGATAGCCACATCTAAGCTAAATCTACTCATCCTCATGGTCTTCTTATTTGCTTCAATCTTGTCTTCTCCATTGCCTTCGCATGTGTCCTCATTTTGGCTTGTGCCTTAAGAATGTTGCATATCATAATTCTGAAAATACATCAAAACATTTATTCTAAGAAGGGAAAGGAAGATGATTGAGAACAAGGAGACCTAGACTTATAGAGCGTGCAACTACTATCAAATTTCATGATCCAGCTTGTCAAAGAGATCATGTGTGCCATGAGCATATGCATAGTCATACTCCTCGTCTATAGGATATCGCCCAATTGTAGAATACTTGTGTGAACCAAATTAAAAAAATCAAATCAAATTCTATAAGAAAAAGAATGTATTCAAACTAGATTAAAAATTACAAGACAAGTACATAGCACACATACTTACAATGTTATGAAAACCACCTCTCCTTTGCATGCAAACTCTAGTCGTTTCCTTTGCTAGCTCCACTTTTCTAGACCATCATGGAACTTATTTTTGGACCTCCTCAAATTTGACTTTACCACATAAGGAGGCCTCATATTATTTTCCCTCACTGCATTCCAAATCTCTGATCGATGATGCTTGATTACTTTACACATGCATGGTAGCATGCACTAATCAAGAGGTACAACAAAATTGTTATGGAGTTGCTCTCGAATATGGTGTGGCCATGTATCTACTAATAAGTCTGTCTCAAAGGTCACCTACATGGGTTGGCTCATGCGAGCTATGACTCTGAACCCTTTGGCATAACTCAATGATCTATCATGACTCATCAACATCAAATGGAAGATCAATGGGGGAGGGCCTTTTGAAGGGTGTACATGGGCTTGGTGTGGTAGAAGGGGTGGAAGATGTTGTGGTGGTGGCTGGTGTGGCTCCTATAGCTCTTTTGGCACTACGACGATTGAGTTGGAGAGCTTCTGTCTTTGGTGGCTTTGCAGTAGTTAGCCATGAGTTGCTCATAGTTTTGTTGTTATAGAGGCATCTGTTGTAGGGAGGCTCACTGGCGGCTACATTTAGAGTTGAGGTGCTGAGTTGTAGGAGTTGTGGCAGTTGGAGTTGGAGTCATTGGAGTTTGGTTGGAGCCTGTGGTAATCATCTGGTCAAGTCGTGTGGCTCATTTGTTAGGCTTGGAGAGCACTCATTGGAGGAGGTTGGAGCGTGGCTTGTAGCCAACTAAGCCTCATGTTGTTTTGATGTTGAGGCACTGGTCGGTCCATTGTTAAGTGTTGATCATTGGAGGTGTAGCTACATTCAGCCAATTTCTTCTTGTCTATAGGAGACATTTTCCATCATGGGTTGCCAGTCAATGGCATTGTGGTATTTTTCTTGGAATTGTAAGAAAATAATACAACGTCTGTGCTCAACAGATAACAGGATCTCGTACGCAAGAGAGAAAACAAGATAGTATGGAGAATCAAAAATTTGATTACTGTAGAACTGATACAATAGATGGCACTGCCTCCCAACCGTGCGCTCTTGTGAAAGAAGCTTTGATGGCATGCTGGAAATAGTAGAAGACGGAGGCTGAATGCTAAGGAATAAGGGTTGTTGTAGCCAGTGATGAAATGGGCTTCACATGCTTGCTCTTATATAGCCACCAGTCGTAGTTGGTTAGGCTCAATTGGGTGACCGACCCAGTCTGCCCAAAATGATCGACTGGGGGTCAATAGGCCACCGACCATATGATAGAACCGGGGCACAAAACAGAGCAACTGACCTACATAATCCGTTCGGTCTAGAGCCATCCGGGATCATCTGAGGCTCCAAACGGGCCCCGTAACCCAAGAGTGGGCTACCCCGAGAAATGCTCCATCTACCCTCAATGCGGTCAGTCAAGGGATGCCTTGCTGCACTTGCATGTAGCCTAGTTGGTAGTGTGCCAACTCTATCTGAAGCCGTCCAGCCATCAGGCCACACATGGCCCCCATCTGGTGTCCAAACCAGGACCTACCGGATAATCAAGCTACTCAAATGCCTTCTCCTCATATGGGGGGCTTACAAGTAGAGTTAGTTAGTTCCCGCATAGTTACATGAGAGTGGAGCATTGATATCTATCACCCCCCCTCAATGTCCACCCACAAGTGAACTTACTTTTTTGGCCCAATGCCAAGTCGATGAAGATACCTCTCCAGCAAGTCTCTTCCAAGAGCCTTCATGAAGATGTCCGCAGCATTCTCTGTAGTCAGACAGTACACCAATTTGACCTCTCCATCCATGATGAGCTCGCGTACAAAGTGATATTGAATCTCAATGTGTTTTGTGCAAGTGTGGAACACCAGGTTCTTTGCAATCGCCATGCAACTTTAATTGTCACATGATAACTACATAGGCTTGTTTTTCACTGCACCAATGTCCCCCAAAATCCTCCTCAACCACACTGCTTCACAAGAAGCAAAGCATGCAGATTTGTACTCGGCCTTGGTAGAAGAAAGTGCAACTATGGGTTGCTTCTTGCTGACCCATGACACAACTCGAGATCCAAGTGAGAAATAGTACCCTGTCATTGATCTCTTGCTGTCCACGTCTCCTGCCCAATCCGAGTCACAGAATTCGGTCAAGATGTTGCCCTTGGTATAGGTGATGCCATAATCAAGTGTGCCTTTGATGTATTTTAGCACCCGCATCCCTACCCTCCAATGGTTCTCCCAGGGCTTATTGGAAAACCTGCTTAGTACATCAGTCTCGCAAAACTGATGTCCGACCGTGTGTTGCATAGGTAGATCAAGCTACCCACAAGCCTTCTATACTTCGCTTCATCCACCAGTGGTGATGAATCCTCGTTTGAGAGCTTCGTGTCAACCTCCATAGGGGTACCAACTGTCTTGCACTTAGCCATGCCAAATGCCTTCAGTATCTCTCCAGCATACTTCAGCTGTGAAATGAAGATCTGTTTCGGCTCCTGCCAAACTTCAAACCCCAAACAAAAATGCATCAGGCCGAGGTCTGTCATTTCAAACTCTCTTCCTAGCAAATGCTTCGTCTATGAGATCTTCTCTTCATGGTTCCCTGTTATGACAAGGTCGTCCACATAAAGGACCACAATCATACACCTGCCTCCTTCTTTGAAGATATACAAATTCACATTAGATGGGCTCCTCCTGAACCCATTTTGCAGAAAGTAGGCATCAATTCTCCGGTACCATGCTCGTGGGGCCTGTTTCAGCCCGTAAAGTACCTTCTTCAATTGCAGACTTTACCTTCTAAACTGGGGATCTCAAAACCTGGTGGTTGTTCCACGTATACCTCCTCCTTGAGATCTCTATTCAAAAAAGGCGGATTTCACATCCATTTGAAACACGGGCCAACTTCCCTAGGCAGCTAAAGCCGAAATACTGCGAATTGTGGTTAGTCGAGCTGTGGGAGCAAAAGTATCTTGATAATCAAAACCATGTACCTGTGCAAGTCCTTTTGCCATGAGCTGAGCCTTGTACTTATCCAATGTGCCGTCGGACTTGTACTTGGTCTTGTACACCCACTTAGTTCCAATTACCTTGCGTTTTGGTGGTCGATCCACAAGGTCCCAAGTGTTGTTCTTCATTATGGAGCCATACTCCGACTGCATAGCCTCCATCCACCTATCATCGCCCTGTGCCTCTTCAAGACACTTGGGTTCTTCAACACGGATCACTTCTGTCATCAAAGCATAGTTGACCAAGTGTTCCTGCGCCCTTCTTTGCTCTTCTAATCTCTTGGACCGGCGGTGTTCGGCTAGTTCCTCTTTAATGGCTGGAGGTTCTCTGCCGTCCGAAAGTTGCTTTACCCACTTTGGGAATGGCCGTTGCCATTGTGGTTCTGTAGGCTCTTCTTCATCTTCTTTGTCTTGAATCCTCCCAAGCACCATTGGGGGAGTTCGGTCTGCTGTTGGTGGTGGTACTGGATGGATATCCTGGTCTTGGTTGTCTGGGAAGGAAGCATCCTGGTCCTTGTTGTTTTAAGAAGACTACATCCCGACTTACAATTACCTTCTTGGTAATAGGGTTATAGAGACGGTAACATTCGCCTCTTCACTGTAGCCCAAGAAAATACACTTCTGGTTCTTCGGTTCCCATTTGGTCCTGGTAGCATCAGGGACATGCATATAACAGTCACATCCAAAAACTCTTAAATGTGCAGCTGAAGGTTTCTTACCAGAAAAGGCTTGCAGTGGAGTCATCCCGTTCACAGCCTTCGTGTAGCTACGATTGAGGATGTAAACTGCAGTGTTACATGCTTCAGCCCAGAAAGTCTTTGGAAAATCTTTCCCTTTCATCATACTCGGGCCCATTTCATAGATGACGTGCATCTTGCGTTCTGCTACTCCATTTTGCTATGATGTATGTGGGGGGGGTTTCTGCCTCTTGATCCTGTGACTTTTGAAGTAACTTTCGAATTTAGTCAATGTGAACTCTCCACCTCTGTCTGATCTCAACTTCTTCATCGTCCTCCTCGATTCTTTCTCGACCATTACATGCCATTCCTTGAACCTACTGAAAGCCTCGTCTTTCGTCTTTAGGAAGTATATCCATATCCTTCTACTGTAGTCATCGATTAGCATCATGAAGTAGTAGGAACAACCCAAACCTTCCGTCTCCATCTTTCCGTAGAGGTCCATGTGAACGAGCTCTAGAGGAGCCTTTTCCCTGCTGGCCTCTTTAGGAAAGGGCTGCCGATGCTGCTTGCCCATCATGCAAGCTTCACATACATCGGGTAGATTTGAAATTTGTGGTAGGTCTGCAATCATTCCACTTTTATGCATCTCCTTCAAAGAACTAAGGTTTAGATGACCAAACCTCTCATGCCACAGCTTAGTGTTCTTCACATCTGCTCGAGCACTGAAAGATGAGAGTTCATAAATGTTGTTGCGCTGTGTACCTTTATCAATGACCTTTCCTTGAAGATCCATGATCTGTGCACCATTCTTATCGAATTGAACTTTGAGGTCCCGATCCGTGATCACAAAAATGGACAACAAGTTCCTCTTGATATCTGGCACATAAAGAACATCGAACAACTATTTTACAACTCCATCTGACTTGAGAGCAATCACACCTTTTCCTTTTGCTGGACATTTCGCATCATTGCCGACTGCTACCATGATGTCATTCCCTACCGGTTGTAGAGAGGTATACCAATCCTTCTGACTGGTCATGTGGCACGATGCACCACTGTCAATGATCCAAGGTTCATCCGTAGGTACATGAACTGCCTCCATGCAAATCTCCTCAATTGCTACGAACAGCTCTATTGGTACTACTTGCGCGCTGTTGCTGGACTCTTTCTTCACTCCGTTCTTCTCATCTGCTCATTCTGCTTGTGCCCTGCCTTGTTACAATAGAAGCACTTGATCTTCTTCTTTTTCTTTTTATCATCAGAAGAAGATGGGTTACCAGAGTCCTTACCATTACCTTTCTTTGATCCGGTCCAGAAAGTTGAATCTTCTCCAGTCCTCGTCTTTTGATGCATCTCCTCCTCTAGAAGCATCGCGTTGAAATCCTCAAAGTTGGGCGGATTTCTATTCTGTGTATTCAATGCCGTAACAAGACTGTCATACTTTGGTGGGAGAATCTGTATGCACCTTCGTGCTAGATTCTCGCTGGTGATGGTGATGCCAATCGCAGTCATCTGATCGCACAGATTCTTCACCCTGGTGATGAACTTCTCTACCGCTTCATACTCAGACAATTTCTCATTTGCGAGTTGAGTCTCCAGATTCTAAATCCGTGTCTGATTCGTGGTCTTGTGCTGATTTTTCAAGACGTCCATGCCTCCTCCGTTGTGGTAACATGTTAAATTAATGCCATGACAGAATCACTAACACTGCAGACAATAGAACACAGCACATTTGCATTTCTTCTTGTCCACGTGAGAATCTCATCCGCAGTTGGTACTATCTGTTGTCCTGCATTGGCTGGATCCAGTCAGGCCTCACATCCACCCCAGTAGCAGTGTCCCAAAGCTCATATGTGCTTAGGATGGTCTTCATCTTGAACTTCTAGAGAGGATAGTTAGGGCCATCCAACTTTTCGCTTTCGCCAAATGGTGGGATTCATAGTCTTGCGGGTTGGGCCATCTCTCACAATCTACTCGCAAACAGAAACACACTACCAAATCTTCTTGCTATAGTCCAGGCTTTGATACCATGTAAGAAAATAATACAACGTCTGTGCTCAACAGATAACAGGATCTCGTACACAAGAGAGAAAACAAGATAGTATGGAGAATCAAAAATTTGATTACTATAGAACTGATACAATAGATGGCGCTGCCTCCCAACCGTGCGCTCTTGTGAAAGAAGCTTCAATGGCATGCTGAAAACAGTAGAAGACGGAGGCTAAATGCTAAGGAATAAGGGTTGCTATAGCGAGTGATGAAATGGGCTTCACGGGCTTGCTCTTATATAGCCACCAATTGTAACCACCAATTGTAATCGGTTAGGCTCAATTAGGTGACCGACCCAGTCCGCCCAAAACGGTTGACTGGGGGTCGGTCCTGAAATAGGCCACTGACCATATGATAGAACCGGTGTGCAAAATAGAGCAACTAATCTACGGGATCTATTTAGCCTAGATCCATCCGGGATCATCTGAGGCTCCAAACGGGCCCCGCAACCCGAGAGTGGGCTGCCCCGAGAAATGCTCTGTCTACCCTCAATGTGGTTAGTCAAGGGATGCCTTCCCACACTTGCATGTAGCCTAGTTGGCAATGTGCCAACTCTATTTGAAGCTGTCCAGCTATCAGGCCACACATGGCCCCCATCTGGTGTCCAAACCAGGACCTACCAGATAACCGAGCTACTCAAATGCCTTCTCCTCATATGGGGGGCTTACAAGTAGAGTTAGCTGGTTCTCGCGTAGTTACATGAGAGTGGAGCATTGATATCTAATAGGCATTTGGCCAAGTCGTTGAGTTGTTTATAGAAGCCAATGAGTTGTTTGCTCAAGGAATGCTCCCTTCAAAACTACGTGAACCAATTATTTTCCTAAAGGAGGTCCTCGAAAAGCACTCTAACTGATGATGTACACATATTTTCTCATGTGCAATATCTGTTACAGTCTATTGAAAGCTCAATATTCAAGAGACTTGAAATTTAGCAACATTGACAACTTGAAGTACTTGGAACCGTTTCTTTGTACTTGAGATATATGGTGAGGAAAGGAGCTCTTTGGAAAATAATTTGAGTTCTCGTTCAAGTTTAATGAGTACTTTATTAAATTAGTAAGCTTGCATATTGAATCATCATATAATTCATTTTTTTGGGGTATTTTGATGTGCAAACTCCTCCAAGGTATCACCAAGCCTTGTGCTAATCTTATATATAGTAGATGCCTCTCCTTTTTCTAAGCTTTGGGATGGATTAACATAGGCCAAGAATGGAAAAGCATACATTTAGAGGGAGCTTTACAAAGGATGTAGATAATGTAGAGGGAGTTTTACAAAGAATGTAGATAATGTAGACAATGCACTATGTTTCATGATAGCCTAAGGCTAAATGTTAACTAAGGGGATTAGTACTAGGACACACTGATTCACATATAAATAATGGATTCACATTGGAAGCATGGAAGTGAATGACATGACAGTTTGGTGCTTCATGAAAGGGATTTTGTGGTATGGGATGGAAAGGTCTACTGAGCTCAGGGTAGAAGCATGGTATAGTGGCACCAAACAGTGAGGTCCATGACATTAATATTTTGAACTTGTAATAGTTGAAAACCATTGAAACTTAGAAATATTTAAAAATTTGAAGAACGTGCTCCCACTCTCTTGAAACCATTTCTATAGGAATTATGTCTCTACCAACTCCTCCCTCCCTCCCTCCCTCCCTCCCTCTCTCTCTCTCTGTGTCTCTCTCTCTATCTCTGTTTCTCTCTCTCTCTCTCTCTCTCTCTCTCTCTTTCTTTGAGATAAGCAACCAAGGCTCATACATGTGATGACTCCATGTTACATGAAGCAAGAAGATTCATGGAGCGCACTTTACGTTGAGTTCTTGGATACATTTTTCATGGTCTCTTCTGGTAGTGCCGCTTCGCAAGGTATTCTAATCTTGCCCTCAAATCGATGCTCCTCTCTAGAAATTTGCTAGGGACATTGGATTGGTTGGTACTTGGGCCAAACGGGTTGTAGCATCTCTAGTCAATGAAGAGTCTTTACGTGGAGTACCAAATAACTTTTGGAAGAATACTCTTAGCAAATTGATCTTATATGCTATCTATACTACAACCCTTGTAATCACATTTTTCACTTAAAAATTAGAGCTTGGACCCTCTTATCTATCGCATCTGTTATTGGTTCTAGCGGCTTGTTGTAAGAAAAATGGCTTGCTATAAGACACTCGTAGTTTGGAGCTTGTCATCTTGAGTTGATCGGTACTTTTGTTAAATTATTGTATTTTTGGAATGAGGACCAAGACAATCTAGAACAATGCAAAAAGTTTAGAGAGGTAGATGACTATGAAGGCTAGAGCTAGCACGCCCCGAGGATGCAGAACCAACCCATAAACCATGGACAAGAGACTTCTGTAGACCTTTGGTCCCATCATCCTCAGATAGTTTATCATGTGACCATAAGGGAATACGAGGCTAGGAGGAAAAGAAAGTAATGAGAGATAGCCATATTGAAGGATTCAATTATGCAACAATTGAACATGCAACTTAACGATCAAGAAAAAAGATAAGTAACAAAGTGGCAAAATGTTTTTTGACAAAGACATCCGTGATAGATACTCTGACTATAAAGGAATTATGTAATCGTTTGTCCTCTTTACAAGATAAATGAGGGAAATCTAAAGCTCAAGTCCATGAAGCATTTGTGCATAGAGTTTAGAATAGCTTGAGCATGGTTAAACAACCAAAATCTTCCAATGAGCTTTTCATCAAATGGTCTAGAATGGTTATACTAATGAATCCAGGGTCAAGTCAAGTGAGCTACCTCAGTTTAGTGTTTATGCAGCATCCAAAGCATTAAAAATTCATCGAAGGAACTTCTATGTAGCCCTTATTAGATTTGTAGGCGATTCATTGCCTTTGGATACATGTCGAAGGAATGGTCAAATCAGCTTAATCACAATAGAGGTTCAAGAACTTGTATTTTCTTTTTGGCCTGCCCATACTCATATCTTGCCAAATAAAAGGGATGTCTGCCAAAAGCGGGTAGGGTTGAAATCATATGTGAATCATCCAATACGTCTCCTTGAAATACCTTAGCATATTTCTTCATGCCTATCATCTTGGCACTACCTTATCTGTTATTTCAGATTTATTATTTTATTTGTAGACTACATACTAGCTTGCTGCACAGGTTCATGCTATGAGTTGCATAATAGTTGACTACAAAGCGTCTATGATGCAGACTCGAGCCTCATTGGCCCTGAGAGATGAGACATAGATACTTCACATGTTAGCATGGATTAGCCCAAACTTTTTGTAAGCCCTTAGCATGAGGCACACTTCTAGGTAGGCCCTCAGCATGAGGCACACTTCTTGGTAAGCCCTCAGCATGAGGCACATTCAATAGTAAGCCCTCAACACAAGGCAAATTTGATAGTATGTCCTCAGTATGAGGTAGTCTCATCTACATCAGCACAGTCTTATTCTTATGATGTACAGCTATCATCTTCATGCATGGATCTGACTCCATTTACTATCACACTAGATGCAGATACTCAGCAGTAGTTCAGTTATGATCATGCAGTAATTGAGCAGGTAAGTCCTTAGTGTACAAGGCAATCACATCTCTAGCTGCATGTGGAGATATATGCCATAGTGCATTTACCTATTCAGGTGATTCCATTCTAGAATCCATCACTGATGCTTTCACGTATGACATAGAGCATACCTTGGACATAGGTTCCACGAGCAATAAAGATCAGCATATCAGCCTTTAAAACATTCCAGCATCGGCTTACAATCATGCCACATTGCACCACCCTTGGATCCAGTTATCGGCCACCAGCTCTTTTGATCAATAGATCATTCCTTAGCACGAGGATACCTATGCATCGATGTAGTCCTACCCTAGTGCAGTAGACATCATCAGGCTTAGCCACAACGCAACCTGGGGAGACTTAGTGTTTCATCATGCACTCATGGTGGCTATCATATATTGTCCATACTTGATGCAGATAAATGTAGTTGGATCCACGACTACAAATCGATCCCTACATTAGCATTTGGCACCGCATAAGCCTTAGGGACATCTTATGTTTTCATAGTTGTATTTTAGGCTTCTAGGCCTTTATACTGTCAGCTCCTTCTCAGCGAGCCTATAAAAGATGTTACATCCCATGCCGATGGATGTTTAGCCATGCACACATTAGACGACCTTCAACTCATGACAGTTGAGCACACATGCTTGACATGTTGCTATACCTTGTTAGTTTTACAGCCCTCCTCTTCAACAGAGTAGTGTATATTACTTACACCTTTGTCCCCAACTTTTATGCATCCCCTGGATCACTCTATCCACATCGAATATGCAGTCTTCTTTGACCGTACGTAATTTGACAGAGATTATAATTCTACTGCAGCATACCTTCCACATTGCCATTGTCAGCTCTTTGGGTTGGTGACACCCTCATTTGTCACAATCTATCGGATCACATCTTCATTACTACATTGACTAGCCTCACATCCAAATGCCTCTTTCAAAGAGCACTTGCATAGTCCATGATGACTTATGACATGTTCAACTTTGACATGTTTGGCATGTATCCATACACATAGCTCTCCACACAGTCATCTTTCGATCGACCAATCTTTGATCCAAGTGGACTTGACTTTCTGCATATTTCCTTCCTCTTTCCTTTGGCCTATCTTATGGGTTATGTTCCCAAAGGTGAAGGATGACTCACAACTTAAGAGGGGGAAATGCATAATATGTATAGGATCTCATAAGTTGTACTCATTGTATAGGCTTCCACTACGTAGTCAATGTGCTCACACATGCACATACTACTTTGATTTCTCTTCAGTTTTCTTTTCCAGTTTTGGATGCTATCATATGCACCAAACTAAACACAAAAAGGTAATGTACATGCACCCTCTACTTACCTAGTGCAATTTAAGAGGGGGTGTTGAGGATGGTGTAAATTGCACCATCCTCTAGGGCATTAGGGGCAAACCCTAACCCTAACCCTAACCCTAACCCTAACCCTAACCCTAATCCTAACCCTAACCCTAGCCCTTAGGGGTTCACATGTGTATATTCATGTTCATGTTCAATATAACTTAGTAGACAGGTAGCTATATCGTGTGCACTCCTCTCTCCCTCCCTCTCTCACTTTCGCTATCAGATAATTGACAATAGAGGCTTAAGCACAAATTTAGGAGACTCTTGACCTAGCAATTGGGAATTTATTAATCTTGCATTACACCATAACAAATGGAGCATTGTACTTCAACATTTGAAGGGGGGAAACAAGTCATTGCAAGTGCATATAATATATATGGTTCAGGGGACACAATAAAAAGAAATGAGTATATTCAACATTGATAATTGGGGAAGGAGCACCATTTCCAAAGCAATGATGCTAGGGGAGTATAAGCTTGATGGCCCTAATGTCTAAGCAAACTAAAATTTCTTATAGGCTCCAGGCTTTCATTGTCCACCATTTTTTGGTGGTAAAGGCCCCTTTTCCCATTTCCTTGCACTCGCTTGCACAGGGGGCATGTTTGCTTCTTCTCTTCTTGTGCATCTACTGCACAACAAACCAACACATTTCAAAAGATCAAGACTTCTATAAACAAGGCAGTAAGGACTTGGTATCTACCCTCTCGAGTGGTAACATCAGCCTTGCTTTTTCCCTCCACCATTTACAAAGTCAAGGTTGTCATCATCTGTAGTGAAAATCCACTACCATGACTATTGTGGAGGATGGAGTATACTTATAAATGGTACATCTTTGGGAGCCTCCTCCATCATTCATAGATGGCTCATGAAAAATATCTGATTGAATACAATAGTACTTAGCACATGTCATAATGGTTATGGTTGCAATGGAATCTTTGTAAAGTTATAAATACACTACCTCTAGGGATTGCCTCAGTCGCATTTTCCTCTCCAATACTGGCCGGAGTGTTTTGTCCCTCTAAACTCTCATTTGGAAAGTATATAGAGCCACCCTCACATGTGTACTTGTTATCTAAAAGTACAGTAGTTAGAATTTCAACAATAAAAGATGAAAAGGATGTCATTGACCCTATCAGTAGATATGTAGAGACAAAATCATGAAACTTTCTGGAGATATTACCATCATTTCATCCCTTAGACACTACATTTTTCTAGTGTGTGGAGCCCAACTTGGGAGAATTGATTGTCTAAAATTAAAGGATCTATTTTCTTATCAATGCACATTCCATACAAAGAATCAAAAATTTTAATTAACTTGAGCCATACTTGTAAAATTTTCAATGGATGGAGACTGGACTTTAATATCTTCTTCAGACACATGCACACTTGTAAACTCTCCTACAATGACGAGAAAGGTTCATCATTATTGTTAGAGGAGTGACAACTAAGTAACTAACAACACTTGGATATGTAATTACATAGCTAGCAAGGAACTAACTGGTTGGTAACTAGTAGTTGGGTATCGGCTAGTAGTAGATACTTGACAAGATGATGGTTGGTATGTCATACTAGGTGTAAACTAGTAGAGTTGGATGGTAAGACATAGGTAAGTGGTGACTAGTAGTATATGAGTGGCAAGGAGTAGCTACATGGTGACTACTAACTAGTTGGTGGTTTGGAAGTAGTATCTATTTTGTAGTAGCTAGTAACTAGCCAATAATTAGGTAGCTAGCTAGTAATTAGCCGGTAGCTAGATAGCTAATTAGTAATTAGCCGGTATCTAGATAGCTAGTTAGTAAGTAGTACTTGGTTGGTAAGTAGTAGCAAGGTGGTAGCTAGCATGTAGTGGTAACTAGTAGCCAGCTAGTAAGCAATAATATAGATACCTACTGCTAGCTCTAGTAAGAAGTAGCTAGCTACTCATTGGTAAGTAGCAGGTAGCTAGTAAGCATTAGTTGGCTCCTAATTGGTAAGTAGTAGGTATCTAGTAAGCATTGGCTAGCTAAAAAGTAGTGGCTCTAGTAAGCAATAACTTGCTATTAACTAGTAGCTAGTAACTAGCTGGTAAGAAATACCTAGCTAATAACTAGTTGGTAACTCGGTGGCTAGTTAATAAGTAGCACTTCCTTGCTAAGTAGTAGCTAGGTGTTAACTAGCATGTTGGTGGTAAATAGTAGCTAGTAGCTAGCGAGTAAGAAGTAGCTAGCTCTAGTAAGCAATAGCTAGCTAGTAGGAAGTAACTAGCTAGCAACTAGTATGTACCTAAGTTATGTACCTAAGTTGTAGCTAGCTAGCAAATAGTACTTGCTTGGTAACCTCTTGGTAACTAATGCTAGCTGGTACCTAGCCCCTAGCTGGTAGCTAGTAACTACTACCTAGCATCTACTAGCTACCCAACTAGCAGCTAGTTTGTCCTAGGAGTAATTTCCAAGTACTTCAAACCCACTATGTAGTATTAATTAGCAAAGAATATTGCAAGTGCAAGTCAAACAACCCATACCATTCATGTTCAAAAAATCCAAGTGAAACACCACATAATGCTTAATCTTAGGTATTTTGTTGCACTCGGGTGGGGTGAACCCTATGATTTGCACCCTTGTAGCATCCAACATTGGCTGATTGCATGAAATTTTGACACACATGGTTTATATCTAGCACATAAGAACAAAGAACATGATATGGTAGGGGTGTTTGTAGGAAAGCATGCAAACACCTTCCATATCATCATCTACCATAAATCCAAGGCCACACCCAACACATCACCTGCTATGATGAAAAGCATCCCTGAGCAACAAGGTAAGAACCTTGAAGATAGCTGGGATGAATGCTCCATGCTACCTATTTTCTACAAAATGTAGCATGCGTGATGCAAAGTCAGCC
This sequence comes from Dipteris shenzhenensis, assembly GCF_047967505.1. NCBI lineage: Eukaryota > Viridiplantae > Streptophyta > Polypodiopsida > Gleicheniales > Dipteridaceae > Dipteris > Dipteris shenzhenensis. The sequence continues at coordinate 57,003,592 of NC_141605.1, read as the reverse complement.
TCCAATTTAATCTTTTGCATTAGTTCATCCCATGACTTCAACAGCTCCTGTTTAAACACATATTAAAGACTATAATAAAAAAATAGAAGTGATAGTTGTATGTTTAATTGTGCATCAGCAAATTTTTTGTCAAGATCCTTGGAAACATCATCGCCCTTGAGCATGTTGCTATGAACACTCTCCAATATTACAATGTCATCCTATAACTTTTTTTTGTTGCTTCATCAACAGTAATTTCAAGGCTTTTTTAATTGCTTCATTAACAATAGTTTCAAGAATATTTTGAAGGGATCAAATCTTCAAATTGAGGCTGCCAATAGCCATGAACATGCCCTCCCTTTGATGGAGCATACCCTTTTCTAGAATATGGCAAAAAATCTACCCTACTATCATGTAAATGTCCCTTCGAATACTCTTGAATAGTCAAGACCATCTCCTCCTTGGAGAATCCATTCGCAATACACCACCTCCACAATTTGTTATCCAAATCATTTTCTTCTCTAATTTTATGATTGACTCCTCTGCATACTCTACCCATGCCACAAGAAGCACTATTTCACTATATGGGCATCTCACTTGCCATACTCATGGGCAAATCCCCTTGTAAATGCGAGGTACACTTCATTGTTGATGGGCCTCTCTTGATACACTTTGTAAGCATGTCTTTGTACCTATCTTCATGCACCATTCTAGATTTAATTAGCCTTATCCCCTTTTGGACCTTGTTGAAAATAGAGATCCACAACTCATCTAAGACATCTGATGATTATAAGTGGTAGGGGTTTACACCACTCAAGCTAAGGCCATACTCAACATTAAAGTACTCGTTTGTTTTACAAAATCACTTTTGTTGTGGATTTTCAAAATGTGGTACACGTGACTTGGACATGGCTATCATTCAACACTAAGAAAAAATGTAGCGAGCTCAAAACTTCAACCTTAATTAAGCTAAATAACAGGTAAGGAAACTGACGAAACAAAACATAAAGGTAACACGCCAAAAATGTTGTGCTCGATACACTAAAACCTTCAATGTAAGCTATGAGAAGTGGTTGATAACCTAACCCAACAAGGAGAATGTGTGAAGGAGTATTAAGTAGGGAGAAAGTGTCATAGATATTCAACATTGGATAGTTGTTGAAGAAAGAAAACACAAATGTGGGAGAAAGAGAATGCTGGGCGTCCACAAAGAGGAAGCTCTTATGTGAGTACGCATCAAATCATGTCTTGCATACACACCCACGCAGTTCAATTCATAATTGCATGGGATCAACTTTTAGTTCTGGTTTTTAAAAAAATTCTTAAGTTTTGAACTTCAATTACTAGTGCCGACAACACTCACTATTTAGCTTAAAAAGTGGTCCACCTTAACATGCATATACCCTTAGGGGCAGTCCATGGATCTATTGTATGATCTCTACTACTCAAGGATGAACTGATAGCTCTACCATTGGGTGGTAGGTTCCAAATATGGCTTATGTTTTGTTTTCTTGTCTTTTAGTTCTTAAAAAAATTCAAATTTTGTTTAGCATATTCTACTCGCTTTTATACATACATACATACATATATAATTATGTCTTCATATCTGTGAATCCACTTTTGCATGTTGTTGCTATTGAGGACATAAAACTCTCTTTTATACATACATACATACGTACTATAAGAAAATAATACAACATCTGTGCTCAACAGATAACAGGATCTCATATGCAAGAGAGAAAAGCAGAAAATCAAAATTCGATTACTGTAAAACTGATACAATAGATGGCGTTGCCTCCTAGCCATGCACTCTTGTGTGAGGAGCTTTGATGGCATGCTAGAAACAGTAGAGGATGGAGGTTGGATGCTAAGGAATTAGGGTTGCTGTAGCCAGTGATGAAATGGGCTTCACGGGCTTGCTCTTATATAGCCACCAGTTATACTTGGTTAGACCCAATTGGGTGACCGACCCAGCTCACCCAAAACGGCCGACTGGGGGTCGGTCCCAAAATAGGCCATTGACCACACGATAGAACCGGTGTGCAAAATAGAGCAACTAACCGAGATCCATCTGGGGCTCCAAACGGGCCCCGCAACCCGAGAGTGGGCTGCCCTGAGAAATGCTCCATCTACCCTCTGTGCGGTCAGTCATGGGATGCCTTCCCGCACTTGCATATAGCCTAGTTGGCAGTGTGCCAACTCCGTCCAGCCATCAGGCCACACATGGCCCCCATCTAGTGTCCAAACCAGGACCTACCGGATAACCGAGCTACTCAAATGTGTTCTCCTCATATGGGGGGCTTACAAGTAGAGTTAGATGGTTCTCGCATAGTTACATGAGAGTGGAGCATTGATATCTAACACCCCCCCTCAATGTCCACCTGCAAGTGAACTTACTTTTTTGGGCCAATGCCAAGTCAATGAAGATGCCTCTCCAACAAGTCTCTTCCAAGAGCCTTCATGAAGATGTTTGCAGCATTCTCTGTAGTCGGACAATACACCAAGTCAACCTCTCCATCCATGATGAGCTCACGTACAAAGTGATATTGAATCTCAATGTGTTTTGTGCGAGCATGGAACACAAGGTTCTTTGCAATCGCCATGCAACTCTGATTGTCACATGCTAACTGCATTGGCTTGTTTTGCACTGCACCCATGTCCCCTAAAATCCTCCTCAACCATACTGCATCACAAGAAGCAAAGCATGTTGATTTGTACTCAGCCTCGGTAGAAGAAAGTGCAACTGTAGGTTGTTTCTTGCTGACCCATGACACAGCTCCAGATCCAAGTGAGAAACAGTAACCTGTCACTAATCTCTTGCTGTCCATGTCTCCTGCCCAATCCGAGTCATAGAATCTGGTCAAGATGTTTCCCTTGGTATAGGTGATGCCATAATCAAGTGTGCCTTTGATGTATTTCAGCACCCGCATCCCTGCCCTCCAATGGTTCTCTCGGGGCTTATTGGAAAACCTGCTTAGTATACCAGTCGCAAAGCTGATGTTCGGCCGTGTGTTGCACAAGTAAATCAAGCTGCCCACAAGCCTTTTGTACTTCGCTTCATTCACCAGTGGTGATGAATCCTTGTTTGAGAGCTTCATGTCAACCTCCATAGGGGTGCCAATTGTCTTGCACTTAGCCATGCCAAATGCCTTCAGTATCTCTCCAACATACTTCATCTATGAGATGAAGATCTGTTTTGGCTCTTGCCAAACTTCAATCCCCAAATAGAAATGCATCAGTCTGAGGTCTATCATTGCAAACTCTCTTCCTAGCAAATGCTTTGTCTGTGAGATCTTCTCTTCATGGTTCCCTGTTATGACAAGGTCATCCACATAAAGGACCACGATCATAAACCTGCCTCCTTCTCTGAAGATATACAAATATGCATCAGATGGGCTCCTCCTGAACTCGTTTTGCATAAAGTAGGCATCAATCCACTGGTACCACACTCGTGGGGCCTGTTTCAGCCCCTAAAGTGCCTTCTTCAGTTTACAGACTTTACCTTTTGAACCAGGGATCTCAAAACCTGGTGGTTGTTCCACGTATACCTCCTCCTTGAGATCTCCATTCAGAAAGGCAGATTTTACATCCATTTGAAACATGGGCCAACTTCCCTGGGCAGCTAAAGCCAAAACATTGCAAATTGTGGTTAGTCGAGCTGTGGGAGCTAAAGTATCCTGATAATCAAAACCATGTACCTGTGCAAATCCTTTTGCCATGAGCTGAGCCTTGTACTTATTAACATGCCGTCGGACTTCTACTTAGTCTTGTACACCCACTTGGTGCCGATTACCTTGCGTTTTGGTGGTCGATCCACAAGGTCCCAAGTGTTGTTCTTCATTATGGAGCCATACTCCGACTGCATAGCCTCCATCCACCTATCATCACCCTGTGCCTCTTCAAGACACTTGGGTTCGTCAGCATGGATCACCTCTATCATCAAAGTGTAGTTGACCAAGTGTTCCTGCGCCCTTCTTTGCTCCTCTAATCTCTTGGACCGATAGTGTTCGGATGGTTCCTCCTCAATGGCTGGAGGTTCTCTGCCATCCAAAAGCTGCTTTACCCACTTCGGGAATGGCCGTTACCATTGTGGTTCTGCAGGCTCTTCTTCTCTTCTTTATCTTGAGTCCTCCCAACCATGGTTGGGGGAGTTCGGTCTGTTGTTGGTGGTTGTACTGGATGGATATCCTGGTCCTAGTTGTCTGGGAAGGAAGCATCTTCTCCAATTGATGCAGCTATTCTAAGAAGACCACATCGCGACTTACTATTACCTTCTTGGTAACAGCGTTATAGAGATAGTAACCCTTCGCCTTGGCAGTGCTGCCAATCTCACATGCGCATTGAGAAGCCTAAACTCACATGTGCAGAGATCATATGGAATTGTGCCAATCTCTGTGGAGAATGCCACCAGTGGAGAATGGCAGTGGTGCCAATCTCATACCATGACCTAAAAACATGCACAAGGAATCCTAAACTCACATGTGCATTCTTCTATGTAGTGGTGCCAATCTCATACCATGACCTGAAAACATGCACAAGGAATCCTGAACTCACATGTGCATTGGCACTTTTGCCATTATCCTAGTACCATTGTCTGCTAGTGGCAATGTGCATTATTCTATGTGGATTGGAATCGGACACCACTCTCCTATGATCACTGGAATACCCCTCCTAGAATAGTAGGGCAAACATTTGTACAAGTGAAGAATGGCACTGGTGCCAATCTCTTATTAGCCCCTAAGAAATGTCATTGAGAAGCCTAAACTCACATGTGCAGAGATCATATGGAATTGTGCCAATCTCTGTGGAGAATGCCACCAGTGGAGAAGGGCAGTGGTGCCAATCTCTTATTAGGCCCTAAGAAATGGCATTGAGAAGCCTAAACTCACATGCTCACTCTTCTATGTAGTGATCACTGTCTCCGCTGCGTAGAGATCACATGGAATTGTGTCAATCTTTGTGGAGAATGCCACCAGTGGAGAATGGCAGTGCTGCCAATCTCACATGTGCATTGGCACTTTTGCCATTATCCTACTTCCATTCTCCGCTAGTGGCAATGTGCATTCTTCTATGTAGTGGAATGTCAATCTATAGGTTTAGTTTGTCTAGACAACCAGTAGTGGAAAATGGTAGTGATGCCAAACTCATGGTGGCACCTACATAATGACACTGAGATCATCAGACTCACATGTGGATTGGAATCGGACACCACTCTCCTATGATGATTGGAATACCCCTGAAAACATGCACAAGAAATCCTAAACTCACATGTGCAGAGATCATATGGAATTGTGCCAATCTCTGTGGAGAATGGCAGTGGTGCCAATCTCATACCATGACCTAAAAACATGCACAAGGAATCCTAAACTCACATGTGCATTCTTCTATGTAGTGGTGCCAATCTCATACCATGACCTGAAAACATGCACAAGGAATCCTAAACTCACATGTGCATTGGCACTTTTGCCATTATCCTAGTACCATTGTCCGCTAGTGGCAATGTGCATTCTTCTATGTAGTGATCATTGTCTCCGCTGTGTAGGGATCATATGGAATTGTGTCAATCTCTGTGGAGAATGCCACCAGTGTAGAATGATAGTGGTGCCAATCTCATAACATGACCTGCAAACATGCACAAGGAATCCTAAACTCACATGTGCATTCTTCTATGTAGTGATCACTGTCTCCGTTGTGTAGAGATCATATGGAATTGTGTCAATCTCTTATCAGGCCTTCGAATGTCAATCTATAGGTTTAGTTTGTCTAGACAACCACTAGTGGAGAATGGCAGTGATGCCAAACTCATGGTGGCACCTACATAATGATGCTAAGATCATCAGACTCACATGTGGATTGGAATCGGACACCACTCTCCTATGATCATTGGAATACCCCTCCTAGAATAGTAGGGCAAACATTTGTACAAGTGAAGAATGGCACTGGTGCCAATCTCTTATTAGCCCCTAAGAAATGTCATTGAGAAGCCTAAACTCACATGTGCAGAGATCATATGGAATTGTGCCAATCTTTGTGGAGAATGCCACCAGTGGAGAAGGGCAGTGGTGCCAATCTCTTATTAGGCCCTAAGAAATGGCATTGAGAAGCCTAAACTCACATGCTCACTCTTCTATGTAGTGATCACTGTCTCCGCTGCGTAGAGATCACATGGAATTGTGTCAATCTTTGTGGAGAATGCCACCAGTGGAGAATGGCAGTGCTGCCAATCTCACATGTGCATTGGCACTTTTGCCATTATCCTACTGCCATTCTCTGCTAGTGGCAATGTGCATTCTTCTATGTAGTGGAATGTCAATCTATAGGTTTAGTTTGTCTAGACGACCAGTAGTGGAAAATGGCAGTGATGCCAAACTCATGGTGGCACCTACATAATGACACTGAGATCATCAGACTCACATGTGGATTGGAATCGGACACCACTCTCCTATGATGATTGGAATACCCCTGAAAACATGCACAAGAAATCCTAAACTCACATGTGCAGAGATCATATGGAATTGTGCCAATCTCTGTGGAGAATGCCACCAGTGGAGAATGGTAGTGGTGCCAATCTCATACCATGACCTAAAAACATGCACAAGGAATCCTAAACTCACATGTGCATTCTTCTATGTAGTGGTGCCAATCTCATACCATGACCTAAAAACATGCACAAGGAATCCTAAACTCACATGTGCATTGGCACTTTTGCCATTATCCTAGTACCATTGTCCGCTAGTGGCAATGTGCATTCTTCTATGTAGTGATCATTGTCTCCGCTGTGTAGGGATCATATGGAATTGTGTCAATCTTTGTGGAGAATGCCACCAGTGTAGAATGATAGTGGTGCCAATCTCATAACATGACCTGCAAACATGCACAAGGAATCCTAAACTCACATGTGCATTCTTCTATGTAGTGATCACTGTCTCCGTTGTGCAGAGATCATATGGAATTGTGTCAACAGGCCTTGGAATGTCAATCTATAGGTTTAGTTTGTCTAGACAACCACTAGTGGAGAATGGCAGTGATGCCAAACTCATGGTGGCACCTACATAATGATGCTAAGATCATCAGACTCACATGTGGATTGGAATCGGACACCACTCTCCTATGATCACTGGAATACCCCTCCTAGAATAGTAGGGCAAACATTTGTACAAGTGAAGAATGGCACTGGTGCCAATCTCTTATTAGCCCCTAAGAAATGTCATTGAGAAGCCTAAACTCACATGTGCAGAGATCATATGGAATTGTGCCAATCTCTATGGAGAATGCCACCAGTGGAGAAGGGCAGTGGTGCCAATCTCTTATTAGGCCCTAAGAAATGGCATTGAGAAGCCTAAACTCACATGCTCATTCTTCTATGTAGTGATTATTGTCTCCGCTGTGTAGAGATCACATGGAATTGTGTCAATCTTTGTGGAGAGAATGCCACCAGTGGAGAATGGCAGTGCTGCCAATCTCACATGTGCATTGGCACTTTTGCCATTATCCTACTGCCATTCTCCGCTAGTGGCAATGTGCATTCTTCTATGTAGTGGAATGTCAATCTATAGGTTTAGTTTGTCTAGACAACCAGTAGTGGAAAATGGCAGTGATGCCAAACTCATGGTGGCACCTACATAATGACACTGAGATCATCAGACTCACATGTGGATTGGAATCGGACACCACTCTCCTATGATGATTGGAATACCCCTGAAAACATGCACAAGAAATCCTAAACTCACATGTGCAGAGATCATATGGAATTGTGCCAATCTCTGTGGAGAATGCCACCAGTGGAGAATGGCAGTGGTGCCAATCTCATACCATGACCTAAAAACATGTACAAGGAATTCTAAACCCACATGTGCATTCTTCTATGTAGTGGTGCCAATCTCATACCATGACCTGAAAACATGCACAAGGAATCCTAAACTCACATGTGCATTGGCACTTTTGCCATTATCCTAGTACCATTGTCCGCTAGTGGCAATGTGCATTCTTCTATGTAGTGATCATTGTCTCCGCTGTGTAGGGATCATATGGAATTGTGTCAATCTCTGTGGAGAATGCCACCAGTGGAGAATGATAGTGGTACCAATCTCATAACATGACCTGCAAACATGCACAAGGAATCCTAAACTCACATGTGCATTCTTCTATGTAGTGATCACTGTCTCCGTTGTGTAGAGATCATATGGAATTGTGTCAATCTCTTATCAGGCCTTGGAATGTCAATCTATAGGTTTAGTTTGTCTAGACAACCACTAGTGGAGAATGGCAGTGATGCCTGCCAAACTCATGGTGGCACCTACATAATGATGCTGAGATCATCAGACTCACATGTGGATTGGAATCGGACACCACTCTCCTATGATCACTGGAATACCCCTCCTAGAATAGTAGGGTAAACATTTGTACAAGTGAATAATGGCACTGGTGCCAATCTCTTATTAGGCCCTAAGAAATGTCATTGAGAAGCCTAAACTCACATGTGCAGAGATCATATGCAACTGTGCCAATCTCTATGGAGAATGGCAGTGGTGCCAATCTCATACCATGACCTGAAAACATGCACAAGGAATCCTAAACATTTGCACAAGGAGAATAGTAGGGTGAACATTTGTACAAGTGGAGAATGGCAGTGGTGCCAATCTCTTATTAGGCCCTAAGAAATGGCATTGAGAAGCCTAAACTCACATGTGCATTCTTCTATGTAGTGATCACTGGAGAATGGTACTGGTGCCAATCTCATACCATGACCTGCAAACATGCACAAGGAAACCTAAACTCACATGTGCATTCTTCTATGTAGTGATCACTGTCTCCGCTGTGTAGAGATCATATGGAATTGTGTCAATCTCTGAGTTCATCAAACTCACATGTGGATTGGAATCGGACACCACTCTCCTATGATCACTGGAATACCCCTCCTAGTATAGTAGGGTAAACATTTGTACAAGTGAAGAATGGCAGTGGTGCCAATCTCTTATTAGGCCCTAAGAAATGTCATTGAGAAGCCTAAACTCACATGTGCATTCTTCTATGTAGTGATCACTGTCTCCGCTGTGCAGAGATCATATGGAATTGTGTCAATCTCTGTGGGGAATGCCACCAGTGGAGAATGGCAGTGGTGCCAATCTCATACCATGACCTGAAAACATGCACAAGGAATCCTAAACTCACATGTGCATTCTTCTATGGAGTGATGACTGTCTCCGCTGTGTAGAGATCAAATGGAATTGTGTCAATCTCTGAGATCATCATCACTCACATGTGGAATGGAATAGGAAACCACTCTCCTATGATCACTGGAATGCCCTTCCTAGAATAGTAGGGTAGACATTTGCACAAGTGGAGAATGGCATAGGCCCTAAGAAATGGCATTGAGAAGCCTCAACTCACATGTGCATTCTTCTATGTAGTGGTCACTGTCTCCGCTGTGTAGAGATCATATGGAATTGTGTTAATCTCTGTGGAGAATGCCAACAGTGGAGAATGGTACTGGTGCCAATCTCATACCATGACCTACAAACATGCACAAGGAATCCTAAACTCACATGTGCATTCTTCTATGTAGAGATCACTGTCTCCACTGTGTAGAGATCATATGGAATTGTGTCAATCTCTGAGTTCATCAAACTCACATGTGGATTGGAATCGGACACCACTCTCCTATGATCACTGGAATACCCCTCCTAGTATAGTAGGGTAAAAATTTGTACAAGTGAAGAATGGCAGTGGTGCCAATCTCTTATTAGGCCCTAAGAAATGTCATTGAGAAGCCTAAACTCACATGTGCAGAGATCATATGGAATTGTGCCAATCTCTATGGAGAATGCCACTAGTGGAGAATGGCAGTGGTGCCAATCTCATACCATGACCTGAAAACATGCACAAGGAATCCTAAACTCACATGTGCATTGGCACTTTTGCCATTATCCTACTGCCATTCTCCGCTAGTGGTAATGTGCATCCTTCAATGTAGTGGAATATCAATCTATATGTTTAGTTTGTCTAGATTACCACTAGCGGAGAATGGCAGTGATGCCAATCTCATGCTTGCAACTACACTATGACACTGAGATCATCAAACTCACATGTGGAATGGAATAGGACACCACTCTCCTATGATCACTGGAATACCCCTCCTAGAATAGTAGGGTAAACATTTGTACAAGTGGAGAATGGCAGTGGTGCCAGTCTCTTATTAGGCCCTAAGAAATGGCATTGAGAAGCCTAAATTCACATGTGCAGAGATCACATGGAATTGTGTCAATCTATGTGGATAATGCCACTAGTGGAGAATGGTAGTGGTGCCAATCTCACATGTGCATTGGCACTTTTGCCATTATCCTACTGCTATTCTCCGCTAGTGGTAATGTGCATTCTTCTATGTGGTGGAATGTCAATCTATAGGTTAGGTTTGTCTAGACAACCACTAGTGGAAATTGGCAGTGATGCCAAACTCATGGTGGCACCTACATAATGACACTGAGATCATCAGACTCACATGTGGGTTGGAATCGGACACCACTCTCCTATGATGATTGGAATGGCAGTGATGATTACCACTAGTGGAGAATGGCAGTGATGCCAATCTCATGCTAGCAAATACATAATGACACTGAGACCATCAAACTAACATGTGCATTCTTCTATGTAGTGATCACTGTCTCCGCTGTATAGATATCATATGGAATTGTGTCAATCTCTGTGGAGAATGCCACCAGTGGAGAATGGTAGCATACCAAGACCTTAAAAATGGCACAAGGAATCCTAAACTCACATGTGCATTGGCACTTTTGCAATTATACTACTACAACCAATAAAATTTGTGGAATGTCAATATACAAGTTTAATTTATATAGACTGCCACCAGTGGAGAATGGAAGTGATGCCAATCTCATGCAGATAACATGTGGATTGGAATCGGGCACCATTATCCTATGATCCTTGGAATACCCCTCTCAGAATATTAGGGTAAACATTTGTACAAGCGGAGAATGGCAGTGGTGCCAATCTCTTATTGGGCCCTAGACAATGGCATTGTGATGCCTAAACTTAGAATAGTAGGGTAAACATTTGTACAAGTGGAGAATGGCAGTGGTGCCAATCTCTTATTAGGCCCTAAGAAATGGCATTGGGAAGCCTAAACTCACATGTGCATTGGCACAAGGAATCCTAAACTCACATGTGCATTGGCACTTTTGCCATTATCCCACTGCCATTCTTCGCTAGTGGTAATGTGCATTCTTCTATGTAGTGATCACTGTCTCCGCTGTGTGTAGAGATCATATAGAATTGTGTTAATCTCTGTGGAGAATGCCACCAGTGGAGAACGGCAGTGGTGCCAATCTCATACCATGACCTGAAAACATGCACAAGGAATCCTAAACTCACATGTGCATTGGCACTTTTGCCATTATCCTACTCTGGCGAATAAAATTAGTGGAATGTCAATCTATAGGTTTAGTTTGGCTAGATATTCACTAGCGGAGAATGGCAGTGATGCCAAACTCATGCTGGCCCTAAGAAATGGCATTGAGAAGCCTAAACTCACATGTGCATTCTTCTATGTAGTGATCACTGTCTCCGCTCACATGTGGATCGGAATCAGACACCACTCTCCTACGATCATTGGAATACCCCTCCTAGAATAGTAGGGTAAACATCTGTACAAGTGGAGAATGGCAGTGGTGCCAATCTCTTATTAGGCCTTAAGAAATGGCATTGAGAAGCATGTGTCAATCTCTGTGGAGAATGCCACCAGTGGAGAATGGAAGTGGTGCCAATCTCATACCATGACCTGAAAACATGCACAAGGAATGCTAAACTCACATGTGCATTCTTCTATGTAGTGTTCACTGTCTCCGTTGTGTAGAGATCATATGGAATTGTGTCAATATATGTGGAGATTGACATTGTGTATATTTGCTTGCTGTGTTGGTATAGTTTTTCATAATGCATATATAAGTTGCTTCGCCTTGGTTATTTTGTTAATAGAAGTTGCATTGTGGTTGTAATATTTCCTACTACAGTTATGATTTTCTATTATACATTTCATTGTGTCCTTGGTTCTTTTGTTAACAGAACATTGCAAGAATGGCTAGCAAGGGAAAGCGAAAGGTTCGAGAGGTGTCAGTTTATGATGGAGTTAGTTCTGGAAAAGGATGGTTTTTGGATATATACAATAACGAACTCCAAAAACTTCATAAAGTGCATTGTTTTGTGAACATCCAAGGAAAAACTTTTGAAGATGTTGGACAAGTTCAAGAGATGAAGGATACCGAGAAAGACAACGTTCCTTGTCTCCAAATTCATACATTGGGAGGCAATGTGTATCAATTGGATCCTGCTTGTTTTGATCATGCGAGGATGAATGCTACTGGGGAGGACACGATGATATCTAGGGGTTGGATTAATGAGCCAGAAAATTATACCAACCAACAGATATTAGAAAGCTTTGATTTGGTAACAAAAGGGATAAAGCAAGATATAAAAAAGAGTAGAAAAGTTTCGAAAAGAACCAAGAAAAGTGATGTTGTTGGATCAAGCTCTCAAGTGTCTCAGAACACATTGAAAGAGAAGGCTATAGAGACCGGTGAGGAGGAAACAACAGGTGAGAAGGAAATAAGGTCAGATGGAAAAACAAGCATTGGGGATAAACTGGATGCTAAAGACAAAGAGACAACTTTAGGAGGAAAACAGGGAGGTACGGGAATAGTCACTGATGGAATTGGAAGTGGAGGTGATGCAACGGGGAGTGGTGAGACACATATAACAGGACATGGTGAGAAATCATCTGAAGCAACTATCATCCTATATAAGAAAATCCAGCCAGATGTTGACTTTAAGGCACTACAAAAGAAATTGGAAAGGAAGGACACAAGTATGACAGGCTTGATGGAGTACGTAGAGTACTTCCCATTTGGTTTGGAGTTTGAGGTGTTGATCCCAGTGATGAATTGCTTTAGAGCACCAAGCCAATATGTGTACAGGACGTTGACCCTCAGCTATGTCAGTGACTTGGTCAAGAGTTTTGCAATGAATGCACGACCTCCTGCAACATGTGCATATCTTATGCCTTACCACATAGGCACAAATACTCCGATGTGCAAGGAAGAGATAAAGGTGGAAAAGTTAAAGGAGTATAATTATTGGATTCTCGCAGGGCAGCATTCAATTTATGCTGCAAGGATATTTATAACTAAAGCACATGGAGAAGCCTTCAATCAACGAAAAGGTTTCTATACACGGAGGAAGGCGAGAATTGTTGTCAATGCACCAGTTGAAGCAAGTTGTAAGATATCATCAATGGCCAACATGGAGGCACAGACCGTTTTGAAAAATCAACCATATATCGATATCTTACAACACCTAAGGGCACAGTGGATTGCATTCGAACGACCAAAGAAACCAGCCCAAGGCCTTGTCAAAGGGCATAAAGATCGACAAAGTTGGGATGTAAGTAATAAACTTTGTTTTGTATGAATTTTTTATTTCAAGAATGTTTATGGCTTTGTAAAAGAAATGATAGTAGTGTCAATTCCCTGATGTGTGAATGGCACTAGTGCCATTCTTCTAGTTACCAAGTCATGCTTTTGACATGGTAATGGGAGAATCGCACTAGTGTCATTATTATCTCTATTACATGATTTGGATTAGAAGAATGTCTAAGATGATTTTGATTTTTTATACAGAATTTTGTAGGAGTTGCAAGCATATCGATGGGCGCAAACTTTGCTACCAAGGACACACACATGGTCACATACGATGATGACATCTACGAACAATGGATTAGGATTTTGACATTGGTGAAGCAGGGTGATCTTGAGGGTCGAAATCCCACAATAACATATATGAGGTGTCTACTAGGATTGGAAGACGAAGATGTACGTGCACTTCAAGCAGAGATTGAGTCTAAAGAAATAGTCTTGGTCAAGTCAAGCAAAGACAAGGACTCCATTGAAATGTCTCAACGGGCAATGGAGATTAAGCATGATAGAGCCCTGAAAGAAGCGCTCATCAAGGAGTTCAACTCACGTCACCCTTCGCCCCAACATCAAACATGGGATGCCCTTGCAACTTACTTCAAAATTGATTCAATTGTTTATCAGAGCTTCAAGGGTTCATGTGAGTCATGGGTCAAAGAGAAGCTGCAAGTTGGCAAGTCCACACCTGATTTCCCAAAAGCCGCGTCAATCTATGTTGATTGGGTGATTAGTTCAATAGAGGGTAACAAGTCTACATCGCAATCTTGTTTTCCTTGGACAATTATTCAAGTGAACATGGAGATGGAGGGGGAGAGCTTTCTAACACGTCACTCCAAGGGACAACTTCCAATCAGCTTGTGTGTGCTTGACACCTCAGAGGGATCTGCCAAAGGCATGTGTTGGGATAAGGTTGCCTTCAAGAAGTTGCTCTGTGGCTTGATGGAGACCGTTGCCACTCCGTCACAGTATGTATTGCTATCATTTATGACAATGACAGAGATGGTAAATCTCAAGGAAGCAATGATAGAGGCTCGATTTTGGCATAGAAGGTTTGTGGGTGTTATCCATGAATCGGATAGTGCACAAAAGGGTTTGTCTGAGACCTTCTGTTTTTTGTCATTTGTCAGCTCACATGATGGGTTTGATGGATTTGAGCACATGTTAGAAATCACAAGGCCATACACAATAATTGAGGACAATATTCTTTATTCTGATGAGGACGATGAGTATGAAAAAGAGGCAGTTGTGAAGCATGGCATCATCAAGGAGTGCATCAGGTGCTATTGTAGTAAGGAACATGAAGTTGTTGTTGACGTCTTTACTAATGGATGTGTGGCATTACAAGCATTGTCAAGCAAAAGAAAAGTGATCTCGCTGGTGAAGACATCCCAACAGGCGACAGAGGTCGAGGCTATGTGTGTGGCACATGCATCAAATAATCCCCATATTAAGATTTGGTCTAGCATTGAGAGGCCTCTTGAGACACATAGAGCTGATTCACCTATCGATGAAGGAATTAAAGAGGGTGAGCATCACATTGAAGACTTGCGACCTTTAACTGAAGCAGATCTTGAAGCTATCCCAAAGATTACATTGGAAGATTTGGAGCAAGGTCTTTAGCTACTCATTTATGCCTTGTGTATTCAGTTTCAAAATAATATGACTTTTATGGATTTTCTCGATTGCACATACTCTCATCATATTAAAGATATTAAACATTAGGTATGATAAAATTGTGAGACATAATGACATGGGGAATGGTACTAGTGTCATTCTCCCTATGTCGGGTTATACGTAAGAGGTACTATTAACATTTTATGCGACCTCATATGGAGAATGGCACTAGTGCCATTCTCTCTTTGTGGTTATGTAGAAATGGTAATACTGTTATGTTCCTTTCTTGAATCTATGTTAGTTGAAAGCATTACAAAGATTAAAAATTGTATAATATTAACTATGCTACCAAAGTTTTGATTTGGGTGCTTTCTACAAATCTATTGGACCAAAGTAATACAGTATCTATGCTTTCAGATCATGCATTGTACATTTCTTTTGGGACATGGGGAAGGCACTAGTAGTATTCTCTCCTCCCAATGAGGGTATAGAGAAAGGCACTAGTAGCATTCTCCATAACCTTATATGTAAAATGGCACTAGCACCACCCCAAGAGAAGAATGGCACTATTGCCATTCTCTCTATGAGTTCAGAGAGAAAGGTTGCACTATTTGCATTCTCAATTGACCTTTAGAGAGATTGGCACTTTTTCCATTCCCCAAAAATACAATGGAATCAGTGAACGACGATGGATAATGTTCATACTTTATTGTTATTTATTAGTTTCATATGCTTTTGTGCTTCGACATTGTTGAATACACTCTAAAGAATCAAAATATTTCTATATTCCTCAACTTCCACAGGGACCAATGATGCATGGAAGGATGTGGAGACATCAAATGTAGAGGACAACATACCACCAGTTATAGAGACTATCAATTACGCGATGGATGCAGGAGGTATAGAAGAAAACATAACCCCAAAAATGGAGAAAATTGCAAGGAATATCACGAATCCTATACTCTTAGAAGAGAACATGGATGAACGTACTGTCTCAACATTGGGGACAAAACTAGATAATCTTATTGTTGTTGCAAACATGCATGAAATCATAGCACCTGACAATTTGGATGAGTCAGAAGCCAGCAACTTCAAGGAGAATTTGGATCTATATCCACATACAATTTCTTTGGATATGCCACGATTAACAATCATATTAGACTTGAATGGCCTGTTATTAAGTCGCTGCCTATTCAAGTCTCCAATACATCCGTCTATTATGCATGGCAAAAATAGTTATATGGTTGTTCGTCCTGGGTGCATAGAATTTCTTAAAATCTTGCTACAAAGATTTAATGTAGGTATCTGGTCAACTGCAATGGAGCATAACGTACTTGATATGGTAGGAAAGCTGCAAAATTATGCAAATGAGAGCCTCCCTTTCTTTGTTATATGGTCTCAGCAAGGATGCTACACTTACAGTAAGACAAGGATAAATAGGCCTGACAAGGTTGGTGTTGAGGCAATGTTCAAACCCTTAGCAAAAATCTCAAAGGCATTTGGATGTGATGCTAGAAGGACAATTCTTGTTGATGACTCCCCATACAAGGCTTGCATTAGCCCTCCATCAAATTGCATATTTCCTTCAACGTTTGATGTACAAGACAAGGATGATAATATTCTACTGAGAGAGTTGATGCCGTACTTACTACAACTCGATGAGACTACTCGATGAGACTAGAGATGTGCGCAGCATGATTGAGACAAATCGGTATGGACAATTACCTGTGATGGAGGGGCATAAGGATTTCAACCTTGTCCAAAAAGTAATTGATGAATGGAGGGAGGAAAATTATGCATGGTCAAGAATGGAATATAAAACAAGAAATCTTCCTCTTGCAGATCAACTAAGAGAGAGGGATATAGGTGGTAGGGCAACCCATGGTGGTGATGGCCAGGTGCCTAAACTCAATGCATCCCAAATAAGACTTTTAAGGAACGCTCCGCAACTCTCTAGCATGAATGCTATGCAAGTTTCTCAATTGGCTATAGACCTAGGGTACAAAGGTCGCTATATCAAGAAATACATTGCTAAGGGCTACATAACCCGACTACAGAATGCATATTTTTCATGAAGGTACATATGTCAAAGTGTTTTTTGATTTTATCTCAATATATATAACTGTTGTTGTAGCTAATTGAATTTGTCTTTTGTGATGTAGATAGATGTACGTTCAAATCAAGCTTGAGTAGGTACATACCAGAACGAGATCCATTTGGACCACCAAAGTTACCTGTCCCTATCAACGAAGTGTTCTGGATAAAAAATGTGGCTTTCGAGGTGCATGAGTCAACCATTACAGGAGCTGGCTTGGGCTTGTTTGTGCATGGCTCCATCAAGAGAGGGACTACTATTCTCCATTATGGAGGTGACAAGTACTCCTACAGAGACTGGAAGGAATTATGTAGAGTTCATCCAAGGCTAAAGAAGTACTCGATCCAAGAGGACCCTACTGTCCCTATGAAGGATATGGTGCATATTGTTGGTGATGTTCAATATGGCAATGTGGCAGGATTTATTAACAGCAATAGGAATACCAATGTAAAGCCAAATGTTTGTTATGTATTTTCCCCTGATGTTCCACCTTGGTATGACCCCATGATGAACATAGATATTGCAGAATATGGTCACATTTGTATTGAATCCATAGATGATATACATGCAGGAGAGGAGCTATTTGCAGACTATGAGTTTTGAATAACAACATTGTATATCTTTATACAATCATTACTTATGGGAATTACTACTTTCTTGCCAACTATGTAAATTGGTGCGTAATTGTTGTGTGTGAATAATATGCAAACATGTTCATAACTACAGTGTCTCTCGTGCCATTCTTTCCGGTGCCATTCTCTTTGGGGCTAGAAATTGAGAGTTTCTTTGGAATCATGATTTATTTCAAGGATTTCAATGGTGTATCAACAAGTTATGTTTTCATCCTAAAGTGTACTTTTTTACTTTGCAATGAGTTATCAACATGACATGTAAAGTTATTTTTTTGTAATGCTAGTCAGTCCAAACATTGAAAGTGCACAATAAATGATTGTCATTGCCACCTAAATTACATCAAATGCTTGTCATTGCCCATTGATTTTCCATCAACTACATATCTTGCATTCATTCTCCTCAACTACATATCTTGATTTTCCATCAACTGCATATCTTACTAAGTTAAAGAGCCTGTGCGTTTTCATTGCAATACTCATGGTTATTAATTATACTCTACATTTTTTAAATGGTGTTTTGGAGATTTTCAAATGAGAATGCTCACAACAAAAGCGAGTCTCAATATCAATGGAAATTCCAGAATTATGAAGGTGTTTTTGAACATCACTATGGCTCACGAGATGAATCTAACTCAAATGGGTTTCAAAGTTTATTATTTTGTTGATGATAACGTAGTTTAGACACTGATATTCTATTTATTATTTGAGAATGTAGTTGATATTTCACACTTCATGAATGGCTATCTAGTCTATTTTCACATATTTCTCTTGTTTTTTCATTGAGGGGAGCTACAATTTCTTCCAAAACTGCCATTCTGGAAATTGGGTTTTTCCCCGAATTGGGAATTGGAAATGGCATTGAGAAGCCTAAACTCACATGCTCATTCTTCTATGTAGCGATCACTGTCTCCGATGTGTAGAGATCATATGGAATTGTGTCAATCTCTGTGGAGAATGCCACCAGTGGAGAATGGTAGTGGTGCCAATCTCATAACATGACCTGCAAACATGCACAAGGAATCCTAAACTCACATGTGCATTCTTCTATGTAGAGATCACTGTCTCCGCTATGTAGAGATCATATGGAATTGTGTCAATCTCTGAGTTCATCAAACTCACATGTGGATTGGAATCGGTGGACACCACTCTCCTATGATCATTGGAATACCCCTCCTAGAATAGTAGGGTGAACATTTGTACAAGTGGAGAATGGCAGTGGTGCCAATCTCTTATTAGGCCCTAAGAAATGGCATTGACAAGCCAAAACTCACATGCTCATTCTTCTATGTAGTGATCACTATCTCCGCTGTGTAGAGATCATATGGAATTGTGTCAATCTCTTATTAGGCCTTGGAATGTCAATCTATAGGTTTAGTTTGTCTAGACAACCACTAGTGGAGAATGGAAGTGATGCCAAACTCATGGTAGCACCTACATAATTATACTGAGATCATCAGACTCACATGTGGATTGGAATCGGACACCACTCGCCTATGATCATTGGAATACCCCTCCTAGAATAGTAGGGTAAACATTTGTACAAGAGAATGGTAGTGGTGCCAATCTCTTATTAGGCCCTAAGAAATGGCATTGAGAAGCCTAAACTCACATGTTTATTCTTCTATGTAGTGGTCACTGTCTCCACTGTGTAGAGATCATATGGAATTGTGTTAATCTCTGTGGAGAATGCCAACAGTGGAGAATGGTAGTGGTGCCAATCTCATACCATGACCTGAAAACAAGCACAAGGAATCATAAACTCATGTGGATTGGCAGTTTTGCCATTATAGAATGCCACCAGTGGAGAATGGCAGTGGTGCACAAGGAATCCTAAACTCACATGTGCATTCTTTTATGTAGTGATCACTGTCTCCGTTGTGTAGAGATCATATGGAATTGTGTCAGTCTCTGAGATCGTCAAACTCACATGTGGATTGGAATCGGACACCACTCTCCTATGATCACTGGAATACCCCTCCTAGAATAGTAGGGTAAACATTTGTACAAGTGAAGAATGGCAGTGGTGCCAATCTCTTATTAGGCCCTAAGAAATGTCATTGAGAAGCCTAAACTCCCATGTGCAGAGATCATATGGAATTGTGCCAATCTCTGTGGAGAATGCCACCAGTGGAGAATGGTAGTGGTGCCAATCTCATATCATGACCTGAAAACATGCACAAGGAATCCTAAACTCACATGTGCATTGGCACTTTTGCCATTATCCTACTGCCATTCTCCGCTAGTGGTTGAGAGTTTCTTTGGAATCATGATTTATTTCAGGGATTTCAATGGTGTATCAACAAGTTGTTATGTTTCCATCCTAAAGTGTACTTTTTTACTTTGCAATGAGTAATCAACATGACATGTAAAGTTATCATTTTACAATAATGATAGTCAGTCCAAAAATTGAAAGTGCACAATAAATGATTGTCATTGCCACCTAAATTACATCAAATGCTTGTCATTGCCCATTGATTTTCCATCAACTATATATCTTGCATTCATTCTCCTCAACTACATATCTTGATTTTCCATCAACTACATATCTTACTAAGTTAAAGAGCCTGTGCGTTTTCATTGCAATACTCATGGTTATTAATTACACTCTACATTTTGTAAATGGTGTTTTGGAGATTTTCAAATGAGAATGCTCACAACAAAAGCGAGTCTCAATATCAATGGAAATTCCAGAATTATGAAGGTGTTTTTGAACATCACTATGGCTCACGAGATGAATCTAACTCAAATGGGTTTCAAAGTTTATTATTTTGTTGATGATAACGTAGTTTAGACACTGATATTCTATTTATTATTTGAGAATGTAGTTGATATTTCACACTTCATGAATGGCTATCTAGTCTATTTTCACATATTTCTCTTGTTTTTTCATTGAGGGGAGCTACAATTTCTTCCAAAACTGCCATTCTGGGAATTGGGTTTTTCCCGAATTATCTAATACGGTCTTAGTCCTCGTCTTTTGATGCATCTCCTCCTCTAGAAGCATTGCGCTAAAATCCTCAAAGTTAAGGGGCGGATTTTTGTTCTGCGTATTCAACGCTATAACAAGACCGTGGTACTTTGGTGGAAGAATCCGTATGCACCTTCGTGCAAGATTCTCGCTGGTGATGGTGATGCCAATCGCAATCATATGATCACGTAGATTCTTCACCTTGGTGATGAACTTCTCCGCTGCTTTCTCATTTGTGAGTTGAGTCTCTAGATTCTGAATCCGTGTCGAATTCGTGGTCTTGTACTGATTTTTCAAGACCATCCATGTCTCCTCTGTTGTGGTGACATGTTGAATTAACGCCATGACAGAGTCACTTACACTGCAGACAATAGAGCACAATGCATCTGCATTTCCTCTTGTCCACGCAAGAATCTCATCCGCAGTTGGTACTATCTGTTGTCCTGCATTGGCTAGATCCGGTCTCACAATCGGCTTCACGTCCACCCCAGTAGTAGTATCCCAAAGCTCGTATGCACTTAGGATGGTCTTCATCTTGAACTTCCAGAGTGGATAGTTAGTGCCGTCCAACTTTCCGCTTTTGTTGAATGGTGGGATTCGCAGTCTTGGGGGCTGGGCCATCTCTCACAATATGCTCGCAAACAAAAACACACTACCAAATCTTCTTGCTAGAGCCCAAGCTCTGATACCATGTAAGAAAACAATACGTCTATGCTCAATAGATAACAGGATCTCGTATGCAAGAGAGAAAAGCAGATAGTATGGAGAATCAAAAATTTGATTACTATAAAACTGATACAATAGATGGCGCTGCCTCCCAGCCATGCGCTCCTATGTGAGGAGCTTCGATGGCATGCTAGAAATAGTAGAGGATGGAGGCTGGATGCTAAGGAACTAGGGTTGCTATAACCAGTCATGAAATGGGCTTCACGGGCTTGCTCTTCTATAGCCACCAATCGTAGTCAGTTCGACCCAATTGGGTGACCGACCCAGTCCGCCCAAAACGGCCGACTGGGGTTCGGTCTCGAAATAGGCCACCGACCACACGATAGAATCGGTGCACAAAACAGAGCAACTAACCTATGGTTACCGTTCGGCCACAGCCATCTAGGATCATCTGGGGCTCCGAATGGGCCTCGCAACTCGAGAGTGGGTACCCCAAGAAATGCTCCATCTACCCTCTGTGCGGTCAGTCATGGGATGCCTTCCCACACTTGCATGTAGCCTAGTTGGTAGTGTGCTGACTCCATCCAACCATCAGGCCACACATGGCCCCCATTTGGTGTCCAAATCAGGACTACCGGATAATTGAGCTACTCAAATGCCTTCTCCTCATATGGGGGGCTTACAAGTAGAGTTAGCTGGTTCCCGCGTAGTTATACGAGTGGAGCATTGATATCTAACACATACATACATAGTTATGTCTTCATATCTATGAGTCCACTTTTGCATGTTGTTGCTATTGAAAGGATATAAAACTTGATGATTTTCTCCCTTAACACTTTGCCCATCTTTCTTTGAGTCCTATTTCCTTGAGCAACCTTGCCTACGATATGATCATCATCCTTGTTATGCCAATGGAGTGGCATATCATGACCATGGAAGAAAGAAACTCAGTGGTATATACCTATGATTGTTGCACAAGCTGTCCCTCTTTCACACTTCCATCAAGCCTTGCTTTTTTCCTTACAAATACCTTCAAAGTTTTCATAACTGGTCAAGGAGAAACGTCCAACAACTATGAATGTTTCCTGCAATGGAGACCTCATCTACTATGTGCACAAGCTAGAGCACCTAATTTGTCCTTATACTTGACAGAAAGTGCTTCTCAAGTAAGCATAGAGTTTTAATGGAGTCCACCTAATCCTTATCGATGCTCGATGAGGAAATCCCTTTTCGAGAGATCCATATATTTCACATGCCAAGACAAGATTCAAAATTTGCTACTCATTTAAAATTAAATAGAATATAAGGTGATGTGATAGTAATTATACCTCACAATGCCACTGATAATGTAGAGATCTTTTTTAACATCTTGCAATATGCATCCTTTCACCATGATTAAAACTATCCAAGCAATAAAGAAGGTATATCAATGCATTACAGCCCTAGTTATATTAATGCATTGCAATCCTAAGAGCTTTCAAGCATTGATATGAATTTGCAACATGTAGAATACCTATAAGAAATTAAGCCATGGGACTTGAGGCCACTACGCTTATTGTCTTTTGTAAATGCTCCTTTCAAGAAATGCATGTGTCCTATCGGTGTCCAAAAATGTTGGGCATGGGCTAACCCCATTAGTGTACCCCCCTTGTGGCTTGTATGGTGTAATTGGATAATTTGGGTTAACGGGCTCCTTAAGGCACTTGGCAATAGGTGGACATGTGGCTTGATTAATCCCATAAGTATTGTTGGAGTACTTGGAGCCTTGCATATAATGAAGGATGTAGCCCCCTCTCTCGTATCCCATTGACCCTTTTGGGAGTGGGAGAGGGCTTAACATGGCTATGGGGTGGGGGAGTAGGATCCCCTTATACTTGGTGTCCTCTTGACGTGTGGCGCACTCTGCGAGTCCCAAAAGAAGGTAGTAGAGAGTGTTTCAATGGTGGCATCAAACTGTGCCTTCTTGTTTGTGGAGGCTGTTGCACAGCTAATGTGTGGCAATCATTTATGGCTTGTCTCGAGATGTGGTGACCTATGGTGGCAAGGACTATTTGCCAGCATGGGCTAGTTTTCAACTTTGATTTGGGTGCTTGCATGCTTCGATAGTTGGCTACCCTTGTTTGGTGATCACACGTCTTTGAGGCACATTGAGAGGTCATTTGCATACCCTTGTGTGATTTGTCATGTCCCCCCTTGGTTGATGGCTAGGCTTGCATTTGGTTTAGTCAAGCCCACCTTTTAAGGTTCTTAGCCCATAGGGGGGATGTTGGGTATGAGCTAACCCCTTGGTGTACCACCCTTGTGTCGTGTATGATGTAATTGGATAATGGGTTCATGGGTTCATTGAGATGCTTCGTGACATGTGCACATGTGGCTTGATCAATCCTATAATAAGCATTGTTGGGGTGTTGTGAGACTTGCATATAATGTAGGATGTAGCCCCCTCTCCCATACCCTATTTTCCCCTTCGGGAGCATGTGATACGCTCTATGTTGATGACCCCCTTGGTATACCCCCATTGTGGGTTGTTCTTGCTTGCTTGATTTGTCTTATTTTCTTTTATTTTCCTATCCTTTTCCTTGCCTTGTTTGTTTGCCATGCTCTTGCTTGCTTTCTTTATTTTCTTGCTTTAATTATAGGATCAAAATGTAGTCTTTAAAATCCTTTCCACATGTGTAGGTCAACCAAACTTTTCTACAATCATTATTCTACTTTATTTTTATTTGCAACTAGGATCCTAACATATCTATTTATTTTGCAACTCAAGATTTTTGTGTTAGTAATTTCTCATCTCTTTCTCATCAAGTTTTTAGATTTCTTTTTATGCAGATTCTTTTCAATGTAGTAGCTATGTCTAGTCATTGTGCTGCTTTGGATCATAGTCAAGCCAATGCTTTGGTGTTTTTGTGTCTATGAAATTTGTTTGTGGGAGTTCTAGGATCTCCTTGTTGAGTTCCCTAGATCTCTTGTGAAAAATGTGCTTTTGGTGTTTTTGTGTCCATGAAATTTGTTTGTGGGAGTTCTAGGATCTCCTTATTGAGTTTCTTAGATCTCTTGTGAGAAAATTTGTTTGTGGGAGTTCTAGAATCTCCTTGTTGAGTTTGTTAGATCTCTTGTGAGAAATGTGTTTGTTTTTGCGTCTATGAAATTTGTTTTAGGAGTTCTAGGATCTCCTTGTTTAGTTCCTTAGATCTTTTGTGAGAAATGTGCTTGTTTTTGTGTCTATGAAATTTGTTTGTGGGAGTTCTAGGATCTCCTTGTTGAGTTCCTTAGATCTCTTGTGAGAAATATGATTTTATTTTGTGTTTGTATTCTCACACTTTCTTTGAATGAATATTTAATATTCTTTCAATAGAATGTGAAACAATACAAAGTTTTAAAGGTGTATGAATTTAAAGTTTTAAAGGTTATTAGAACACTTGTCTCATTCTTACACTTTCTTTTAAATGAATATTTAATATTCTTTCAATAGAATCTGAATGAATGATTTTCAATTTGAGTATATTATTTGAATAAAAATCAATTTATGTCTCTATTTTTATTACTCATTCTTACACTTTCTTTTGAATGAATATGTTATTTCTTTCAATAGAATGTGAATGAATGATTTTCAATTTGACTATATTCTTTCAATAGAAATGAATCCATGTCTCTTAATTTTCATTACTCATTCTTACAATTTCTTTTGAATGAATATGTAATATTCTTTCAATAGAATGTGAATGAATGATTTTCAGTTTAAGTATATTCTTTCAATAGAAATGAATCCATGTCTTTCAATTTTCATTACTCATTCTTACACTTTCTTTTGAATGAATAGTTAATATTCTTTCAATAGAATGCAAATGAATGATTTACAGATTGAGTGTTCTTTCATTACAAATGAATCCATGTCTCCTAATATTAATTACTCATTCTTACACTTTCTTCTGAATGAATATTTAATATTCTTTCAATAGAATATGAATGAATGATTTACAGTTTGAGTGTATTCTTTCAATAGAAATGAATCCATGTCTCTTAATTTTCATTACTCATTCTTACACTTTCTTCTGAATGAATGTTTAATATTCTTTCAATGGAATGTGAATGAATGACAATTAATATATTACATTCTTGAAAGTGTTTTTAAAAGTATATTTGTTGTTTTCGACAAAATGTGTACAATTATAGTATGTTTCTATTGCATACACAAATTTATATTTTTGGATTTTATTTCTTTTGCAACTTCAAAAGCATGGTGTGCGGCAAGATTTGTTCATATGTGATGGAGATACAAAAAGTACATGCTTTGGTCTCTTTCGTGCAGTGTAAATATTGTGGACACAAGTTCACGGGCAGTTCTACTCACATCAAGCAACATTTTCTTGGAATAGGTAGTGACATTGAAGCTTGCTCATGCACTCCGTCAAATGTTCTTCCGTTATGCAAATCGTATTTAGAGAAAGTGAAGAAAATGGGTAATCCGACCCTGATAAGGAATTGTCCAAGTCAACAAGATGTGAGCACTGAGGTTGATGAGACGGTTGAAGGATAAGCACTAATAAATGCGAGGGGTGCATCAATATATGAAGGTGATGTAGATTTGCTAGCAAGCGGGTCGTTGGTGAGTTTTGATGCGACTAATGTCTGTTAGGTAAAGAAGAGGAAAAAGGGAGAACAATCATCTATGGAGGATGGATTTCTTCGACAACAAGTGCATGAAGAGCATTTAAGATGGACAGAAGCATTTGTAAAAAATAGTATACCATTCAATGTCATGAGAGATGAGACATTTCATAATGACTTGAAGTCATGTGCTAGACCAAGATTTGTTTTGCCGGATTATAATAAAATGTGTACAGATCATCTTGATAGAGTTAAACAAACTGTGGTAGACTGCTTGAAAAAAAATGTATTAGATCTTATTCCTACATATGGGTGCACTCTTGCTTTTGATGGATGGACTAGCAAGTAGACCAGACCCTTGATAAATGTAATGTGCATTACTCCCAAGGGAACAATGTTTTTGGAGAGTATTGTATGTCTCTAAAAGAAAAAACTTTAGCATATATTGTAAAAATATATGAAAGAGCAATTCGTAAAGTTGGTGGCAATCAAAATGTTACTGCATAGTAACATATAATGCATCGAATTACAAGACCGTGCATGAGATGGTCATGGCAAAGTATCCCACTCTAACATGGGTGCCATGTGGCACTCATACTCTCAACTTATTGTTGAAGGATATTGGACAACTGCCATTTATGCAACTAGTGCTACAAGATGCTAACACTGTAGTGAGTATTATAAAGAGCCATCAATACTTGCATGCAGTATTTAGAGAGCACTCTATGAAGCAACTAAGGCAATTTTGTCAAACTAGATTTGCCACTTCTTTTCTAGTTTTTGCTAGATTGTTGGAAGTGCGTCAAGCTTTAGTCGATACTGTTGCTAATATAGATGATGGGTGAATTGGCTTGAGAAAAAGACGCAATACGTAATACCAGGCAGTAAATGTGTACATCTTGTACAATCATCATTATTCTGAAAAAATGTAGAAATAATAAAAGAAGTTATGGAGCCATTTGTGACACTTTTGAGGATGGTCGACGTTGATGCCTTTGTTATGGGGGTAAAGTGTATTGGAAGATGTCAGAAGCAATACGATAGGTTAAAGAATTCGTGCACTTTGCACCTAGGGAAAAGCAAGAATTGGTATATTTGGCCGATAAGAGATGGAAGAAAATGTACACTCCTTTGCATGGAGTTGCGTTTGCAATACATCCACAATATCAAATGCATGTTCAATCACAGAATCTAGAAGTCATAAGTAACTTTCAAGAGGTTTGTAAGAACTTGCTTCTAGGAGATCAAGGCTCTTTTGGAGATCCCTGGCATCTTGATGCTATTAAGACGACTATTGCACCTACTTGGTGGAAGGAATATGGTGGATAGACATTGGAGTTGCAACATGTTGTAACTTGTGTGCTCTTTGTTGATGCATCATCGGGTGCATGTGAGCAAAATTGGAGTGCATACGATTTTATTCATTCTAAGAGACGCAATCGTTTAAAGCCATCAAGAGCTACAGATTTAGTATTTTGCTTTGGGAATCTACGATTGTTGAAAGGGTTTAATGTTGTGGCTAGGGCAGCAAGCGAAGCTTCTATAATGAGAATTCCTAGAACGATTGACTATAGAATTAGTTGTCGACGGTGCATTCAGCAGATGAAGAAGAAGACGAGAGCTACTCAGTGACAACAGTGAAGTCGAAGAGATAGACGATATTGCACCAGTGTTAAATGCAATATAGAGTGTTGTATGTTACACATGAGGGGATGGATAGGAGAATGATAGGTGATGGAAGAGTCATATGCCCATATCCATCTCATCTCATTTTCTACTTGGAAGCGGTGGATGAAGCTCTACATATGTGGGATGATATGTTGTATGTGAGGGGAAGGATAGGAGAATATGTCAAATGATGGAAGAGCACATATGCTCGTATCCATCTCATCTCATTTTGTACTTGAAAGCTAGTCTAACCTTGTGGGTTTAACTTATGTTGTTGTGTTGTACATGGAAGGAGTGGATGAAGCTCTAAATATATAGGATGGTATGTTGTATGTGAGGGGCTCACAGGGGTCACTATGTATAAATCCTATATATCACATGCATTCAAGGCCTACTTGTAAAACCCCTTATCTATAAATTTTCCTATAGTAAAACATACCCTTTTCGATTCAATCTGTGAATACCCCCTTTATATAATATCCTTATGTGTGTGAAAAATATGTAAAAATGGGATTTTAAAAACTCCTATTGAACCCATGTGCTATACTTAAATATTTATGAGTGAACCCCTCGAGATGTGAGTGGATGGATGGGAGAATATGTCAAGCGATGGAAGAGTGCATATGCTCGTATCCATCTCACCTCATTTTGTACTTGAAAGCTAGAAGTGGGCTACAAGTTATGTTGTTGTGTTGTAATTATTCAGATTGTGGATGATTTGGTATACATAATAGCGAGAGCCAACCTTGTGACTTGCAAATACTTTCAAGGAAACATCGAGAAAAAGGAAAGAATAATCAAATATGTGCAATCAAAGTTTATATTTTCAAGTTGCAGGGGTTGATCTAGCCATCATGTGCACTAATTCACGTCAATGTATTTCAACATTTTTGCATTAACTTTACAAGTCCACCTAATCCAGTGAACTCATTTAAATCACTTATACCACTTAGTCTACTTAAACCACTTAAACCATGTAGTCCACTTGAATCACTTAAACCACCTTGTCCACCTAATCCACTCATACCACTTAAACCACTTCCTTCACTTATATCACTTAAATCACTTCATTCACTTATACCACTTAAAGCACTTCTTTCACTAAAGCAATCCACATTATGCACTTAAAACACCTAGCTCCACTTAAGTCCACTTAATTCACATTAACTCACATAATCAATTTGTACCACTTAATCCACATCAATCCACATTATGTACATAATCTAGATCATTATATTTGAAGAAGAGTATTACAAAGTTATGTATGAAGTTTACATAATTATGCACTAGGGCCCACATCTACCGTTCCCTGAGTGCTTGGTATTGCACCCTACGAATCTATCTTAGTAAGGTTCTCAATATCAAACGTGTCAATATCCTTAACTGCATCCAAGTCTGCAAAGTTATGTCTGTAGCGTGCAAGCTCAGCCTCCAATGTGTGTACGCTTGCTTGCAAGTCCTCGATCTCTTTGGCTTGGGATGCAAGACGAGCTTGTAACTCCTCAGTAGCAGTAACACCCTATTGACGGAGAGGTATGGTAGATGTTGCCAAGTCAACAAGATCACTATGTGCCTGGGGACTTAGCACGCGAGGCCTCAAAGACATGGGCTCTTTGTTCTCTATTCTTGCTCACTTGGGCTATGCAGGATGTCCCTTTCCTATTCCTGACAAGTGACACTTGTTGTTCCAATCCACACGTCGATGTAAGACGTCGTAGACATACACCTATTAAATGAAAAACATGGGTATATGCTGGTTGTTGGGGATGCTCCCTTCCTTCTCTATGGATTGCTGGAGAAGGATGTGTGCAAGGGTTTGTGCCACAAGTCTAACAACTTGGGTTGTGCATATTTATTCCTAGCATTTTTGGATCAAAGAAACAAGGTGTTTCTTATGAACTCCAATGGACATAGCCTCTGTACTTGCCGAAGAGAGAGCGGGTCACCTTGCATGGTGTCGTCATCCACTAGACCAACATCGAAAATACCTAGCCCCTCTCTTCCCAGCATCTCTCTTTGCACCAGCAAGATAGCTTGAGCCTTGACTTAATTTAGTTGGTCTGCTAAATCAGCCTCTTGAGGCACAAAAGCGGCTTGTAGACCCTCTTGAAGTGGAGGTTCCTTTGGTTGGGGAGGATCCTACGGGGGAACATTCTCTACATTCTCTCCCTCCATGCTCATACTTAACCTAAAAAATGACAACAAGATAGAACTATTTTATAATTATAAACATTGTTTAAATTCAAATGGATACTTATTGCATCATTCACTTATACAAACAATATTTAAACATTTATTGTTGCATCATTTATCATATCAAGAAATTGTACCATTATTTACATCATTCACTTATACAAATAATATTTAAACATTAACTATCGCATCATTTATCATCTCATTTTAAATATACAAACTTGAATGATGGAGTGGAGACTTGGATGATATACAAAAATATCAATGTTACAAGTATTCATGTCCAGTCATTCATATTACAAATTGTCCAAGGAAGACTCAGTCATTTGCTGGTCTAAGTCCTTGGTTTGGATTGAGCTGTATGCCACATCGAGGAGCAATATCAAAAACCCCACAAAGATTAGCAGTTCGTGGATGTCTATTTGGTTGTGCTAACTTTTCCTGAACCGCAAATCGTCGTAGATGTCCAATTAGAGCTTTTGTAGGTCTAGTATTGGTCGATGGTGCACAAATGTCTATGAACTTCAAGATGTGATGAGACATAGCATACACATCTTGCGCAATGTCGAAAGGTGGGAGATTGGTGCATAGGCACTCTGGAGCAATGTGGCAAAATCTTGCAATGGAACTCCGCACAGTGTTGGGTTGTCACTAGGTAATGCTGGACGGTGCTTCCTAGTGTTGCATGGAGTCATCATTCCCAAATCACAAATGCCCAGATACACTTCCTCGGATGAAGTGTAGCATAATGTTTTGCACATGAAAATCATTATGTAGGACATTGTGTTGGTGCATGTAATGAATAGTGCGAACTAGTGCACTTAAAATATCAAATACATGCTGACAGACCTGTGGAGCTCTAGCAGGCATTTTCGCATCATCTCTGTGAAACATTAGAGATGGTCGCTTTCTGTCATGTTCGAGGTAGGTTAGCCATCTTTCCAAATGATTTCCATTCCAGAATGGAAATACTATCATTGGATTATCATCATGGACTAGACCTATAGCTCAGATGATGCTTAGATATACACATCACCCAAGAACGTGGCTTCTTCCAAGGCTTTGGACTTGAATACATTGGTGGGCATAGAAAACTTTAGCACCTTACATGCATAAATCTTGTGCGGATCAAATGGAGCGACAAGAAGATTGCACATGTTGATTGTTCCACGTGTGCCTATGCCCATAGTTGCACTAGGCGTGCATCGAATGTCTCATTCGATGAAGCAGTATGGGCTGCATGGTTCTTGGCATTGGTACACAATCATGCAAGCCATGTGATGCGGGTGGTGCTTGTGCAGGCGAGAATGAAGGAGATGGAAATCTATGTGCTTGTGCAGATAGATTGTGCATTCTTGGTGCAAGCGAGTATGAAGGAGATGGAAACTGGTCTGTGTGTGTAGTAGGAGGCACAAATGGAGAAGCAAAATATGTGGCAAAATGTGGGCGTGCATATGGTGGGAGACATGGACCGGATGGAGGAACTGCTTGTGGGTATGCTTATATGACTTGCCTTGATCTGTAGCTTTTGAGAATCACTACCTTGCACTTTTCGCATTTTTCCATTCAAAATCCTTGCACTTTGTTCTCCAAGTGCTACTTTCTCTGCCCTTTCGAAAGCAATTGCTGACTTTTTCTCCCAACTTGCAACTAGTATGGTTTTCACATCCGACCTTATAACCTTTGTCTTATTTTTAGCCCAGAAGGAATTCCATAAATGCAGCTTTGCCTCATTAACATCATTTGCAAAAGTTGGGTTCCTTGCACATACTTCATGAAACCGAGCGAAGACATTCCCAATGTTGCTCTCTACCCATAGCATAACATCAGTGTCCCATTTTGTGATCCCTACAAGGCATTTCCTATTAGGATCCAGTTATACTTGATGCCTTGTATTCAAAACAACTTTGCTCTTTAGGGTATGCAATCTAGAAGTGCTTTCTATGGTCATCTCCATCTCCTTTGTACTCACATTATTTATCTCTGTAAGAAGCTCATCTCGAAGGACCTGATTGACATACTTTCGTTGTGCTTTAGATAACTCAAAATCAATAGCCTTATGCTTAGATCCTTCCATCCCTAAACCATATGCACGATCAAAACAAAAGAGCATTCAAAAATAGTTTTAAATCTAAGAAATTGAACAAATTTATCATAGCCCAACATACATGAAATTGGTATCAACTTATTAAAAAAAGAAGGGTCACATCACATCATGCATACCAAACAATGATGCATATGCATATTCACAACATAAACTTTTAAAAAATAAATAAGCATATACTTCTTCAGGTTGTCATCTAGATCTAAGGAACTTGGTCCTAGGTCATGGTGCCTCTTAGCCCCCTGCCTTGTGAGCGCAGAAACTAGACACCACTTCCTGAACCAAGCCCTTCTTTCATGTTTGAAATCATAATACTACACTACATAAAGCATGCCAAACCAATTTCAACTTACTCTATATAAAGCACCAATAAATACATTAAAAAAGAAAGAGCACATCACAGACAATGATGCATATGCATATTCACAACATAAACTTCTAAAAAATAAATAAGCATATATTTCTTCAGGTTGTCAGCTAGATCTAAGGAACTTGGTCCTAGGTCGTGGTGCCTCTTAGCCCCCTACCTTGTGAGCACAGGAACCAGACACCACTTCCTGGACCAAGCCCTTCTTTTATGTTTGAAATCATAATACTACACTACATAAAGCATGCCAAACCAATTTCAACTTACTCTATACAAAGCACCAATAAATACATTAAAAAAGAAAGAGTACATCACAGACAATGATTCATATGCATATTCACAACAAACTTTTAAAAAATAAATAAGCATATATTTCTTTAGGTTGTCAGCTAGATCTAAGAAACTTGGTCCTAGGTCGTGGTGCCTTTTAGCCCCCTGCCTTGTGAGCACAAGAACCAGACACCACTTCTTGAACCAAGCCCTTCTTTCATGTTTGAAATCATAATACTACACTACATAAAGCATGCCAAACCAATTTCAACTTACTCTATACAAAGCACCAATAAATACATTAAAAAAGAAAGAGCACATCACAGAGAATGATGCATATGCATATTCACAACAAACTTTTAAAAAATAAATAAGGATACATTTCTTTAGATTGTCAACTAGATCTAAGAAACTTGGTCCTAGGTCGTGGTGCCTCTTAGCCCCTTGCCTTGTGAGTGCAGGAACCGGACCCCACTTCCTAAACCAAGCTCTTCTTTCATGTTTAAAATCATAATACTACACTACATAAAGCATCCCAAACCAATTTCAACTTACATTATACAAAGGACCAATAAATACATTAAAAAAGAAAGAGAACATCACAGACAATGATGCATATGCATATTCACAACAAAAACTTTAAAAAATTAAATAAGCATACATTTCTTCAGCTTGTCAACTAGATCTAAGAAACTTGGTCCTAGGTCGTGGTGCCTCTTAGCCCCTTGCCTTGTGAGTGCAAGAACCAGACACCACTTCCTGAACCAAGCCCTTCTTTCATGTTTGAAATCATAATACTACACTACATAAAGCATCCCAAACCAATTTCAACTTACTCTATATAAAGGACCAATAAATACATTAAAAAATAAAGAGCACATCACATCATGCATACCAAACAATGAGGCATATGCATATCCACAACATAAACTTTTAAAAAATAAATAAGCATATTTTTCTTCAGGTTGTCAGCTGGATCCAAGAAACTTTGTCCTAGGTCGTGGTGCCCCTTAGCCCCCTGCCTTGTGAGCGCAGGAACGAGACACCACTTCATGAACCACATGGACCATTGCCATCTTCAGCAGAGAAATGAAAACCAGTCTCTAATGGGGTGGAGACATGCTTACAATCCTCCATTTGAAATCTCTGTAGAAGCTACCCAATATACTTCGATCGTGACATCACAATTCCCCCCTCAGATCAAGCAAATTGAATGCCCAAATAGTAGTGCAACTGGCCAAGATCAGTTAGGCAACCCATCCAATGTGCTTGAGTGTATTGCTATCCACTATCAAATGGTACATCAAAAGCCAAGTCCAGAGGCACAAGGGCCTTGCCAACTGTGTAACAAAAAGAATAGAAGCTTAGCAGAAAGAATAGAAGCTTACCAGGTGAGCTTGTGGAAGAAGACACCACTTCCTGAACCAATCATAATGTGATGCTTAAGGGTCGCCATTTTGGAAGATTTCTGCAATGAAGCTCATCAAAGATTGTTTGCAATGAAGCTTACTGAATATATTCCTGCTCTCGAGATTTTGAGTCTTTGAAGGAGTGCTTGAAGACTTGGGTGGTGGCCATGATGACCTGGGCTGGCAAGAAGGATGCTGACCTCGTAGATGAGGTCTAAAAGTGAGGGAGAGCTGAGAGGAGAGAGGGGTGGCATGAAGCTTGTCAATAGAGTAGAATGCAAGAGAATAAGATAAGGTTAACTACGGTCCCTCATTAACAACTAACACTAATTTAAACACTAACACATCTACACAAAACTCGACCAACCTATGGGGCCCCTCCTAAGGAGGAGGTGATGTTGGCATGTAATATAAGTACATCAATTTAGTGAGTACATGTAAGGGTTAGGGTTAGTTTGAGGAGTGGTCATGGGTTAAGTTGGGGGTGATATAGTTAGTTCCAGAGGCATGGGATATGAATATGGGATTTCTAGATACTTGAGTAAAAGCGCATGGACCGAGCTTTTATGACAAATGTGATACATGAGAGTTTTTATGACAAGATAACCTTAAATGTAAAATTGGTGATAGACATGATAGGAAATCAATCCAATTAACTGCTAACTCATACCATAAACCCACTTAGATGCTCCTTTATATGCTAGGATCTAAAGGCAACTTTGTGGGTGTAAGATGGTGAGGGCATCAAGCCCTATATCTAGCCTAGCAAGAGGCGACTAGAGAGCAGCAACATTAGAGCCAACCTACCAAGCTAGGATCAGGGAAGGCCGGACGCGCGCCAGGCCTTGCAAGAGTATGGAGGGCACTTGCCCTTGTTTTGAAAACCCACAAAGTTGGTGGGTACTAAAATGTAGTTCAGAGGACCTAAAAGTTGACTAGCTACATGATAATTGTGGAATGGGGTCTCATCTAGTGGGACCAATCAAATGGAATCAAGTATTGTAAGGGATGAGCTTGCCATGTACATAAGAGACATGTGGAGTTGGTTGGCCCCTAAACTCAAGTGCCTGCACATGGCCATTGGCATACATTAAGTAGAGGCATGTTTCAAGACAAAGTAAATACCCTTTGTGCATTGTACATCAATATTGTGACTCAAACCTACTACAAACCTAGGAACAGAAATGACGTGCATTGTTGGCCAGTATTGTAGGAGATTACTTAATATCCTTTGCCCATTGTGCATCAATGTTGTCAACGTAACCTACTACAAAAGCTATTGAACAAAAACGATGTGCATTGGCGCATTAGCAAAGGCTTCCTCACCCATCAGCAAAAACGATGTGCATTGGTGGATTAGCAATGACTGATGATCCAAAGGGTTCAAAAGGGCGGCATTTCCATGAAGATTGCAGATATAGAGATCAAGAGAGAAAGGCTAATAAAAAGTTAGAGCACAAATCTTGATAGGACAAAATGATGCCCATGCGGGGCTGGATGGCTGATGTGGGTATGGGATTGGGTTGGGAACGTGGGTGGGCTAATATAGACATGGTAGAAGAGGGGGTTTCTTGATTCTTCCTTTCTTCCACTATCACCCTTTGCTCATTCATCAATGTGCATCCCTAAAGCGAGCTGGGATAGAGGGGATTACAACATGTTATGTATCCCCACAGACATTGGATTATATTTGGACAATCTCTAGGGACATATCTTACCTTCCTTAGCACTCCACGAGGACATCTAGAGGTGCAAGTAGCTAGGAGAGGTCTTGCTCATATGGGACTTCAATGCCAAGACCAACAACATGTGTGTGTGTAAAAATAGAAAGAGAGTATGTCCCCCTATACATTGATACATACATTTAAGTATTTGCATGTGGCATTTTAGTTTAGTTCATTTCTTCTTATTTGTTGTCATAAATCTATAGAATCTTCCACTATACAAGATTGTGAGACTAGATAGATGGCTTAAGTGTACTAAATGTATGAGAATGCTTGAGGGGTAGATTTATATTTAAAGCCTCTATTGACCGGCAAGTTCTTTGCATTGTGATAAATTTCTAAACATATAAATGCATAGAAGTACATGATGAAATTAAAGTTAGATTTTCACACACACACACACACACATACACACAACTAAATATAAATGCATAGAAGTACATGATGAAATTAAAGTTAGATTTTCACACACACACACACACACACACACACAACTAAATATGTGACTTACTGCATATTCACTACTCTAGCTCTATTCATTAATTAAGTTGAATTTTTACCTACTTTTTGCGATCATAAACGGCGACTAAAGAAATACTTAAAATATCTAACAAAACACCTTCTACCAAGCCATTATAGAAAATTTCATTCTTTAATTTTGTGTCATTTTAATCATTTGATTATTCTCGCTAAGAATCTACTTGTTGTTTCTGTTTACCTATGTATGTAGTGTCCTTCCATGTTCTTGTTGAAGATAGAAGCATGAAGAGATATATCCCTACTATATGACTTGATGAGGGGTATCTACATATTGCTAATGATGGGCCTACCATAGGCTTAAGTTAGCCAAATGTACGTTGGATATAAGGGCACAAGTCTTCTTTTGGTGCTTAATTCTATAGATCTAGCCAAAATTTTAAATTGTATATATAATATATTGGCAAAAGTTTCCAAATATATATATTTATTATATAAAACTTTGGCGAATTTTCATGGACTTTATTTATAATTTTATAATCTTAAACGCTAAACCTAGCTCTTTTTTTAATTTTAGTTTCAAATTGTGGTGAGTATACTAAGCTTTTATTTTTATAAAAGCATATAAACTTTCACAAGCCATAGAAAACTTTCGCTTATTAACGAAACTAACGTGAAAAAATCATCCCTGTAAGTAAGTCCTCAGTATCTCTAGCAACATGCGGAGATATATGCCATAGTGCATTCAACTCTTTAGGTGATTCCATTCCAGCATCCATCACTGATGCTTTCACCTTTGACATGGAGCATATCACATCCTTGGACATAGTTTCCATGAGCAATATAGATTAGTAGATGAGTCTTCAGGACATCTCCGCATAAGCTCAGTCATGTCGCATTGCATCATGCTTGAATCTAGTGATCACCACCTCTTTCAATCCGTAGATTATTCCTCAACATGAGGACATTTATGCATTAGTGCAGTCCTACCCCAGTGCAGTGGACATCATCAGGTTCAGCCATAGCGCAACCTAGGGAACCTCAGTGTTTTAGCCATAGCGCAACCTGGGGAACCTTAGTGTTTCAGCATGCACTTATGGTTGTCGTATATAGTCCTTACTTGATACGCATTAGTGGTTGGATCTAGGACTACAAATCGATCCCGACATTAGCATTCGGCACCTCATATGCCTCAAGGACAGCATATGCTCTTTCAGTGACATGCCAGGCTTCTAGGACTTTACACTATTAGCTCCACCTTGAGCCTATGACAGATGCTACATCCCATGCCGATGGATGTTTAGCCATGCACACATAAGAGCTCATGACAGTTGAGCATACCGGTTTGACAAGCCACCACGAATTATCAATTTTATGAGCCTCTTCTTCAGTGGAGTCTGCAGAGTATCATACCTGCACCTTCAGCCCTAGCTTTTATGCAACCCCTGGATCACTCTGTCCACATCGACTATGTGGTCTTCTTCGACCCCGCATCATTCGATAGAGATCATAGTTCTATTGTAGCATATCTCCACCATTGTTGCCAGTTCTTTTGGGTTGGTGACACTCTTGTATGTCACAACCTACTAGATTCCTTCTCCATAGCTACACTGACCAACTTTACATCTAGATGTCTCTTCTACAGAGTACCTACACAGTCCATAGTGACTCATGACATGTTCAACACGTAGCCATGCACACAATTCTTGACGCAGTCATCTTTTGATTGACCAATCTTTGATCTAGATGGACTTTACTTTCTACATATTTCCTTCCTCTTTCCTTCGCCCTATCTTTTGGGTTTTATTTCCAAAGGCGAAGGATGACCCACAACTTAAGAGGCGGAAAACACACATTTTATGCATGATTGTAAGTTGTATTCATTGTACATGCTTCCACTACGTAGGCACTGTGCTCACACACACACATACTACTTTGATTCCTTTCGTGTGTTTTTTTTTCCGTTTTGGATGCTATCATATGCACCAAACAAAATTCAAAAAGATCTTGTACCACAACAAGACAAAGCACCCACAGACGCGCACACAGACGCGTTTACTGAACTAAAAAAAAAACTTACGGGCACATCTATTTGTGCGTCTATTTTCGCATGTAGAGACCCGCATCTAATAGCGCGTCTATATAGCAGACAGATGCACGTATAGACGCGTAAATAGATGCTCTGCTAAAAATTTTAAAAAACAGAAAGACGCATCGTTAAACACGTGTATAGATGCGTTTATAAACGGTCTTATAGATGCGTTTATAGACGTGCAAATAAATGCTTCTTGAACAGACAAACGCGTATATAGACACACTGATAGGCACGCTATATAATATTTTTTTTGTAAATTTACAGAATGCTGTGTATGTTGTGTATGCTATATAGTTACAAGAATCCCATTTCCACATTGTGTAATTCAATTCTTACAGCCAACCGCATTTTAATTATAATTCCAAATAAAACATTACAACTCCAAAACGCAATAAAATTGAAAGCTCAAAAAGTGCTTGTATGTACATATAGCACGAAGCTAAGCCACGTCATGTGGCTTCAAGTACAAAAAATAAGAGGAGTGTATATACAAGAGGCACGAAGCCAAGCCAGTGGCTTTAAGTACAAAAAAGAGTAGCTAGCACTACTTCTACGACTAATCCTCGCTCCCTTCCACGCTCCCTTCTGCGCTCCCTTCTCTGCCTCCTTCCTCGTCTTCTTGTGCAGGGACTTGTAAACAAGGGACAACATATATCAATGTATGAAAAATCAAATCTTTACTTATAATATTGACATTATTTAATTACTTTCAAATACCTCAGGGGCCGCTCCAGTAGCCTGGATATACTGCTCCTTAGTAATCAACCCGTCATGATAGAAGTGCCTCCATGTATCTCCTCTGCGATGGTGGTGGTGGTAGGCTGTCTCGATAGGAGTAGCGTATCTGCCCACGATATCAAGCTGCAAGACGACACAATTTGCAGAGGGGTTATTACAAAGAAACAACCTCCTTATAAACTACATAAGCAATATAATTTGAGATCAATACTTACAAATTGGGCCTCCCATGAATCAACACCCCCTGCTCCAAAATGCACGCTTCCATATTGCTCCATCTAGATCCTTCGTGCCTCCACGTGCTGCAGAATGGGGTCCTCCCTCGCTGACTTCATTGCTTTCTTCCACTCACGCTTGTGAGCGGTGTGGGGCGGGCCCCTTGGTGGTTGACCTCCCTCGAGCTTGGCAAGCTCTGCTAGTGCCTGCCTCTTAAGCGAAGATCTTTTATTGCCAAGTATCGTAACAATCTTTGACTTGGCCCATTTATCTATGAACTGACGATTGGGGGGGTTAGGATACCTAGAGCGAACAGCAGCAAGGGTCTCATCAGCCAACCTCTTTGGCTAGTCTTTGTAGTGGATAAAGCAATCTCTATAATTGTTAGCAATTACAGAGCGCATGAAGGCCATGATGTCCTTCCCCCGTGCATCCATCGAGCATCCATCAAGATGCCTCCTGTCTGAGTGATGTGATAGAATATCGTACCATCACCCGGAGGCACGTCTAAATCATCTGAATCATCATCATCCCCACCACCACCCCTCCCAAAGCACTGTGCCATGCATCCCCCACCGCTCTCCCTGCTACTACGCCTACTACCATGTCATGTCGAGCTAGTACGTTGGCCACTCATAGCTGGAGACTGCACGGGACTACGTGGACCACTCGTAGCTAGAGAACCGAGTCTGCCGACGGCTCTGCGAGACAGAAGGACCTCCTAACGGCATGGGGAAAGGGGCATAAGATGGCATGGCGGAAGGGGCATAAGATGGCATGGGGGAAGGGACATAAGATGGCACGGGAGATGGGCCCGCGCTGTGTAGCCGGTTGGGCTGTGTTGACTCCGCTGGGTAATCTCAGTTGGTGT
Source organism: Dipteris shenzhenensis (assembly GCF_047967505.1). Taxonomy (NCBI): domain Eukaryota; kingdom Viridiplantae; phylum Streptophyta; class Polypodiopsida; order Gleicheniales; family Dipteridaceae; genus Dipteris; species Dipteris shenzhenensis. Next base: position 56,963,417 of record NC_141605.1, on the reverse strand, counting down.
GGGGTGGTTTGGAGTCTGTAGTGCCGACTCTTGGGGGTGTTTAGAGTACCCGTCATATACCCGTATAACTCCGCAGGACTAGGAGGGTGCCCTAAAAGGTTATATAAGTCCCTAAAAATAGACTCCCGGAGATTAGGTGAGCCCGAAGAGCTTCCTGGCCACATGATGAATTGGAAAAAAGAAAAAAAGATTATTATTGATGAGCTGAGAAGAAAGGGGAAGGGAAGAAAAGATTACTATCGGAGTGCGTCTATAGACGCGTTTGAGAAGCGTGTCTATAGACACGGCTGTCTGTGTCTGCACACACAGGCTAGACGCAGGTCTAGATGCGCTTTGGGATGTGCTCCAACAGATAGACTTTTCTAAAAAGTAGAAAAGGACATGTGCTCGACACAAAAACGTAACACTGATACCAAAATCATGCATTTCTTGGATACGAGAAAGTAGAAATCCAAAGAGAGCAAACTTCCAAAAAAGATCAAGTGCAAAAAAACTTACCTTGGATAGAGGTATGGAAGGTTCTTCTCCTTTTTCAAAGTTGCTTCTCTTCCTTGTTCACCCTCTTCTCCTTTAAGCTTGGAAGTAAGTGTGGGTGCCTTCCTCTTAAGTGTAAACTTGGAAGTAAGTGTGGGTGCCTTCCTCTTAAGCGTTGAAACTGTGGATCTGCTAATAGCAAAGCAAGCAAGCTGCGCGAAGTATAAGTAATGTGAAGAAAAGCAAAGCGAGCGCGCTTAAAGCAGATTTAAAAGCCGCATCTATAGGCGCGTCTATATGTGCATCTAATAGCGCATCTATGCACGCGTCTAAATACAGAGAGTAGATGCGGTTTTAGATGTGCTTGTAGACGTGCACCACAGAACAACAGATGCGGTTTTAGACGCGCTTGTAGACGCGCACCACAGAACAGACAGACGCGATTTTAGATGTGCCTTTATACATGCCACAGAGTTTAAAATTAAATATTTGAAGAAAAGCAAAATTTTTTGGGTTGTTTGTTTGTAGGATGTCTTCATCTTCAACAAGTAGCTCCAGTGAGGATGAATCCCTCCGTATCCACCATCGCGAAATGTGGTTGGAGCAAAAAATCAAATGTATGTGTGATCGATGTCGAGGAAACATGTATCGTGCACGCAGGATTATACTCAATCAGAGCTCAATCACATCTCAAAGTATGGAGAATGGGATGCGACCGTAAACATGGTAAGTGTTAAAGAGTTAAGGTTGATTGAGATACCTATGGGTGTTCATATGTTTGAGTTATGATCCTGTTTTAATTTGATACAGGATGCAGTGCCACACCCGCATATGTTGCCCTATGCTTGCCACGAGGAGGCAAAGCGTCGACAATATGAGGTGGGATCTTCAGGAGGGACCATTACGGATGCATGGAGTGATGGTGATAGTAGCCCTCTGCCATTACCTCATGAAGCCGTGGAGGAGGAGGTGTTTGATGATATGGTGCAGGATTTATATGTCCATCAAGGGAGGGATGATAGCATGGAGCAGGATGATCTTATTACTGCAGCATCCACTCCACTGTTTGAGGGGTGCACATTCTCTGTTCTACGTGCCTCCCTTGAGTTACTAAACTTGCAAACCATCTATGGATGGAGCAATGCAAGTTTGAATGCATTACTCAAGTAAGCTTTAAAGTCTATTTTGCAAACATGGTGAATTATGCTAGTGGGTCAATTACTGGAATGCTTTTCCTCATTTATGGTCTTCACGTGCAGGCTATTTTGTAAAATGCTTCCAAGGGAGGATAAATTACCGACCTCAAGAGATATGGCAAGGCAACATGTGACCTCTCTTGGAGGATTAGATTACAAGCGCATCCATGCATGTGTCAACGATTGCGTTTTGTTTCGTGGACTACATAAGGATGCAAGAGAGTGCCTTACTTGTGGAGAGGCAAGATATAGAGCAGATCTCAAAACTTTGGACATGCCTCGTAAGGTTCTGCGACATTTTCCCATAATCCCTCGCATCCAACATATGTTCAAGTGCAAATCCATTGCAGAGCTCATGTCATGGCATTCCTCCCATCGATCAACCGATGGCAAGTGGAGAACTCCCGCAAACTCTCCTACGTGGAAGCATATTGAAGACACATGGCCAAGCTTCAAGGAAGAACCTAGGAGCTTGAGACTTGGATTGGGTATGGACGGTGTGAACCCATTTGGTCTCAAAAGCACCTCTTACAGTGTATGGCCAGTGATATTGGTGAATTATAATCTTCCACCCTCTATGGCTATTAAGAAAGGACATGTTATGCTGTCCCTTCTAATTCCAGGGAAACATAAAGTCAAAAATCATGATGTTTATTTGGAGCCTTTGATTGACGAGCTAGAGATACTTTGGAGAGGTATCGAGGTGCATGATGTGAGTAGGCCTCCCTCGTCACGAGACTTCAACTGCAAAGCAGTCTTGATATGGATGATGCATGACTTCCCAGGCTATGGCGAGTGTTCAGGTAAGCAGTACACTTCTAATTATGAATAGGCAAAGGATGTGGCACCCTAAACCCACCTTCAACTCTTAATTGTGTCTATTGTTCAGGTCTCACTACATCGGGTTACCATGCATGTCCTGTTTGTGGTCCTTCGCTAGTTGCCTCACAGGTAGATGCATTGAATAAGGTCATCTATGAGAATCACCATCGATTTCTCCCACCTGATCATCCTAGATATGTTGCCCCTTGGAATGAAGTCCTCCCACAATCACTCACCGCGGGAGATTGGATGAGAATTTGGGACGATTCCACGACTCCTCCACCACTTGGCATGAGCCGGTAAGGGTTTGTAACTATTGTGTGCTATATTGGCTGGAAATAAAGATTGCCCGCTAACACTTTATTTTGTTTAGATACTCCATCTTTTATCGTTTACCATATTGGTCCCACCTCAAGATCAATCACCTGCTTGATCCCATGCATATCTTCAAGAATGTGGCATCTACCATTTGGGAGCATTTGAATGGGACACGAGATTCCGTAGGCATAAGGGAGGATCTACGTACCACAAGGAGGATGCATGAAGCTTGGCCACAAGAGAGACCAAATGGGCATGTTTTTTTACCTCGTGCACCATGGAGGTTACCAAAGCTAGAGATGGCGGCGGTGAAGCGCGCTATTACTACAATTCATACTCCCATTGGATGCATGAGGTGTTTGAAGGGAGCCTTTACAAAGAGCAAGAAAAGAGGTGTAGAACAATTATATGGCTTGAAATCTCATGATTGGCACAAGATGCTCCAAGTAAGTATTTTATGTGCATAATATCTTTTTCCTTTCAAATTTGTGAGTGAATAATTATAAGCAACTAATCAACCACCTCCTCGTGGGTTCAATTCATACTACCTACTAGCATTTCACGTACTGCATCGAAGGACGTGAAAGATTGTATTTACAAGATGGGTGAGCTTGTGAGGTACTTTACATGATACAAAATATGATGCATATCAATGCTCCACGCAAGGTGTTCATATTGCTAATATGGTGTACTTTTTCATTCCTAGGTATGTGAGCTCAAAGGAAATAGATCCCACCACGCTTGAGAATGCTCGAGTTATGTCAGTGGAGGTGGTTTGTTTAGTGGAGGAGACATTTCCATGTTCTATTCTCACAAGCCAACTACATCTTATAGTGCATTTGGTGGATGAGATTGCTATATGCGGTACTATACATGCACGATGGTTGTTCTTCCTCGAGCACTTCATGAAGACCTTGAAGGGCTTCGTGAGACAAAATGCAAGACTCGAAGGTAGCATGGCCGAGGGTTGGTTGGTACAAGAGTCACTTGTATATATTTCTGAGTTTCTTGTTGATGTGGATAGCTCTCTCCCACGACTATGGAGAGATGATGAAGACCTAAGGATGACCTCTATTGTGCCTCAAGGGAAAGGACGCAACAAAGTAATAGACACGGAGTTGCATAATAGTATCAACCTCTATTGCGTGCTTAATAGTGATGTGATGAAAAGATGGATGACAAGATACGAGGATGCAAAGGCAAGAAGACAAGAAGAAAGGGCCCTCTTTCGTACACACCACGAATCTCATGTGCCATACCCTCAGTATCTAAGAGCACTTCCAAAGGATATTCATGTGGATTGGCTACTTGATGAAATGGAGAAAGCAGAGAAAGACGAGGGGATGCATATCACAATGGAAGAATGGGAGTATGCTAGGGGATGCATGAGCAAGGTCGGTATATAGAATGTTATGCATAAGTTAAGAGCTTTCAATAATTTAGATTGCTTATTTAATTGATTTTTTCTTGGTGTAGTGCACTATGTTCAATGCTATATGGTGTGAGGGCAAGCATTTTCGAACACAACGGATTGATGATAAGAGAAACACACAAGATTGCGACGTCATTGCTAGCTTTGAGGGAGCCAATGGAGCCATGGATGATTATTGTGGCATAATCCAAGATATTATTAAGCTTGACTTTCGACGCTTCTTTGTGTATGTTTTGGATGTAAAGTGGTTTAAGGACGTGGTGGAAAGAGGCCCTAATGCAACAATCAAATGCCATGCAAGTGGCTTTGTAACTATTGACTCCACAAAGTTTTGGCAAAGTAGGAAGGACACACTAGTACTACCGCAACAATGTGAACAGTACTGTGCACACATATAAAAATACTCGCTTTTAAATATTTGATGCAAGGAAAATAACATGATTGTATTTGTGTTTGAATTAGGTTGTCTATCAACCAATGGTGGATAATAATAGATGGTGGCATGTCATACCTATTATGCCACGTTCCAAAGTGATTATAGTACATTTACTAATATGGAGCGTATGGAGGATGATCATGGCCATGGACGTGATGATGACCGTGATACAAGAGAGGAGGATGATCATGAGATAGGAGATACAGATATTGAGGCCATTACCCGTGAGGACGAGCCTACCATTGGTGATGCTGATTTCGATGAGCACATGAGTAGCACAAGTAGTAGTGGGTTGAATGTATTTGTAGATCTAAACACTTGTTTGGATTTTGAAGTAGATAGTTTGGCAAGGGTTGATCTCATTGAGGATGAGATTGAACCGTAGCCCATCATTGATATTGGGTAAACTATTTTACATATTGTCTCATTCTCCTCACCTCACTTAATTCTTGTATATGTGGGCTTGCAAAAAAGCATTGATGTTTTTGTTAAAATTATGTGCTTTGGTAATCATGGGCAATGTTTGGAAAGCAATGATGTACACCAAAATCTCACTTTCTGTATTCTCTGTTTTGCGTCTAAATACGCGTCCAATTCTCAGTGTAAACGTGCTAATAAACGCGCAAATAGACGCGCAAATAGACGCGTTGATAAACGCAATGTTAGACGGGCCCGTATTTTCTCAGTGTAGACGTGCAAATAGATGTGTTAATACACATGCAAATAGACGAGCTATTAGACGTGCGATTAAACGTGCCCGTAATTTCTCTATTCAAGCAACGCCTATAGACGCGCCCGCTATTTTGCGCGTCTACCAAGCACATCTATAGTTGCTTTGTGTTGTTGTGTACATGCACCCTCTACTTACCCAGCGCAATTTAAGAGGGGGTGTTAAGGATGGTGTAAATTGCACCATCTAGATAGGGCATTAGGCAAACCCGAATCCTAACCCTAACGGGTATCCATGTATATATATATTCATGTTCATGTTCAATACAACATAGTGTACAGGTAGCTATATTGTGCTCTCTCTCTCTCTCTCTCTCTCTCTCTCTCTCTCCACCCACTTCATCACGGAGGGCATAAATGCAACCTCCTTCAAAATAGTGTGCGTAAACGATGCGAGGTTGGCCGCGCACTCTGCGTAGCATGTGCACTGAGCCTAAATGTTTGAGGTTACATCTATATGGCCCCTCCTAGTATCGAGTAGGTTTGTAACAATTTCTTGTCCATCCTCCTACCTTTATTGCCTTCTCCACTATCCCTCTCCCTCTCCTCAATGTTGCTCTCTACTTAAGTGTTCTCTCTTTACTCTAGTCAGGCTTAGATGCCCACTCTTACCTTGGCTTTGTGCTAGTTGTCTAGTAAGGGTAGTGTGTTAGGGTGGTGTGAGGGTTCATCTGATTGGAGTCTAAGGTGTGGGTTGTTTATAATTACATGTATTTTTTCACAAAAATCACAAATAAATATTCATCCAATTGGTCCATGTAATCAAATCTATTCCATGTGCTTATGGAATTTTAGTTTGAAATTTATAAACCTATTAGATACCTTAGGTCGTTTATAGAACAAGCACCCAACAGGGGCGTACCTTGACATGGCCGCCTCTAGGCATCGTATCATTGGTTAGTGGGCAACCTCCCTCATCCTTGACATTGCCCATCTTGTTGTGTTACCCTCTTTTTTAAAAATTTTTTGGAAGGCCATCTTCTTGTGTTACCCTCTTTTTAAAAAGTTTTTTATCCAAACTCTTTAGCACTATATTGTGGAACCACATACTTCCCCAGCCAGCCAGGGACGTACATGTGGCCACTCCTTAGAAGCCTATGCAAATAGTCATGGTGGTAAAACTCTAGGGGGACTCCAAAATCTTCAAGTCAAGGTCCTTTAGCCAAGGGAATTGTTTAAAGATTTACGTCTTGGAACTTGTCGACAGTTCGGCATGAGAGTGCACGCATCTACGGAGATGAAGCGTGAGGTGCGGCGCGCCATTGCGCCTGCAACGTCCAAATCCGTCCAATAGCTCAAATGCAACGCAGAGATCCGAGAACAGTAATCTTACCAAGACTGCATACTATCTAGAATTGCATCGGTGCCATCACAGAGTATTGTAAAAAAGAAACAGCGTAGACTCGAGAGAATAACAACAAGCGTTTTGGAAGGTAATGAGATAGGAGCGTCATCATTTTTGAACACGGAACCGGCCTCTCTGGTGGATTATTTTAACGAGCCGGTGTCGAGTGTCTGGTAAATTGTGTACAAAATTGACTCATGCAAACAGGGCGATTCGAGGCCGGCCAGCTGCTGCAGGCAGCAGGAGCGGGGCCGGGGGCGAGGGCTGGGAATGCGAGCAAGGGAGTTGCTGGATTTCGCAGCAACGACGACAGGCTTTTTGGTGGATGGTGGGGGTGCAGCCGTTGGAAGTTCGATCATACAAAGCACTTTGTCTGTTGACATGAAAGTTGCGTGAGCTACAGCCTCAGTGCTCACATGGAGTCTCCATCCTCATCTTCTCCATCCCTTCCTTGCACAATCTCATTTTACACATACAAAGTTTCAGTCCCAAGTGCTCGCCATGCAAAGAACTTCCCCTCATCTTCCCATACCTTCCTTTGAACTTTCCACACTGCAGTCTTTCCGTTTCCTTCCTCTCTCGCACATCCATCTACTGTGCTTTGCTGCTCCCCTTCCAATCTCCACTTCTCATTCGTCTGAATTTGTAGCGTTATCAGTTGCTCCCTGCACCTTTTCTTTCCCTACTATCAACCCGCCTCGTTCACCTCCGCAGACTTTTCAATCAGTCCTTATGTACGCGCTTGCATTGTTGCGTGTACTCCTCTTCCAAGTTCCGGCATCATCACAGTTCTGCGCTCGGATCATCATGGCTCTTTGGGTGTGTTCCTGAATCCTGATCCTGCGTCTCTGTGGGTGCTGACATACGGCGAGCAGCCATCGGTCCACCATTACAGGATTGAGTGAGCCTCAGGAAGGAAACCTCCGTGTTTGCTCCACCGAAAGCGTCGAGTTGCCGAATACGGACGCTGCCAGAGTGCACGCGCTCACTCGTGGACAAGCATTTCGCTTCAGCGTGTTGCCCAAGTCTCATCGAGTAGCTAGTCACCTCAGATTCCATAGCTGGAAACCAACTTGCTCTTCTGGAATCTGTAGCTGATGAATATTATGCGGCGTTTGTGGCACGGGCTCCTACCTTTACATATGCCATAGTGAGTGGTGCACCGTATGCTCACGTTGCCCGAGCATTACTTTGTTGCTTTAGCCCGTACGGCGTCCGCCCACATGAGCAATTCCACGTTACCCGTTCTCATCTCCCGTCCACGTTGTTAGACCACTCGCTGGTCGTTCTACAGATTGTAATGCATTATGCAGCCCAGTGAAGAGTAGCCGGGCCCCCGAACTAGAGCATAGCGGACGATGCTGGATGCCCAGCACCACAGTTCTCGTTTTCCATCCACGATTATCGTAGGTCGCTGATTGATTCGGCAGAGGAGGCGCAACTTTCCACTGGCAAGTTTGCTTTTCCCGGGTACTTGCAAGCTCCCTTAGCGTCGTGCAAGTGCAACGCATGCGTCCAATTTTGCTCGTGCTTAACGAGTCTGTCTGTTTTGACAATCACGAACTTCTGTGTGGACGGTCGGAAAGGACAGATGAATTGAGATACCAAGCTAAACAACATCCTGTTGCATGAAGACTGGTTGATAAGATTTATCGATCAAGCCAGCTACAGTAAAACAGGTTTCTGATCACGCATCTTCTCTTCATATCCGTCGACAGACGGGATGGCAATCATGGGAGGATTGGGAGAGCGCTACAAGTTGGGGAGGCGGTCGGAAGCTCATGGGATGTAGCATCGGCGTGCCTGTGAGGAGTGCTTTCGTGCTACTTAGCAACAGGGTGATCTAGGAAGGAACTACTCCAAGAGATGCCGGCAGAACGGGAGCATGATGGAGAGAACGAAGGTCAAAAAGACGCTGAAGAAGCGTCAAGAGCCAGCACCAGCTTGGATCACTGGGAAGGTCATTCCGTGGACGTCCACAAGACAGCCTTTCCGCTCTATGAGGAAGACGACGACAGGGGGCTGAGCAGGACGTTCCGCATTGCCATAATCGTGGGCTCGGTTCTGATCATGATCGCCGTCATTCTGTGCCTGGTGGTGATCCTCCCAAGGTCGGGAAAACGGCACGACAGGAAGTTGCTGGACGATGGCGGCGCAATCGCCATAGCGTGCAGGGCTACGAGCTATCCGGACGTCTGCGAGGTGACCCTGGGATCGGATCCGTCGGCGCGGGCAGCGGCGGGAGCAGAGGCTCTAGTGGAGGCAGCGATAGGCGTGGCATCCGAGGGGGGGATGCGCACGCACAATCTAGCGGAGGAACTGCTGACGAGGGCTAGGGGGGACCTGAATCTGACGGCAGCGGCGGGGGATTGCGAGTATCTATTGGGGAGGGCGACGGGGATGATGGAGAGGTGCAGGGGGGGGGAGGAGCTGAGGACGAAGGCGGGGGAGGAGGACGTCCAGGCGTGGATGAGCGCGGCGCTAACGTACGAGAACGATTGCAGGTCGGCGTTGAGCTACGTGAACACGACGGAGGAGGTGGGGAGGGTGATGGCGGAGGTGGCGATCGCCATTACGCTCACCAGCAACGCCCTCAGCATGGTCGACGCGCTCGCAACTTACGGCAACGAGACAACGAAATGGCGCCCGCCCACCAGAACTTCCGTCGGAGGGGCGGCGCCGACGCCGCCGGACTGCGGCGCCGACGCCAGATCAGGGGCGGCGCCTCCGGCGTCGCTCGTAGTCTCACCGGACGGCAGCGGCGACTTCCGGCAGGTTCAGGCGGCCGTCGACGCCGCCCCCGAGGGGGCTACCGCGCGCTTCACCATCTACGTCCGGCGTGGGATTTACCAGGAGAGGGTCAGAATTCCGGCATCCAAGCCCTTTCTGGCACTCGTCGGCGACGGCATGGACCAGAGCATCATCACCGGCAACCGCAACGCCCAGATGCCCGGCGTCACGACCTACGACTCCGCCACTGTAGGTAAACAATTATCGTCACTTCTCTGTCACCATTGTCCACGAAAAAATGTCAAACATTTTCGAGATTAACCTGAGGCATTAGCACTATCTATTAATCTAATCTAATCTAATCGCATTCGTGCGTATTTGAATTAATTAATTAGTCTCGCGTGTTACGGACTAAGCTCTTTGCCTCGCATTCTCTATTAACCTATGCCCCCCCCTCCGTCTCTGATCCGCCTCCCCTCCGACCATCTCCACTCCCTGCGTTCAGCCCTCCCCTCTCTCCCTCTCCCTCCCCGTCCACTCTGCCCTCCCCTCCTATTCCTCCTCCTCCATTGTTATTCATCGCAATGGTTGGGAGGCTTTCAAAGTCCCCCTTCCCCCCCCTTAATATACTCGCTGAGGGCGGTTAAGAAGCTTTTGGATCTTCGAACGTTCTCGAGTTCGATGGGGACCTATTCACAATACATTTACGTTTTTTAATTTTTTTCTTGCCTTAGCTTAATTCTCTGTGCCCCCCCCACACACAAAGAAATAGCTCCATTTTTCACGATGGGGGCCTATTCGAGCATTAAAACTCCTTTTGTGGAAAACTCATTAGAGGTAGGATTAAAACTGCTCAAAATTCTAGGTTTAATGTCGAATGAATGGCAAATTTCGGCTAAGCCTCAATTTTGAAAATAAAAGTTTTAAAATCCAAATTCCAATGGAGGCGGTACTAAGGTAGAGCATTAAAACTCCTATTATGGAAAATTCCTTTGAGGTAGAATTAAAACCCCTTTTATGAAATTTTGCCTATAATTTTGAAAAGAAATCAATTATGTTGTGTGTTTCAAATTGCCATTTATGGAGATCATCCTATAAAAATTAGCATTTAATAGCCCAATACGGTTTGCTTTCCAAAAACCCTTGCTTTACACTATATTAGGAGATAGTGCCCAAGGGCACTTGTGTGCTCTTGGTTAAAACCTCCAAATTTTCTATTAAAATCTTTAAAAGTTTCAACTTGAAAGTTTTTATATCTGTTAGGAAAAATGATTTTTGTGAATAGTAATTGGTCTTCCGAAGACTTGAATAACCTTTCTTTCTTTGTTTCTATCTATTGCCTTTGTGTAGCCGTTGATGGAGACAATTTCTTGGCCATCGGCTTGACATTCGAGAACAATGCCGGTCCCAAAATGCACCAGGCTGTCGCCCTTCGCGTTGATAGTGACCTCTCCACCTTCTTCAATTGCTCCTTCTTGGGTTACCAGGATACCCTCTATGTCCACTCCCTTCGACAATTCTACCGTGACTGTCGCATCGAGGGCACCATTGACTTCATCTTCGGCAACTCTGCCACCATCTTTCAGAATTGCCTTATCCTCATTCGGCCCGGTGACCTCAACGTCGCCACTAGCGTTGTGGCTGCACAGGGCCGCACTGATCCCGCTGAAACCACCGGCCTCGTCTTCCAAAATTGCTCCATCAACGGCACCTTGCCTTTTCTAAACAATGTTCGCCGCTCGTCGAACCACTACCGTGCCTACCTTGGCCGCCCTTGGAAGCTCTTCTCCCGCACCATTTTCATGCAATCTGACATCGCCTCCATCATCCGTCCTGAAGGATGGCTCCCTTGGAATGCCTCCTTCGCTCTTGCCACCCTCTTCTATGCTGAGTACCTTGATTATGGACCTGGTGCTGTTAATCTCTCTTCTCGCGTGCCTTGGTCCTCTCAACTCTCCTATGCCGATGCCCTCTACTTCACTATAGCACCCTTCATCCAAGGTGACCGTTGGCTTCCATCCACAAATGTTCCCTTCTCATGCACTTTAATAGAGGGTGAGAGGTTTTCTTGATACTTCAATTCTATATATACATTGCGGTTGTACCTATGGTGGGAATATGTTAGCAAAGTGTCGTCATCCCAAGTTCAGCTTGTGGAGTAGTGCAAGAACAATGCAGCTGCCAAGGCTTAAGCTGATCAGGCACAACCGTCTCGATCTAAGCCTAATATGTGGGGAGCAAATCACTTTGTACATTGACAAACCTACCTTTCAATACGCATTTGTTTTTTGTTAATGACATTTGGTAGCTATTATATCATGGTAAAAATGTTGCATGACAAAGAGCAGGGCATGTGTAAGACTTTGACTCAACTGTCTTGTTTTTTGCTGGATTCCAAAGCTTATATACATCACAACTCTCTAATATACTACTATGAATTCCATTTCACAATATTGTGGATTCTCCATATCCAACGTGTGAGTTCGGTCCAATAGGGGTGTTGAAATTGTCCATACCTCCCTAATGGCTCTTACCTAATTTCTTCACTAGATTGCTAATTTATACTTCCTATCAACCTATTCTAAACGCCCTTGTTCCCTTGTTCTCAACAAATTAATCCACACATAAATTGACCTAAGGAAAAACGTTCTATAAAAGGGCTTTTTTTTCAAAGGAGTAATCCAATCAATTTTTTATTAAGCTAAGGTCAAGGTCAAAGAATAACTTCAAATTTTCATGAAAAGGGGGAGTTTGATCCAAGGGATTAGTGAGGTATTTGAGGTGTCCCAATGGGAGTTCTCCTTTTTGTGGGGCAAGGCCATGTTGAGGTGGACAGTGGGCAGACCTGCAAACAACCCCTATTGGTTACTCCCCTTACACCGAGGACCACTCAAACCATCCCCCCCCCCGCCCCCCCCCTCAACCCATGCTTGACCCTCTTCCCATATGCACCTCCTCCAAAGAATTGTACAAGTCATTCAAGAGGTGGTGGGCCCTTCTAGGTGAAAATTTCCCCCCTCTTAGCTTGTTGCAGGCTTGTCCCCTCCTCTTCTTTGGTCCAGCTCCATATCCCCTCCTACTCTCATCCACTGTCTTTCTCCCTCTCCAGTGCCTCTTGTAGTAGCTACTCATTCTCTCTCCATTCCTAGCTACAACACCTCCTACAGCAGCTACTCATCCCCCTTTGCTCTTTCTCCCTCCATTCCTAGCTACAGTACCTCCTGTAGTGGCTACTCATCCCCCTCTGCTTTTTCTCCCTCCATTCCTAACTACAACAGCTCCTGGAGTAGCTACTCATCCCCCTCTTCTCTTTCTCCCTCCACCCCTAGGTACAATACCTCTTGGAGCTGCTCTCTATCTTTAGTTGCACCCTCTAATACCTTCCCCCCCTCTCCCTCTCTCTCCCTCTATCGGCAAAGTTGCTCTCTCCCTCCAAGCTGCACTTTCACGTCCACTCTTGCTGTTGTGACCTCTGTACAAGCATGTTGAGGAGGCCATACATGTCCTCTGTGTCCCACAGGAGCAAAAATGCACTTGGTGAATGGGTGTCTTGCACCTACATCTTGAATGATTGGATAGTCATGAGAGGATCTACCAAGGTCCACATAAGCTTCCCAAGAGCAAGAGAGGTGATCTTTTGCATGAACGGAAGAGCTGCATCATGAAGTTCAAGCTTGGGAAGAAAGGATGGCTTGCAAAGGTGCAACACATCTACATGGGGAAGCACATGCACCTTCCTCCGTCATCCTTGTCCATCAGTGTTACTCTTTTGGCATGGATAGCGCATAAGTTCGCGTCTTCAAAAAGACCTACTGCCATCTTCTCCATCGCCTCTTGAATTGCTCCCATAGCACCTGAAGTGAAACTCACATCATCCTTGTAATGCTGTGCTATTTCACGTACAACACGCTGGAAGGGTGCACGGGGAATGAGATTGTCCACAATGGTCTGGAAATTGGGAATCTCTTGAAGTGCCTTCACGCCTGATTTCTTGCACCTCTTAATCTTTGGGGGACCTTGCACCAGCCTTTGGACATGGCTCCATGGTTGCTTATCCACTTTGAAGTTCTTTTGCTTCTCCTCCCTTGCAACCTCCTCTTCAGACTCCTCTTCCTGTGTCTGATGGGTTTGTCGAGGTGGCCTATCGCGCTTAGGGGTTTGATTTGTCCTTGTGGTTAGTTGTGTGGAAGGAGTGAGAGGACCCCAGATCGTGTTGGGATCCCTCATCGTGCTAAGACCCCTGGGATCCCCTATGAGAGTCGGATGGTGGGGACTCGCGTTGTTGGGAATCTTGATGATGAGAACCGCCTTCAGATCCCTGCTAATCATTGTCCTGTTGGCCACTGGGGCTCGTAGTGTGTTCAGAGGCCATGGAGTTGTGAGCAGGAGAGCGGGTAGCATCTAAATGACGTCCAATGGGTCTAGCAGTTTGTTTAACTCGTGCTATAGAAATGAGGGATTTTAGGGTTTTTAAGTGCTTTATATAGTCTTTTTTAAAGCACTTTAGGGTTTTTATTTATAGACCCTTTTAAATTAGGGTTTTTTGAGTGCACCCCCTCCCCCCTCGTCTTTCATCACCCACTCGGTAATACTAGATCTTCACCACCCTCCCTCCCAACCCACCCACCCCTCCGCCCTGCCATGTCGCACATGCACATGCTCGGGGGGGTCACTCATCATATGTAACCCTATCACGTGAGTTCCACAGAAGGATATTTTTTATTTCTAAAATTTACAGAAATAAATATACATAAGGGGCTATTTAAAATAGATTTGAAAAAAATTTACAGATTTGTATAAAAAAGGGGTACATTTTATTAATGAAAAATTTACGGATAAGGGATTTTAGAAATAGGCCTTGAACGCACGTGATATAGAGGGTTTATACATAGTGACCCCCCTAAGTGCACATGCAACTCTACAATTTTCAAACAAATTTGTGAATTTTGGAATCTATAATTGACTCAAAATAGTGTTAACTTTATTCATAAAACATTTTACATTTGGGGTTCTCTTAGGACCCAATGCCTCCCTTGTTTGACTCTATGTTGCAACCAAAGCGCAACCCCTTGACTCCCTGTTGAGGACTTTCAAGTAGCACATCTCCTTGTCTTCTTGACATGTTGAACTGCTTTTGTGAGACTTGATACCTCTACCTTGTCGTGCTTGAGAGTCCTGGCCTCTAGACATTAATAAAACCAGTCAAACATTTCATGTAGTGCGTTGCTTCGCGCGATACCACCCCCATGCCTTGTATTCTTGAAGTAGGCCGTCTTTGCTTTGTAGTGCAATTTCTCCATTCCTTGAGTATTCCAAATGGACAGAAGGTCCCAATTGCTCCACAAACCATAGTGCATGTGAATAAAGAATATGCTGTAAAGAAAAACATCGTATTAGAAACATAAATTGACTCAAGTTTAAAGCACAAAATTTCAACCTAAGGAGGATTACCATGTAATGTGTAATATGTGACTCCCCCCATGCTTCTACTATTAATGATATGAATTCTCCCTATGTTCTCTTGAATCTGTAATAATAGAGCTCATCTATTTGACCTTGTCTAAGCAATTTTATAAATGCATCAAGCTTTGTCCATAGTTTTACTGTCAAAGTAGCAATTCGTGGATGTGAAGCTTGATTTGTAATGCACTCACACAAAGCTTTCTAGTTCTCCTAACCTTGGGTGATTTGAGCCAATGTATGTTTTTCTTTATCAGCATTGTGGTTGGACAAGAACCTCCTTGCCTTTCCTCCACCCATGGACACTTTAGTAGGAAGATTTTGTATATTTCCTTATTGTTTCTTGTCTTGCTTAAGCTTCACATTGCCTCCGTGAAGTTCCATTACTGAGAGTAGTTCTTTAGATTTTGCAATGCATTGTACAAAGACTTGCTATGGCGTCAAATTCCAAGTATAAACTAGATGTAGATAGAGTAACTTATCAAGTATACGCAATTCAGCATGCAAAGTACACACGTGTACCCGCTCCAATGGAATCAGTAGAATGGGGTCCCACTTAGGATTCTTTTTCTAACGATCAGGGGCTGCACTTTGGTTGCAAGAAGATGCCATTTTCCCACTGTAGGCTTTCCTTTTGCATCTTCTGAGAGTAGGTGCAATACAAGCATGTCCATTTTGCATCTACACCTATATACTGTTAATGTTTTCCATGCCTCTTATCTTTGAATAATCGACGAGATGCTGGCTCTCTCCAAAACCCACTTCAATGTCTCGTGGCACTCCTTTGGGGTCTCAAAGGTTGCAAGCCACCGTATGTCGTTCTCCGATTGGACTAAGAAACCCTTCTCAACTTCCTCATCCCCTTGAGCAAAATGCAAGTTGTCATTCATAATACAAATGCTCACCCTCTCTAGCTCGTGCTCGTTTACCAACTGAGCTTCATTCATTTTTATAACAAATACTAGCTTGCCATCTATATAATGAAAGACAAATAGAGTAAGGATATAGAAATGAGAAGAAGTAAAGTTGAACGCGGAGGGAATTTCTCTTACTTTCTTCTCTTATCCCATAGAATTTGACCATGGCTCTCTACAAATTCTCTACATCTACATAAAGATTATTGAAAGCATTCATCTCAAATGTTTGGATGCCAGATATCTTTTTACTCTTCCAAGTCATTGTGCCACTTACACAATGGTATCATCCAAGCTTTTCTCTAGCACATTGGTTTGTTTCTTGATGTGTAAGCCTTATAGACTAGGGTGTTGGTAATGGCATTGTAGATATCTTATACTTTTCCTACATAGCAGACTTGAAAATTTAAAAAATAGAGTTGTAAGCTTCATGACTTACACCCGCAACATCACAAGCTCCAAACACCTCCTTTGCTTGCACGAGGCCCTTGAAGTCCTTCATTATCTCTCTAGCAACTCGTTCACGTAGCCCTTTTTGTCTAGGGTCCTTCAACACTTCAATGACATCCCTTGGTTTTATTAAACTTCTTAGAACATATGAAGGATCACTATCATCCATTTCCATTGTTCCCATATCCTCCATGAAAATTCTATAGTAGAGTACCAATGAGTCTTAGTGGAAACAATGCAACACCACTAATATTTTGGAGTAAGAAATTTCATTGAAAAATTGGGGAACTAACCTTGTAGCCCATACTCTCCTCTTTCGGGCACCACTATTGGTTGACAATGCATCCATAGATTGCAACTGTCTTTTCCTCTCCTTCAGTCCCAAAGGTGTTCCCTTCAACTTTTATACTCGTTCTATTGACTTCTCTCGTTCCTTCTCCACAGCATGTTGAACTTGGCCATAGATAGACCTTTCCAAATCTTGTTTGCTTTCAATGAGCTTATGGATTGATTCTTCCAATTCTTGTCGCTCCAAGTCTACTGCATGTGCTTTGTCTCACTGACTTCCTTGTTTTGCAATTGGAGAACCTGCATACTACTATGCATTGACACAACAATAGTAATATTTCCCAAATGTGCTCGTTCTTCTACTTGGACTCACTGCACCTCGCTTGCTTGCATAGCCAATGTCTAAGAATGGTTCAATCGATCGCAATAATTGAGCAATCCAGCATGTCTGTTGCCAACAAAGTGAACAACATCATGCACTGTCTGAAAAGGAGGACTCTTTTGGGTGGTAGGGTCTAAAGGATACAAGGTTCCATCCACCCGAAGGTCAAGATGCTTCTTCCCTTGCAATCGAATACTGTGGAGCACACTTTGAGGAGTTCCACTAACTCCCAAACGGTGTGTGCTTGCATATTCAGCCTCCAGTTGTGTAAGTTCACATGGTACTTGTTGTATATGTCCTCAAATGGTGCCATGAGTACTCAAGGAGAGGTATCAGTGACTCGGGGGGGTCACTATGTATAAACCATCTATATCACGTGCGTTCAAGGCCTATATTTAAAGTCCCTTATCTGTAAAAAATTTCATTAATAAAATGTACCCCTTTTCTATATAAATCTGTAAATTTTTTCCAAAACTATTTTAAATAGTCCCTTATGTATATTTATTTCTGTAAATTTTAGAAATAAAAAAAATCCTTCTGTTGAACTCACGTGATAGGGTTACATATGATGAGTGACCCCCCTGAGATCAGTGATGCAGGCAAAAACGTAGGAAAGAGCTGGCAAAGATGGAGCACTGAGAGGGGACAGTAGCAAGGAAGAGGGAGGAGGAGAAGCAAGTCAAGGCAAGAGGAAGAGGAGGAGGAGAGTAGGGCGACTGGTGTAGAAGGGAGGGAAGGAGCTGCTACAGAAGGGAGGAGGAGGGGAGAGCTGCTACAGGAGGAAGGAGGAGTGCACTGCCGTTGCTGTAGGAGGGAGGAGTGGAGAAGAGGGAGTAGAGCAGCTGGAGAAGGAGGGGAGAGGAAGGAGGGAGGAGGAGAAGCCAAAAGGAGGAGGAGGAGGGGAGAGGGAGGAGGGAGGAGGAGGAGCAAGACGGAGGAGGGGAGAGGAGGAGGGAGGGAGGGGGAGAGAGAGGGAGAGAGAGAGGGATAGGGACAGGGGGAGAAAGGAGGGAGGAGGAGGGAGGGGGAGGGAGAGAGAGGGAGGGAGGGAGATTCGAAATTTGAAATTCAAATTTCAAAAAGTGGCCCCCTCCCTTCATTGATGGGGGGAGAGGTGCTCAATTATGGGCTTAACCCACCTAGGTTGGGCTGGTTAGGCCTCTTTGGGACCCTCCAAGCCCCTTGCATTAGCCCACTAAGCATTCCCTAATCCATTCCTTATGAGGCCCTTTTGAGACCCCAATTCTCCCCTAATTCTTCAGAGACATTGTGAATAAATTCTTGTAAAAGGGGTTTAAATCCGTATTTTCATGATAAATAAGAGGGATTTCCCTCATAAATAGTGGGACTTTATAAATAAGAGGAGAGGGGGTCCCTTTCTCTCTTACATAGACAAATCTCTCTCCCACTAATACACACGTCCTTTCACGGCACTTTCTATTGATGATTTTTAAAATAATTGATGGGCATTAATATAAGGAAAAATATAAGCTTCAATATTGGCATCAAAATAAAGGCTAGGAAAATGTCGATATAAGCATTAAAAATAGCATCGATAATGATCATAATGCCTACGTAAGCTAAAATCTCTTGCAAACGTACAAAATTTCCATGCCTCATATTGATAAGGTACATTGTGAGTTTCATAGTGTATTGCATGGACATTTTGTGTAATACCTTTAGCATACAAGAGGATAGATTCAAATTGTTAATAACCCATGAATACAGGAACTCTTGAAAGACGAGCATAGCATAACAAATTTGTGTTGTGTAGTTAGTTTTGTGAATCATAGATGAATTTTTTGCATGATCCTCTAGTAATACATTGACATCATCATGCTCATCACGTGCTTCAATGTTCTGTACATAAAGAATAGATTCCCCACATCTAGGTCTAGTGATCTTAAGCCCTTGGATATTAGTATCTTGTGGAGGTTGTATTGCTACTGGTTGATGCAGTATGGGGGGAGCATTGGAAGTGCTTGGCATCTCTTCTTCAACATCCTCTCAAAGACATGGAAACTCGAATCACATACCACCATTTTGCATCCAAAAGACTATATCAGGAAAAGTGGGAAAGTATCATGAATTTGGGACTTTCCAAAATTTTGGTTGTAGGTGAAAAACATGTCCTTTGATGCATGTTTTTTTCTATGAATCTTGCTTGAAAGTCTCACCATATTGCACTTGTAGCTTAGCAACTTCTTGTAGGTTTCCTTGTGATTGTATGAAACATTTCCAGCCTAGTTGAAGGAACTTGTGTGCTTTCAAATGAGCCAGGGTACTGCAAATCAACCTTGGGTCGAACTAAAAATTAAGAATGTGTGATCTTTCGATAGGACACACACTTTTTGGGTGAAATGACAACACACATGCGTGTGTGCACATGCGCACGCATACACACACATTCATAGGCCCACAAACACACATTGATCTTAAGAACATGGGCTAATTTTTGCTCTTGAGAATAGGTTGGTCCCTCTTTTGATGAAACAGGATACAAGTTACGTGCATGCGTGCATGGGTGTGTGTTATTAAGTTGAATTTCAAATGTATTATTACAACCAAATCTTGTTAGGGTTACAAAAAAATGAGTAAATAAGTGTTTAATCTGTCAGGTAGTTCACGCTCCAAGGTCAGGGTCCACTTACCTTGCACCATTCAAATAAACCATATGTTAGAACACTATAGCTTAATTTGGGTAGATAGGTAATGCATGTTTCCCCTGGCTTGTTATCACTTTACGTAGGAATAAGAACATCCCTCTAGATTCTAGCACATAAAAGTACAATGCCTTCACAAAGAAAAGCACTAATAAATTATGCATTAGCTCAGTTTTAAAGGAAATGTACCATTGTGACTAAAGTTGTATTTAAAGAAGAAATTAATTAAAAATTTTTTTGTGTAAGTGTGTGTGTGTGTGCACGCCCGTGTGCATTTCTAAGATTGTGCATCACACAAGATATTACTGCCCAGTTTGATTTGCAAAATCTAGCCGTTGTGGGTCATGACCACATGCTATCCATTCCATTGCGATTCATCATGATAATCACTACAAGTAGATTTTTCAATTTGCAATGTGTAAGAGAGAGAGAGAGAGAGAGAGAGAGAGAGAGAGAGAGAGAGAGAGAGAGAGAGAGAGTATGTGTGTGTGTGTGTGTGCATGTGTAGGTAGGTGCATGTGCACACACGCCCTTCCAATATAATTTTGGGATTTGTACATCTAGGTGACTAGAGGGGCATATACCTACATCATCTTGATTGGTTGGTCTAGATGATGGATGGGATTTGGATAGGGAGTTGGTCCTATTTAGTGTGATGGCTCCTATCCCCCCTTGTATGGTGTGAATCACCTTATCCTTATTTTAATAAGGTTGAAAGATAATATGAGATTATGTGTTGGTTCCTATCGTGTGTGGTTCTTGATCTTCCTCTCCATCCCTTGTGAGCATCTCTCTTTATTTTGCACTCCACAATTTGTTACCTGGTATTAGGGAGTCCAGGCTCTTCTTCCTCTTTCCTTCACTCTTGCCATTTCTAGTGAAGCTACCCATCCTTTGTTGTAACCCATCCTTGAAGGTTTTTCTCTGCACAAACTCTATTTTGCAATAGTTTGATTCAAGGAGGAGGTATTTTTAATGGGATTTTCATCATCCATTTTTATAAGGCCTTTTGTTACTCTGCTTCAACATTCTTTGAGAATTTCTTGTTGTGGTTGATTCTCTATGAAGTCCTTGGTTTAATCTTGGTAAAATAAAACTTTTGTGGTGGCTAGACATATTTGTAGCAACCATTATTTGCTGATATTCTTCACTGGCCACTCTTCCTTCAAGATCATCTCTAATATAGAAGGTGATTGCTACTACCTGGAGATGGTGGTGATTAGCGGTTCTTTTTGTCACTGTTCCTATTGGATTAGAAGATTTATGTTGTTGTTCTACTACTATGTTGCCCATATTCTTTTGGAAGCCTTCATAGTGACATTGCCGGGAAGAGATTTTTTTTGGCAAACAATTGTAGCCGACTGTTTCATGGAGGTTTTGCTACTGTAGTAACTTCGAAGAGTTTTTTGGACTTTCGAGGCATTTCTTCCTAGCCTGTGTTGATACATTCTCTGGAGACAACACTATTAGCCACCGGTTCTCTTCCATAGCAGTGATTCGAAGAAATTTTCTCCTAGATGATTACAAATGGTTGCCAATTCCCGAAGTGCTAAGATTTGGGAGAGAATTTCAAACTATTGGAAAGCTCTTTTTAGCTCTGTAGATCATTCATTCATCGATTGGTTTGAGAAGTGTGTCTTTTTTGGTCATGTTTTGGTGTGGAGTCTCCTATTTTTGTTGCTATGCTCCTCCCTATTGAAGCCTTGGATATTCCTTGAGGAGGCCACCACAATCAATGGATTAATCTCTTTGGTTGATCTCATACTTTAGTTAATGATTTGGAGCAACAACGATGTATATTTTAACCCTGAAAAAATGATCGTCTCTTCCATTCTTCTACTAATTTCACCAGGCACTTGAAGTTCCTTGATTACTCTCTTGTGCTAAGAGTTTGGCATGCTGCGCATGGATTTCTATACCCATTTTGACAATGATGACATTCATTTTTTGTGTTTATAGAACATTTTTTGTGATAAGGTCTCAAGGCCTTCTAATCAAAGACATGTAGTAGCATATAAAGGACCTTACATAAGGTTTATTTCCCTAAATATCTTTTAAAGGTTCCTTGGACAAGCCAACCCTACAGGTTGATAGTCATGTTTATTATCTTTTTAGTTCCAAGGGGGCTCTTTCTTTTTAAGCATTTGTTTATTATCTCTTGTTCATCAATGGCCCAAGATATTTCCATTGGAAAATGTTTAATATATGAAAAATTCTTATTTATCAAGCCAGTACTACCACATTTATTCAAGAAGCATTGATCTTGTGAGTGCAAAAGATTTAAATGAGGATGAGTGTGCTCGTGCTCACATCTTAATACATCTTGATAATCACATCTTTGTCATTTTGGAAATGTCTCAACATCAAGACATTTGTGGGATTCTTTGGAGAAGACACTTTCATAACTTACGTATTATTATGAATTTTTTCATGATTATACCTTCATTTTTTATGGCATTTGTTGCTGCAACATATCCGTTTTATTTCTCACATTTATAAAAGGAGTAGACACTTCCCTTTACCTTCACAAAAGGTAAGCGGTAAGACCTTATATGTAGAGAAATCTCATGCATATTCGTAGTAGCCGCTCGTATCCATGTGCATATCAATTCAGAGAGGGTGATAGACTTGCGTTGGTCATTGTGTGAGAATGACCAAGGTGAAATGAATAAGAATTTCAAGAAGGTGAAGCAACAACTATACAAAGTGATTTTGTAATCCATACACTACCTTCATTATGTAGTGTGTTCTCAGCTAACATCATGTCTTCATTATACCCAAAACCTTGTAATAATTCTTGTTATTACTGATAAAGGATTTATTCCATGTTTTCTTATTAGTGCAATACTCTACCTTTGGATTGAGAGGGAGTCTTGAGATTAGTACATCTAGCTTACTAAAGGGTACTATATCTACATCAACTTGATTGGTAATTGGTGTAAATAATGGATAGGAACTTCGTCCTATTTAGTGTGTTGGCTCCTACCCCCCTTGTATGGTGTGAATCACCTTAGCCTTGTTTGATAAGGCTGATAACTAATAAGATATTATGTGTTGGCTCCTACCTTGTGTGGTTCTCCATCCCTTGTGAGCATCAGCTCTCACCTTTGTGCACTCCACGACTTGTAAAAATGTGTGTGCCTACCAATATTCTCTCTCTCTCTCTCTCTCTCTCTCTCTCTCACTCACACACACACACACACAGACACACGCACACACACACACACACACAAAAATGCACACACATGCACACACACGCACACATACAAGGTCATTGCAAATTGACTTTGGGTCAATTGGAGCATGTGGACTTGCCCAACATGTGTAGCTTCTAATGTGTGTGTGTGTCCAATGTAAATATTACACGTCTCTGTTATTTAATTGAACAAGGGTTGATTTGCAATATTTTCTCCCATTGCTGTCATCACCACATTCTTAGTTTTGAATGTGTGTGCATAGCTATGATGTGCGCATGCCATAATGCTCATCACCACATCATTTAAGATTTGAAATCGAGGTCGATTTGCAATCCATGGGGTGTACAATTTTTATGTGGGGTATGAAGAGAGAATTATATTATTGGATGAGAGTGATGAGAAATATCTAGAAGATAAGGATGAGTTGTGGAGAGATAAAAATGAGGTGAGATAAGGTAGACAAGTGGCATGATGTATGTAAAGTGAATAAGGCTATCTATAAATGGAGCCTCTCATTGTATGATTGATATCTCATTGTAATAGATTGAGTTGAGTGTGCCCATATTGTATTCCTTTCATGGAGTTTCTTGTATGATTTGATCCCTCTTATATTATACATTGATTTTGTATGCACTAGGCTGAATGGTGATCAATTCTTGTATTTCATTATGTGGGCGTGCACATGTATGAGCGTCCGTGTGTGCGTGTGTGTGAGATTTTACAACATCCCTTTGCATAGTGAAAAGACAAAAGAGCAAAGCTACACAATGAAATAGGACTAATTGCATTAACGAAAAAGTTTATACAAGTCGGGGAATCCCTATTTATAAAGGAAACTAGCAGTGGGCCCTTTTGTAGAAATGACTTTGTGGAAACTATATAGAAGTTGAGCTTGGATAAGTCCTGGCAAGCATCACTTTTATTGAAGAGGGGAGTGTGCCTACCTATCACCATCCAACAAGCAAAATAGTGAGAAGCAATTTTAACTTTACTTGGAAAGACAGGTGTCATAAACACCCCTCCCTTGTTATCAGAGTCATAATAAAAAACAACACTTGGCCATATACTGTTACGGAAATTATATTTTCTGATATTTCTTACTTTGGATATTATTACTTTAGTCAAGTGTGACTATGGCAAAGTACTCCATAGGAGCGCACCGGACGCGGCGGGGGTCCTAGTGGATACTTTGTGTGGTTAGTTGGGGACGCCTGACTAGTTTGTGTTTTGCCATGCTAGATGGTCGGTATTGTGGGTGATTCCATGTTAATACTGATGTCGCTAGTGTTATTGGTGTTTTGCTTTGAGCACGGTTATGTTGGGATCAGTTGATTCGGTGATTCATTCAATCGATTGTTAATAACTAATGAAATTGGCGGCTTGAGTACAGGTGATGGAACTCATAGCGAGGATTGGAGTTAGTGCGAGGGTATCGATCAAGGTGTCGCACAACACATTATATATGGCCATGGGCCGCCGATTTTGTATTTGTTTTATTATTACAAGTTTGAGCAATATATTTTGTTGTGGACATAATTCATTTTGGGCCCTAAGATGGCTATATAAAGCAAATCCCTCATTTTTGGATGAGAGGGATAATTTTGGCTCCTTGGTGCTTTTATGAAATATCATAGATACTCTAGATGAGGAAGCGTGAGCCACTCATCTAGGGGGGAGATTGTACCCAGTCTATTATCGCTCTCATGGTGTGATTGTGCTTTTCTTCTCTAATTGATTATGTGGTGAATTTGTGTGTTGACAAGATTACCTTTTGGTTTTAGTGGTATCAAAGCTCAGGTGACGCTCTTGTGAAGGAAGAAGGCTACCTCGTGGCTCATGTGAGAAATTAATAAGAAGTTTCTCTTATCAAGGACGAAGAAGAGAAAGCCCATGGAAAGAAAATAAAGGGAAATTCCGAGGCTCTGACCATGGTCATTTTGTTGCACAAGAGGGAGCGGGCACAGTGATAGAGAAGGTTTAAAAAAAATTCAATGCCATGTTTTTTGTGCAATCAACCTTGACCATTGCGCCTTGATAGCCGATGCAAAATTACACAATCCAAACTCCACTATCTCTGAAGTTTAGAGCTAGGCTCACCTTAGCTTCTGAGGATCTCCGTCGCGTCTGGACTCTGCAGCAAGCCTTCTGTTATCATGAGCAACCATGCATACTGGTCCTACAGTCATCAATAGTGCTGCCCTTGAGAGCGTAACCTTTGCAGACCAAGCTGCCCATTTATTGAATAGCACTGCCCTCTGTTACGGGTTCTTGGGGAGAAATTCTCTGAAAAAGATAAGATTAAATGTGCTGCAAATCATTTAGTAGAGAGTGCTGCACCTTGGTGGAACATCACTAAGCATAGTAAAAGGTGACCAAAATCTTGGAAATCTTTTCAAACGCTCATCAAGAGAGATTTTCTTCCCTCACATTTCAAAGAAAAAGCTAGACAATAGTGGGATACTTTCAGGCAATTCGATAAGGAAAAAATCTCCACATATACTGATAGATTTTGGCAAATGTTGATCCAATTACAGTCCTTAGAGAAAGTTAATGAGCGACAGCAATGCAAAAAGTATGTGGCAGGTCTAAAGTCTAAGTTGAGAGTTGAGATTAACATGTTTCATCCTCGCTCACTGAGCTCAGCAATTTCTCTTGCAATGAATTGTGAAAGGAAGAATGGGATACCGAAAGAAGGGAAAGATTCAAAACGGCATGTACCTTTCCATAAGAAAGAGAGATTTGATAAAAAGCCTTTCTTTAAATTTAAAAATGGTTTTGCTCCACAGAAGATAAATTCTTCTTCGAAGCCGAACGGTGGAAATTTTCCAAAGAAAGAAATAAGGTGTTTCAAGTGCAACAAGGTGGGACACATAGCCACTGAGTGTCCTGAAAGAAAGGAGACCCCGACGGTGAAAGTGCACATGATTGACGACGAAGCAGCCAAGCAAGAGGAAGGTAAGTATAATTGTCATGCTCTTCTAAAGATGAAAGGTTTCATTAATGGTAAAGAAGTTGTTATTCTGCATGATGATGGTAGTACTCAAGATTTCATTTCGGAAAGAACCTTAGCAAAGCTAAACCTAGAGTCTTTCCCATCTAACTATAAGGTCAAAGCTGCTTTTACCAAAACAAAGTACAATTGTATTAGAGAAGTCAAGAATCTTGAAATCTCAATCAAACTTTACAAGGATACACGAGACTTTCTAGTGGCACCCCTACAGGGAGTGGACATCATCTTAGGAATGCCATGGAGACATCAATACAATCCTAAGATAGACTACGATTCACATCAGATGTGGATTGAGAAGGATAGACAAGAAATATGTCTAAAAAGCTGAATGAAACTTGAGATTAGTCCTTTACTCAACCACACACAAGCCAAAAGAGAAATTAGAAAACATGAGAAGACATATCTGATTTTGGTGAATACGGTAACGGCTACTTAGCCAAACACTAAGCATATGCACCAAAAGTTTCTTTCTCAATTTTTTGATTGTTTCTTAGAGGATTTACCACCTGGACTACCATGTTCTCGACCTGAAGATCATAGGATAGAAATCCTACCAGGCAATACTCCACCTTGCAAAGCTCCATATAGAGTCAATCAGCTAGAACAAAAGGAAATTCAAAAGCAAGTGGAGGAAATAATAGAGAGAGGATTGATAAGACCCAGTAGTTCTCCTTATGGAGCACCTATCTTATTAGTCAAAAAGAAAAATGGAACCTACCAAATGTGCATAGACTATCGTGCACTGAACAAAATCACAGTGAAGAACAGGTATCCAATCCCTAAGATTGATGATCTTTTGGACAAATTGAAAGGGGCTAAGGTCTTCAATAAGATAGATCTCAAATCTGGCTATCATCAAGTTCTTATGGTAGAAGAGGATATATACAATACTGCCTTAGAACTCAAATGGGACATTATGAGTTCTTAGTTATGCCTTTTGGGCTAACTAATGCTCCAGCTACTTTTAGTAGAGTGATGAACCGAATCCTTCTTAAACACCAAGATTGTGTGGTAGTATTTTTTGATGATATTCTAGTGTTTAGCAAAGATGTTGAGGAGCATCAAGAACATCTGAAGCTAGTATTTTCACTCTTGAAAGAAAATCAATTGTACATAAATCTTGAAAAGAGTAGTTTCTTTCAAGATAAGATAGATTATTTGGGTCACATTGTATCCGTCGATGGGATTCGAGTAGATCCAAAGAAGATTGAGTGCATAGTCACATGGCCTGAACCCTGAGATATACATGAATTAAGATCATTCTTGGGATTGTGTAGCTTTTATAGAAAGTTTGTCGAGAATTTCGCATACATTGCACATCCATTGACAAACCTTCTTAGGAAAGCTAAGCATTTCTTATGGAATGAGCATCAAGATAAATCTTTTACAACTTTGAAAGAAGCTCTCACACAAGCTCCTGTGTTGCAATTGCCCGATTTCTCTAGACCATTCTTTGTAGTTGTAACCGATGCTAGTGGATATGGAGTTGGAGCCGTACTTATGCAAGATGGACATCCAATAGCATATGAGAGCAAAAAATTAAAACCAGCGGAATGCAATTACAGTACATATGATAAAGAATTAATCGCTATTGTGCATGCCTTACGAATGTGGAAACATTATTTGATGGGAGTTGAGTTTCTTATCAAAATCGATTAGCAAAGTATCAAGCATTTGTTGACTCAGCCACTAATATCCAATAGGCACATCAAGTGGGCATCATTTATATAGAGTTTTTAGCCCATGATTCAGTGTCAACCTAGAAAAGAGAATGTAGTTGCTGATGCTCTTAGCAGAAAGCCAAGTATTAATCACATCACTGCTGTAGAGACCCAACCTTTTGAAGGTATGAAGAATTCTTATCAAGGGGATCCAGACTTTTCTGATATATGGAACAAATTAGAGAATAACAATTGGAAACCTATGTTGGACTATTCATGCAATGATGGATACCTCTTTTATCAAAAGAAATTATGCATCACTCGACCCTTTAGACAAATTGTAAAGGAGGAAATGCACCAACCACCATATATAGGACATAGGGGAGTGACTGCCACTTTACAAGTGATAGCAAGAGAATTTCATTGGCTACTATAAGAAAAGATGTGGCTAAGTTTGTCGCCGAATGCATCACTTGTCAGAAGATCAAGAGTTACAAAGGAAAGACCCCAAGATTGCTTATGCCTTTACCTATTCCTACGCAACCTTGGGAACAAATATCTATGGATTTCATAATAGGTTTTCCTACTACAGCGAATCAAAATGATATGATTTGGACGATAATAGATCACTTTAATAAGCAAGCTTATTTCATCCCATGCAAGAAGACTTTAACAGCTCAGCAAGCTACACATTTATTCATCAAGCATATCTTTGTTCATCATGGCTTGCCAAAGATTATAGTGTTTGATCGAGATTCGAAGTTTTGCAGTAATTTCTGGACTGCATTATTTCCTAATCTAGGCACTAAGTTAGACTTCTCATCAGCTTTTCATCGAGAATCGAATGGACAAACTGAGGTTACAAACAGTACTATTCTGGATATGATAAAAGCTTATGTGTGAAGTCAACCAAAGACTTGGGACAAATACATTCATCTCTTATAGTTTGCTTATAATAATACTCCTCATTCTGCAACTGGAAGAGCACCCTTTGAGATTATCTATGGGAAGGTTTTACCTATTCCTATCACACGATTGACCCATAGAGTGGAAGAGGCAGATGCATTTACCCATGACTATCAAAATATTCTCAAAGAGGTTTGAGAAGCCATTGCAATTGCTCAAGAGAAGTACACAAAACAAGCTAATAAGAAATAGAAACACGTGTTTTTAAAAGAAGGCGATTATGTACTTCGGATTGAGAAAAAAAGGTTGAAGAGTGTTGAGAAATGGCCAGTAATCAAGATGTCCCCACGTTTTTATGGACCATTCAATGTGATTCAGAAAATCAATAATCTAGCTTATAGGCTTGAATTACCTGATAATAGGAAAATACATAATGCTTTCCATATCAGCCTCTTAAAGCCCTTCAAAGGACCTTTACCTATTCATCCAGTCTATGAAGAGGCTCCATTGATTGTTGATGAAGAAGAAATTCTAGAGCCTAAATCCATTATTGATCATCAACAAACCTCGACCCGAAAAGGAAATGTCTATATTAAATACTTGCTCAAATTTAAGAATCATCCAAGAGATGATGCTCAGTGGATGCCTGAGCAGTTCTTTCGAACTTTTCCAAACCTCATTAGTTCCTATAATCAAACATGCAACATAGGTTAGTTGCAATCCAAGCAAGAGGGATGTTATGGAAATTATATTTTCTGATATATCTTGCTTTGGATATTATTACTTTAGTCAAGTGTGACTATGGCAAAGTACTCCATAGGAGCACACCAGACGTGGCGGGGGTCCTAGTGGATACTTTTTGTGGTTAGTTGGGGATGCCTAACTAGCTTGTGTTTTGCCATGCCAGATGGTCGGTATTGTGGGTGATTCCATGTTAATACTGATGTCGCTAGTGTTATTGGTGTTGTGCTTGATTATTGTGCTTTTGAGCATGGTTATGTTGGGATCGGTTGATTCGGTGATTCGTTCAATCGATCATTAATAACTAATGAAATTGGCAGCTTGGCAGTACAGGTGACGGAACTCATAGCGAGGATTGGAGTTAGTGCGAGGGTACCTATCAAGGTGTCGCACAGCACATTATACATGGCCATGGGCCAATTTTGTATTTGTTTTATTATTGCAAGTTTGAGCAATATATTTTGTGGTGGACATAATTCATTTTGGGCCCTAAGATGGCTATGTAAAGCAAATCCCTCATTTTTGCATGAGAGGGGTAGTTTTGGCTCCTTGGTCCTTTTATGAAATATCATAAATACTCTAGATGAGGAAGCGCAAGCCACTCATTTAGGGGGGAGATTGTACCCAGTCTATTGTTGCCCTCATGGTGTGATTGTGCTTTTCTTCTCCAATTGATTATGTGGTGAATTTGTGCGTTGAAAAGATTACCTTTTGGTTTCATATACTTATCAAGCTAAATGTAAATATAAGAATTGTTTGGGTAGCACGATCCATCTAGAGGTTAAGGAGAAAAACTAATGAACCTTTGTAAAAAAAGGGGGGGGGGAATTTAACACAAATTCAGAGAAATAATGGAAAAATGGGGTTAAGGAATGGGTTAGAAAAAATTAATCTAAGTAAAGGTAAGCTAAGAAGAAAGAAAAATTAAAGATGATGAAATGGGCTAAGAAAGAAAAGAATAAAATTTAGAAAATTAATTTGAAAAATGGGGGTTTGGGGTTTTAACAAATTAATGGAAAATAATGGGGGGGGGGGAAAGGGGGGGTTACAAGAAAGGAAAATTAACAAGGGGGGTTAGAAAATAATCAAAAATAAAGGTAAGAAAAGAAGAAGAAAATTAAAGAAGAATTAAATGCACTAAGGGAATAAAGAATAATATTCTAAGAATTAAATTTAAGGGAGAGGAGGGGCAGGGGGGGTTTGGGGTTTATGAACTAAAGAATTAAAATTGAAAAAGCAGTGACATTGCTCACAAAGAGGAGCAAATGCCGTGACGGAGGGCCAGTGCGAATCATGGATATAGTAAGGGAGCATGGAAGTAACCTTGAAGTGATGGCAAAGCTAGAAGTGGTGGGTCGTGATTCATGAGAGAAGTGCATAGGAAGGCACGAACAATTAGGATGCCTCAAGGTGGGGTGGTGTAGACACAATCTCAGATAGAGATAGCATAGACAGGGAAGTACAGGGAGGGTAAGTACATAAGAGAACATGGGTGTGAGTAGAGGAATGTGGTAGCTCTTAAATAGGGCCGGTAGTCGAGGAGGGGGGTAGCTGTCACGGTCAGGGGGAAGAGGAGGAGTGACCAATCGGTGATGAACCGTCAAGGGGGGTAAGTTGGCGTGGAAAACATTGACTGTAGTAGGGCCGAGGGGGGTTAATTAAAAGGTTAAGGGGGAATTAAATTTAAAAGGGGGTAAGTTGGTGGGATAGGGATTAGTTTGGGGTAGTTAGGGAATGGTTAGAGTGCGAGTTGGTTAGGGAGAGAAGGGGGTTTAGTTAGTGAGAGCGAAGGTAGGAAAAAGTAAAACAATGAAAAATGAAAAATGAAAAAATAAGAAAGTATTGGTAAGGAAATAGGAGTAGTCATGAGTGGCAAGCTCATGGAAGTTCATGGGAGGAGTAGTAGGGAGTGGAAAGCTCATGGAAGTTCATGGGAGAAAATTAAAGAGGAAACTAGCAACTTAGAACAAAATAGAGAATAGGCAAAAAAATTAGGAAGAAACTAGGAAATAATCAGGAAAAATAGGAAATAATTAGGGAAATTTGAGAAATTAGGAAAATAAAGACAACTAGGAAAAAGGGGGAAAGTAGGAAAAGTAGGGAAAGGGGAAAATAAAAAGTAATAAATAGAGTAAGAAAATAAAGGGGAAATTAAAAAATAATAAATAGAGTAAGAAAATAAAGGGGAAATAAAGGGAAAGGGGAACATTTAAGAAGGAAAATGCGAGGGAAATGAATGGAGAGTGGGTGAAAAGAGGGAAATAGGGAGAGAAATTGAAAGAGGGGTTTGGAGGGGGGGCGGGTTGTCGAGGGGAGATCTAATGAGCATGTGGCCAAACCAATGGAGTAAGGGATATTAAGTGTGTGTGTGTGTACCCACCTTTGCCCCAGTAGGATACAACACACTAGGTGAGACGGTAGGTCATCACCTAGTGTGATGACCTACTGTCTGCCCGAAGAGAATAAGAAGTATTGAGAAGTGCAACTTAAAGTAATGGAAAAGGAATGGAAGAGTACTTGAGTGAAGTAGGTAGATAGTATGGAACCAAAATGGTTTAACAGATATATGGGTAAGTTGTGGTTATAGTAATATTAGGCAAGAAAAGGAAGTGGACAGTTTTGACAATAATCTAGTTTAGAAGAGTTTTCTATAAAAAGGGGAAAAATTAACAAGGCAAGTGTAATAAAACAGTGTTGCTCAAAAGGGACATGAAAGGAGTCAAAAGGCCAAAAAGCCATAATGACTTTAATGTATTATTTGGGAGGTGGGAGCCGAAATCAGGGTAGGTTGTAGAGAGTTTGGGATTCGAAGTGTGACATCTAATGAATAATTTTGCAAGGACAAGAGAGGGATTAGAAAGATGTTTATTAGAAAAAATAAAACAAATAAAGAACAAGTTAAAGAAGGGAGTCAAGAAGCCAAAATGGCCTTAATGACTTTAAGTGTACTATGTGCAACTGTCCAAAGTTGCAGGGGAAACAACCTATGTGTGGAAGCTTTTACAACACCCCTTTACATAGTGAAAAGAGAAAAGGGCAAAGCTACACAATGAAATAGGACTAATTGCATTAACAGAAAAGTTTGTACAAGTCGGTGAATCCCTGTTTATAAAGGAAACTAGCAGTGGGCCCTTTTGTAGAAATGACTTTGTGGAAACTATATAGAAGTTGAGTTTGGATAAGTCCTGGTAAGCATCACTTTTATTAAAGAGGGGAGTTAGCCTACTTGCCACCATCCAACAAGCAAAATAGTGAGAAGCAATTTTAACTTTAGTTGGAAGACAGGTGTCATAAACACCCCTCCCTTGTTATCGTTCACAATAAAAATCAACGCTTGGCCATATACTTATTAGGCTAGATGTAAATATAAGACTTGTTTGGGTAGCACGATCAATCTACAGGTTAAGGAGCGAAACTAATAAACCTTTGTAAAAAAAGGGGGGGGGATTTAACATAAATTAATAGAAATAATGGAAAAAGGGGGTTAAGGAATGGGTTAGAAAAAATTAATCTAAGTAAAGGTAAGCTAAGAAGAAGAAAAAATCAAAGATGATGAAATGGGCTAAGGGAGTAAAGAATAAAATTTAGAAAATTAATTCAAAAAAGGTGAGTTTGGGATTTTAACAAATTAATGGAAAATAATGGGGGGGGGGAAGGGGGGTTATGAGAAAGGAAAATTAACAAGGGGGGTTAGAAAATAATCAAAAATAAAGGTAAGCAAAGAAGAAGAAAATTAAAGAAGAATTAAATGGGCTAAGGAATAAAAAATAATATTCGAAGAATTAAATTTAAGGGAGAGGAGGGGGGGTTTGGGGTTTATGAACTAAAGAATTAAAAAAGAAAAAGCAGTGACTGAGCATTGCTCACAGAGAGGAGCAAATGCTGTGAGGACTGAGGTCCTGGTGCGAATCGTGGAGACAGTAACAGAGCATGGAAGTAACCTTGAAGTGATGGCAAAGCTAGAACTGGTAGGTCATGATTCATGAGAGAAGTACATAGGAAGGCACAAACAACGAGGATGCCTCGAGGCAAGGTGGCATAGACACAATCTCAGACAGAGATAGCACAAACAGGGAGGTATGGGAAGGGCAAGTACATATGAGAGAACATGGGTGTGTAGAGGCTTGTGGTAGGTCTTAAATAGGGCCAATAGTCAAGGAGGGGGGTAGCCGTCGGGGCTAGGGGGAAGAGGAGTAGTGACGAACCATCAAGGGGGGTAAGTTGGCATGGAAAAAATTGAGTGCAGTAGGGCCGAGGGGGGTTAATTAAAAGGTTAAGGGGGAATTAATTTTAAAAGGGGGTAAGTTGGGGGGATAGGAATTAGTTTGGGGTAGTTAGGGAATGGTTAGAGTGCGAGTTGGTTAGGGAGAGAAGGGGGGTTTAGTTAGTGAGATCGAAGTTAGGAAAAAGTAAAACAATAAAAAATGAAAAATGAAAAAATAAGGAAGTATTAGTAAGGAAATAGTAGTCGTGAGTGGGAGGTGAATGGCAAGCTCATGGAAGTTCATGGGAGAAAATTAAAGAGGAAACTAGCAACTTAGAACAAAATAGAGAATAGGCATAAAAATTAGGAAGAAACTAGGAAATAATCAGGAAAAATAGGAAATAATTAGGAAAATTTGAGAAATTAGGACAATAAAGACAACTAGGAGAAAGGGGGAAAGTAGGAAAAGTAGGAAAAGCAAAAATGAAAAAGTAATAAATAGAGTAAGACAATAAAGGGGAAATAAAGGGAAAAGGGAACATTTAAGAAGGGAAATGCGAGTGAAATGAATGGAGAGTGGGTCAAAAGAGGGAGATACTAGGGAGAGAAATTAAAAGAGGGGCTTGGAGGGGGGGGGGGAGATCTAATGAGCAAGTGCCCAAACCAATGGAGTAAGGGATAGTAAGTGTGTGTGTGTGTGTGTGTACATATCTATATATATATATATACCTAGAGGGGTGTCAAATTGTGGGGAACAAAGCTTCTATATATCCCCAAAATATTTTGCATTTAATTAGCAAACTTTAAAAAGAAAACTTAAATGCACTTAAAGAAAAATTAAAACTAGAACATAACACTTAAATCTAAAACTAAAATGGAATGCCTAAGACTTAAAAAAAATCTAATGTCTAGCCATAAAGTGCTCACGGTCTGCCACGATAGCAATATCAATAGGGGTTCTCATGACTAAGATATGTTCAGCTTATCTCTAGAACATCATATCTCAACTTAATTTTTGAATGCTTTGAAGTTGTCTTTGATTAGGTGTCTTTGGATGGGGTCTGAATCTGAAGAAGCTTCCATATAGCTTCCACATCATACATCTTCCATGTGCTTCCATCGTCACCCACAGGCTACCTAATTGTTTTATTTCTACTTTATGTCTTCCAGTGATCTTCTATCATCCTCACTTTGACTATGTGTTGTGATGGAAAGTTCCCATCCGGTGGCATTTACAATGGCATCATTGGTTGTGGCAAGCTTTTAATTATGCATGCAACTTGTGTGTGTATGCTCAAGGTTGCTAGAGTCTCTTGACTTGGAGCCTACAATAGATCCTGGGTTGCCTATGCATAGCCCTAATCTCTCTCCATTCAAAGGTCCAACCCTATGCTGAGCGCTACCCTCTCTCTCTCATCACTCAACCTATGCTCGTGGTGCTCCTATTTCTCTCAACGACTCACAGCCTAGACTTTCTCCCTTATCTCTCCTATGCTTCTCTACATAAGCTTTAAGCTTCTATCAATAATAACATGAACAATAATGATGGACTCACCCATAGCTATAACTCCACTACCCACCTCCTCCACCACCACCACCACAACCATCGTCTACCACTACTACTCCATAGATCCTCTGTTATGAGAAGTAAGCACTCTAGGCACTCTTTCACTTGTAGGAAAACACTCTTGAATCAAAAGAAGGTGCTCTATCCTCACCACCAAGCTTTAGAAAGCCCATCTTGAGTTCTACACTCCTAATGAGCCTAGTCTAGAGTAGAGAAATGCCATCTTTTCCAAGGAGGTCCATAAATTAGCTCACAAGGATGCCATGGAGGTCATCAAGGAATTGGGATAGCTCGCTTCCAAAATTACACATTTGATAGTTGCAATGTTGACATGCATGGCCATTCGGTAGGCTCTCCCTTCACCTAGCCTAATTTTCTCTCGCAACACTCTCCCTTTTCTCTCTCCCTATGCTCTCCCAGTGTAGAAGAAAGAGGTCAATGATCTTTGCTCTGAATTAACCCTCTACATAGAGGTGTATTGTGTTAGATATGCTCAATGCCCCACCCTCTTGGTAACCACTAGTGGTCCAAGGTGCTCAAGTTGTAAGGCCCCCATATGAGGAGAAGCCATGTGTGAGCCCGGGACACTAGATAGATCTTGACTTGCATGTCAGATGAGGTCTATCAATGAGACCGTTGAAGGTAGAAAGGTGATTGTGTGGGAGCCCCTTATTCTTGCTGGGGCCTGGGGGCCAACGGCCCCCCTAGTGGGGGTGCGGGTGTGAGAGCCCTCGAGGCAATGCTATAGGGAATATTTCTTGAATATTCCATGGACGACTAGTCGATTCCATTGACTAGGTTGACTAGTTGGCTCCACCGACTAGGTCAACTGGTTGACTCCACTGACTATGTTGATCCGACTACCGCCCTCATGACTAGAAAGATTGGACCTCCCCAGTCCATTGTATCAGATCAGATCAGATCTTCCAGCTAGTAGCTCTTCACCTAGTATCTGTCTAGATCGCCATTTAAGCTCCACTGTGGGAGCGCACAGGTGGACGGAGCCATCATCTGTACTACATCAGTGTTGAAGGAAAAGTTTGTTCCTCTCCAGTTTGCTATGTACTCTCTATTCTTTGTTCAGTTTCTGTTCTGCTGTGCCGTGTAATTTAACATGGTATCAGAGCCTAGGTGGCTCTAAGGATCGAAGAATAGAAGAGAGGCGAGGGCTTCAATAGCATACGGAGTGATGGCAATAGGAAGCGGCTCAATAGGAAGTAGCTCGAGTTCAGCACAACTGAGCTGTTGCACCAACAATCCAAGCGTTGATGATTTGCCCACCAGCCTTCACTGAAGGCAAGCTAGATGGTACCATCTACACTCTGTGGAAGTTTAAAATTACTGCTACTCTGGATTCATATGAGCTTTTGGAGGTAGTACTGGGGATTGATCCAAAACCACAAGGAACCCTCGACCTAGCAAATCCGGGGAGTACCATACCTCCTAATGCCGACCTTCTACAAGCTTGGAAATGTAGGAATGCAGATGCTCTATGTGCCCTGGTCACAAGTACTACTGATAGTGTTTTGACCTTGATTCACAGCATACATCTAAGGCAACTATGGCCTAGAACATATTGAAGAGTCAGTATGAGATGCGGAATCAGACAAGGATCCAAAACCTGGAGAATCATCTCGCAGTTGAGAAGTTTAATGAAGGAGAGACAGTGGAGGCGTTCATAACCAGAATCAAAAATTTGCATAACTAGATGGTTGGTGTTGGGATACAAAAGAGTAGCGAAGAGCTAGCTTGGCGGTGTCTTCAAATATGTCCACCAAGGTCTGATGGACTGGTAATAGCGCTTAACACTCAGGTGAGACCCCAACCATTGTCATTTGAGGAGTTCTATGCTTTACTTATGGAGGAGGAATTGAGGCTTAAAGCTCGAGATGGAAGCAGCAATGGGGATGCTATGTTCTCTGCCACTCCAAAAGGCAAAGGTGGTTCCTCTACCAAAGGTGAGTCCTCTACTAGTGGTGATAAAAAGAAGAAGGTCGACAAGAAGAAGTTTCAGGGAGAATGCTTCTACTGCAAGAAGAAGGGCCATGTGATTGTAGATTGCCGGGTCAAGAAAGTAGATGAAAAGAATGGTACCCTAAAGAAGACAGATAAGGGGAAAGACACAGCTACCATAGCAGAAGTAGAGTTGGATCTATTTCTGGCCATTGAGGAAGAGTGTTCCTTAGTTCAAGAAGCGTCAACCACTGATTCATGGGTGTTGGATAGTGGTGCCTCCCATCACATGACCTGCAAGAAGGGTCTATATTATTCCATGTAGCCTCTACAGGAACCCATCACTATGACGGTTGGAAATTACACAAAATGCCCTGTTGAGGGTACAGGTACGATTTCATTTGTTTTTGTAAATGGAGATGTTAAGAAACTATCTAATGTGCTATATGTTCCACAAATCAAGAGAAATTTGCTATTAGTTGCTTCCATAACTGACCTTGACCATGAGGTGAGGTTCAACAAGATAGGAGCAAAAATTCTGGATAGTGCTGGCAATCTTGTTGGCACAGGAGTAAGGAGGAACAACTTGTATGAGCTAAGTGCTCTTACAGCCACTGTTGGAGTGGACACAAGCAGACTTTGGCACGAAAGATTCGGCCACATCGGATTTGTAGTACTGAGGAGATGCAGAAGCAAGGTATGGTTGCTCACTTACCTGTAGTTGCAAAAATCAAAGAACTATGTGAAGCTTGCATGATGGGCAAGCAACAGAGAAAGGCATTCCCACAAGAAAGCAAGAATAGAGCAAACGCTCCTCTAGAGTTGGTGCATGTTGACTTGTGCAATAAGATGCCTACATAGGCCTTGGGGGGATCTTCCTATTTTTTATTGATTGTCGACGACTATAGTAGGAAGATGTGGGTGTACTTTCTTTGTGAAAAGGGTCAAGCTTTTGGTAAATTGAAAGAATGGCTATAGCTTGTTGAAAATGAAACAGGGAGAAAAGTGAAGAAAATCAGATCGGATGGTGGTGGTGAGTTTGTTTCTACAGAGTTTGGAGATTTTTGTAAGAGCAAAGGGATCAAGCGACAAACGACCACACCACATATGCCTCAGCAAAATTCGATTGTTGAATGCCGAATGTAGACCACCGTGGAGATGGGGAGGTGTATGTTGAAAGGTGCTAGACTGCCAAACCACTTTTGGGCTGAGGCTGTCAATACTATGGTTTACATCCTTAATCGTAGCTATACAAAGGCACTCAAAGGTAAAACACCACATGAGGCTTACAATGGTAAGAAACCATTTGTCTCCCACTTCAGAACGTTTGGGTGTGAATGTTATGCGCATGTACCAAACAAAGAGAGAAACAAGCTACAACCAAAAAGCACCAAATGTATCTTCTTAGGCTATTATGATGAGAAGAAAGCCTATAAGTTGTATGACTGAGAGGCAAAGAAGATCATAGCGAGCCGTGATGTGGTGTTCAGGGAGCAGCCACATGAAATGGAGGTAGAGAAGAGATCTTCCACTTTATCATCAAGCGAAGAGGTAATTCACTATGGACCTGTCCTAGGAGCTATAAAGGAGGAGGAAATATCAAATGATGAAGGTATAAGTCACCAATTGTTGTTACACCACTGGAAAAGCCATTGCCGCGATGGGTAAGGCAGCTCTATGACCATGATAACCAGATGCCTATGTCTGTTGAGTAGCATGCAGATGAACCAAGGCGGTCTCAGAGAATCGAGGAGCAAAGGAGGGCTTCTACTCACATAGTCAATATGGCCTTGATGGCTAAGATTATTGCAAAAGTAAAGGAGCGTGTGAGTTTGGAGGAAGCACTTGTAGACTGAGATTGGAAAAACACTATGTAAGTAGAATATGATAGCATCATGAAGAATGAAACTTGGGAGCTAGTAGATCGACCACCTAACAGAAAGGTTATTGGCACCAAGTGGGTTTAGAAGGTAAAGTACAAGGCCGATGGGACTTTGGAAAAGTACAAAGCCAGATTGGTTGCACAAGGATTTTCGCAAGTTGAAGGGTTTGATTTTTAGGAATCTTTCGCTCCGACTGCCAGAATGACCACTATTTGCATAGTACTATCGGTGGCTACTCATAAAAAGTGGCCAGTTTATCAAATGGATGTTAAATCAGCATTCTTGAATGGTGACCTCAAGGAGGAGGTGTACGTGGCTTAGCCACCAATGTTTGAGGCCCCTCATTCTAAGAACAAGGTATGTAAGCTAAAGAAGGCTCTGTACAGGCTAAAACAAGCCCCAAGAGCATGGTACTGTAAAGAATAAGGGAGAGAGATAGGAGACTCAAGTTCAGCTTTCTTCACAACACACAAAAGAGAGAGGACACAAGGTTGGAGGGTGAAGCCTTTCTTCACTTTTGCACACAACAACAATACAATAGAAGAGGGAAATACCCTATATGTCAAACCCTAGAATACGTGGTTCATATGTGAACCCAAACCAAAAACATACGTGGTAGTCTAACTACACCACGAGTACAACTAACATAGGCGGTGACATAAATGATAGTCATCCAGGAGATATATCGGGGGTAGAGCTTGATATCTCAACACTCCCCCTCAAGCTCAAATCCATCTCACGTACACCAAGCAAGCTCCTAAATCTGCAAAGCTTCTCGGTACCCAATGCCTTCGTAAAAATATCAGCCACCTGCTCCTCAGTGCTGACATAGACAAGATCAATCTCACCAGCTAGAACTTTCTCTCTCACAAAGTGATAATGCACCTCAATGTGCTTCGTTCTAGCATGATAAACTGGGTTATTAGCAAGCATGATGCTGCTAATGTTGTCACAATGAATGACAACTGCTGCATGAATTGACTGTCCCATATCTACAAGTAGCTTCCGTAACCAAGCTACCTCACATGCAGGCATTGCTGCACCCCTGTACTCAGCCTCTGTGCTCGACAAGGCAACTATTGGCTGCTTCTTGCTGCTCCAACTGATGGCACCACTCCCAAGGGAAAACATAAAACCACTAGTAGATCTCCTGTCTGAGACACTACCAGCCCCAGTCAACATCTGTGTATCCATGTACCTGTAATGCACACCCAGCTTCATAAAACAGTCCATAATGCAATGTGGACTTCACATACCGCAGTATGCGCCTAGCCGCATCCAAATGT
Source organism: Dipteris shenzhenensis (assembly GCF_047967505.1). Classification (NCBI taxonomy): domain Eukaryota; kingdom Viridiplantae; phylum Streptophyta; class Polypodiopsida; order Gleicheniales; family Dipteridaceae; genus Dipteris; species Dipteris shenzhenensis. The sequence continues at coordinate 56,923,370 of NC_141605.1, read as the reverse complement.
GGCTTCCTCGGTGCCTGCATAAACTGACTCACCAGCCCCACAGCATAGCTCAAATCTGGTCTGGTTATAGTCATGTAAATCAAGCTACCTACTATGCGCCTGTACATAGTAATATCTTCAAGAAGCTCACCTGTCTCTGCATTGAGCTTCACATTCTACTCCAATGGAACAGAGATAGGCTTACAGCCTGTCATCCCATATTTGGATAGCATGTCCAAACCGTATTGCCTTTGCAACAGCCATATCCCACTCGGGGATCTAATAACCTCAATGCCCAAGAAGTAACGCAGCTCTCCTAAATCCTTCATCTCAAATTTCTGCTTCAACAGTAGCTTCACTTCATTAATGTCTGCATCACTATCACCTGTAATAATCAAGTCATCAACATAGATGACTATAAGCACAATCCCTCTGTTTGTCCTTTTCACATAAAGTGAAAAATCTGAATTGGAAATCTGAAATCCAATAGTGACAAGATATTGCCCTATCTTGTCTGACCATGCTCTCGGCGCCTATTTTAAGCCATACAAGGCTTTGCGCAACCTGCATACAAAATCGGGGTGTGAATTATCCTCATAACCTTCTGGCTGCATCATATAAACCTCTTCCTGCAAATCACCATGCAAGAAGGCATTTTTCACATCCATCTGATGCAAAGACCATCCCTTTGCAGCAGCCATAGCAATTACTGCTCTCACGGTTGCCATCCTTGCAACTGGGCTGAAAGTTTCCTCATAGTCAATTCCATATGTCTGCGCAAAACCTTTGGCAACCAATCTTGCCTTGTACCTGCTAACAGACCCATCAGCATTGTGCTTTACTTTGTAAACCCACTTGCAGCCAATAGCCTTCTTATCATGAGGCAAAGGCATCAAATCCCAAGTGTGGTTTGCATCCAAGGCAGCCATCTCTTCATCCATAGCTGCTTCCCAATTTTTATGCCCTGCTGCATCCTCAAAACATGTGGGCTCTGGCTCCTCTAGAACCTTGACCATATAAGCATAGTGATGTGCTGTATACCCATCATATCTCAGCCTATCAACTGGATACTTAATACGAGTGGACCTCCGTACAACTGGATCAATTGCAGGAGTCTTTAAATCATGCCTGCTTTTCCTTGCACCAGGTGTAACAACAGAAGGAATCCCAAGTTCCTCATCAAGGCTCATTTCAGAGCCGCTTGACTCTCCATCAACATGAGAGCTACCAGCAGACACATCAAACACTGGAGCATGGTCTACTTTTTCTTTTCCCTTATGTGATACCTGCACAACACTATCAGGGCTGCCATGTGACGATTCACTAGATCTCAATCTCCCTGTCCATGCATTAGATCCACTAGTAGAGGACTCTCTGGGTCCACTCAAGGCTTGAGATTGCTGCTCTGCATTTATTGCAGCATTCCCATTTCCTGCATCTGCATCTCCTACCATAACAGTTGGTGCATACCAGCTGCTCATTTCATCCAAAACAACATCTCTGCTCACTTGCATTTTGCGGGTGGAAGGGTTATAACAGCGATACCCTTTCTGGTGCAGAGCATATCCAATAAAGATGCATTTTTCTGCCTTTGGATCCAGCTTTGTTCTCTTCTCATCAGGAACATGAACATAAGCTATGCAACCAAATACCTTCAAGTGAGAAATATCTGGTTTTTGGCCTGTATACATTTCTTCAGGCGTCATGCCATGGATAGCTGCAGTGGGGGTTCTGTTCATAATATAAACAGCAGTTGCTACTGCTTCAGCCCAAAAATAATCAGGCATGTTTTTCTCATTTAGGATCGCCCGTCCTACTTCTGCAATATGCCTGTTCTTCCTTTCTGCAACCCCATTCTGCTGAGGGGTAGACCTGCATGAGTACTTCCTTTGAATTCCCTGTTCTTTCAGATATTCACAAAATTCTTCTGAAAAGTACTCTCCCCCTCCATCAGATCTTAGCACTTTAATATGCACACCTTTCTCTTTTTCAACCATGGCCTTAAAAGCCTTGAAATGGCTGAACACTTCACTTTTGTGCTTCATAAAATAAATCCACACCTTTCTAGTGTAGTCATCAATAAACGTCATATAATAATGGCATCCACCAATAGAAGCAGCTTTGGTTGTCCAAACATCTGAATGGATCACTTCCAAAGGTCTTCTACTCACCTTAGCATTTTTGGGAAATGCATGTCTGGCCTGCTTACCCATTTGGCATGCTTCACATACCTTTTGCATTCCCTCAACTTTGAATTTAGGCAAACCTGCAACAATGTTTTTCGTTTGCATAGATTTCAGCCTTTGTATATTCACGTGTCCAATGCGCTTGTGCCATATCTCAATATCTGCAATGACACCTCTCCCATGCGCAAACATAGCAGCTTTCACCTCAGGCATATCAACATCCAAGGTGAACATTCTGCCATTTTTGTTGCCTTTTGCAACCAAGCGGCACTTATTTTTCAAGTCCTCAACAAAGCATCCATCAGGATTAAATCTAACCTGCAGACCTTGCTCAACCATCTGGCCAACTGAAACCAGGTTCTTAGTGATTTTTGGAACATGAAGTACATCTGCCAAGTACTTCGTTTTGCCATCCTGCATAGCCAATGGCACTTTACCAACCTGCGTAATTGGGTGCGCAGTATCATCACTTGTTTCAACATAACCTGGCTTATCCAAATTTCTAACATCATGAAACCACTCACCATGACTGGTCATGTGGTTAGAGGCACCTGAATCAACATACCAAACATCATTGCAAGCTGCAGCATCTCCTGACATGGAGTTAACCATATGCTGCATCACAAAAAGGTGCTCATTTCTGTCGTCACCATGCCCACTTGATGATGCATAGTTGCTTTGCTGCAACTTCCCACTTTTGATGTCATTCTGCTTTTTATAGCATGTATTCTCCTTGTGTCCAGGCTTTCCACAATAATAGCATTCTGTGCTGCTATTTACTTGCTGGTTCCTTTGCCATGAACCACGGCCTCTTTGGCTCCCCCTGCCTCTAGAACTACCACGTCCTCCTCCATAGGACTGGTTTTCCTGTTGTTGCTGTTGGTTCTGATTTCCTGCACGGCCACCAAAACGGCCTCTTCCTCTACCCTTGCCTCTACCTGTATTCGAGTAGAAAGCAGTCTCTTGAGAAGTTGAGGTGGCTGAACCACCATTCCTTTGCTCTTCACTCAGCAAGAGAGCAATAAGTTCCTGAAAATCAGGAAATGTTTCACGGACTCCAATGGACGTCCGAAACTGTGCATAATCTTTCCCAAGACCATTCAAGGTCACGGATACTAAGTCCTCATCATCAACAGGTGCTCCAATGGAGGCAAGAGAATCTGCAAGGCCTTTCACCTTCAAGGAATACTCATTTATATTCAGATTTTTCCTTTGCACATTGTGCAACTCCTGCTTTAGCTGCATCTTTCGTGCTTTGGTATTTGTGCTATACAGCTTCACCAATGTATCCCATGCCTCCTTAGGTGTCTCTACATCCTATATATGCACAATCATAGAATCTGAAATGCTAATAGACAGCCAATACAGGCATTTTCTGGCTTTTTCATGCCATTCTTTAAAGGCCTTCAATTCAGTAGGAGTGGGAGCAGCACCCAAAACTGGTTCTGCAGTTTCACCACTGATGTACTCCCAAACTCCTTTTCCCATAAGGAAGTTTGTCATCCTGAACTTCCATGCTTGGAAGTTGTTCTTGTTAAGCTTCTCACTGACAATGGTAGACAGATTCTCAGACATTTTACAAATCACGAATTGCAATAGCAACCTGTAAACACAGCAAATGCCTCACAAGGGCAAATAGCAAAACTTCTGCAAAAAGCCTCACAGGGGCAGATCTGCAACACTGACGAAAGTGGTATTTCACCACACAGTCACTTCCTAGTGACGATTTTGCATCAACAGGCAACAGGCATGAATCTGTAACTCCCAATATCTATGCACATAGGCATACGATGCAATTTCTGTGGCACCTTTCCACCGCGACTAGCCGCGCAGTGGTCGCACAGCGAAAAACAAGGCCTTTTTCTGAGTGCCTGCGAAGAACTTCCGCCTTCAAAACGGGCCCCGAAACGGCCTCAAATCAAAAAAATAAAGTCACTGAGGGCTTTGCCCACACCCGCAGCATATACTGCGCTCTCGCCACACCGCGAAGGGCCTCTCAATCTGAAACAGTGCACTCCTGCACTTCTGGCTGTGAGACCTACAGAGATTTGCTCCCAAACTCGAAATAGGAAAGCAACACTGGTCCTCTTACCAGGACACCACAAACTTGGCTTGCTTTCTTGAGCTCCTTACCACGAACAAGGCTCTGATACCATGTAAAGAATAAGGGAGAGAGATAGGAGACTCAAGTTCAGCTTTCTTCACAACACACAAAAGAGAGAGGACACAAGGTTGGAGGGTGAAGCCTTTCTTCACTTTTGCACACAACAACAATACAATAGAAGAGGGAAATACCCTATATGTCAAACCCTAGAATACGTGGTTCATATGTGAACCCAAACCAAAAACATACGTGGTAGTCTAACTACACCACGAGTACAACTAACATAGGCGGTGACATAAATGATAGTCATCCAGGAGATATATCGGGGGTAGATCTTGATATCTCAATAGGTACCAACGGATATACAAATTCTTTCATAAATTAAACTTCAAAAGATGTGCCTCAGATGCTAACTTGTATGTGTTTAAAGAACGTGGAAAATATGCTATTATTGTTCTATATGTGGATGATCTCCTTACAGGTGACTATGAAGACATGATCCAACAGACAAGAAAGGCGTTGAGCACTGAGTTTGAGATGATAGACTTAGGCTTAATGCACTACTATTTGGGGATTGAAGTCTGGCAAGAGCCAGGCAAGATCTTCACCTCTCAGTAGAAATATGCAAGGGAGATCTTGAAGGCATTTGGTATGTTCGAATGTAAGGAGATAGCTACACCTATGGAGGTAAATATGAGGTTGTCTATGGAGGATGCCTCACCACCAGTAGACATCGAGAGGTATAAGAAGTTGGTCGGCAGTCTCATCTATCGATGCAACACCAGACCGGACATCAATTTGCTGTTGGCATTTTGAGCAGGTTCTCCAATAAGCCCCAAGAGAATCATTGGAATGCAGGGATGCGGGTGCTTAGGTATGTGAAGGGCACTCTTGATTATGGCATCACCTATGGTACGAGCACTTCCTTGGCTGGTCATTGTGACTCAAATTGGGCTAGAGATGTTGATTCCAGGAAATCAGTTTCTGGATATTATTTCTCTTTAGGTTCATGTATCTTCTCTTGGAACAGTAAGAAACAACCAACAGTGGCATTCGACCGAGGCTGAGTACAAGGCAGCATGTTTTGTTGCATGTGAAGCAGTGTGGCTAAGGAGGATCTTATGGCACATGGGAGTGCAAGAGGATGAGGCAACTGTGCTGAGGTGCGACAATCAAAGTTGCAAGGCCATTGCTAAAAATCTAGTGTTTCATGCGTGCACAAAACATATAGAGATTTAGTATCACTATGTGCATGATTTGATTGAGGATGGGATATTGGAATTGGTATACTCTTTAACAGAGCAAAATGGAGCAAATATCTTCACCAAGGCACTCGAGAAGGATTAGCTTCAGGGTCATCTTCAGAGACTCGACATTGGGCTGAGAAAGTAGTTCACCTATGGGTGGACATTGAGGGAGGGTGCTAGATATGCTCAATGCCCCACCCTCCTGGTAACCACAAGTGGTCCAAGGTGCTCAAGTTGTAAGGCCCCCATATGAGGAGAAGCCATGTGTGAGCCCGGGACACTAGATGGATCATGACTTGCATGTCAGATGAGGTCTATCAATGAGACCATTGATGGTAGAAAGGTGATTGTGTGGAAGCCCCTTATTCTTGCTTGGGCGTGGGGGCCAGTTGGCCCCTAGCTGGGGGGGTCCTAGGGGGGCCAGCGGCCCCCCTGGTGGGGGTGCAGGGGTGAGAGCCCCCGAGGTGACGGTATAGGGAATATTCCTTCAGATGATTTAGACGTGCCTCCGGGTGATGGTACGATATTCTATGACATCACTCAGACAGGAGGCATCTTGATGGATGCGCGGGGGAAGGATATCATGGCCTTCATGCACTCTGTAATTGCTAACAATTACACAGATTGCTTTATCCACTTCAAAGACCAACCAAAGAGGTTGGCTGATGAGACGCTCGCTACTGTTTGCTCTAGGTATCCTAACCCCCCCAATCGCCAGTTCACAGATAAATGGGCCAAGTCAAAGATTGTTACGATACTTGGCAATAAAAGATCTTTGCTTAAGAGGCAGGCACTAGCGGAGCTTGCCAGGCTCGAGGGAGGGATGACCAATCGGTTCCACCGACTAGGTTGAGTGGTCGGCTCCACTGACTAGGTCGACTGGTTGACTCCACCGACTATGTTGATCTGACTACCGCCCTCATAACTATAAAGAGGCGACCTCCCCAATACATTGCATCATATCAGATCAGATCAGATCTTCCAGCTAGTAGCTCTTCACCTAGTATTTTTCTAGATCACCATCTAAGCTCCACTGTGGGAGTGCATGGGTGGACGAAGCCATCATTTGTACTACATTAGTATTGAAGGAAAAGTTTGTTCCTCTCCAGTTTGCTGTGTACTCTCTATTCTTTATTCAGTTTCTGTTCCACTGCACCGTGTAATTTAACATATTGTAGACCCTACCAAGGTAGTCCTCAAATCCTTAGAAGAATATCACTCTAGAGAACTAATCTCAAGCTCGAGGAAGAAGAAGGAGGTAGGTGCTTCTTGACCTCGGAATGTTAACACATTTCCAAAGTCAACACATTGATCATCCATGTTCAATTAGATCTACGGCTTGCATGCACATTTGCACTACATTTTTGGTGCACAGGTCTGGGTCATAAGTACCGAGAATTACATCCATCTCCACATCCTATTGGTTGCAATCGATGTGGCCTCTCACTGTATGACATGTGGCAAAGAGATACTATCTTTGATCTATATCTATTTAGAGCTAGATTATAAGAGTACTCATTCCTTCTAGCCCTATTTGAAATCCAATCTTGTGTCGTATCAACATGAGTGCTTGTCTCCATCTTGGTGTTCTTATGTGGAAGAGTTGCTATGTGGTTGGAGTACAAGGAGTCTTGCAATTACACGGGTGGAATTCCTTTCTTCTTTCTCTTAGAGGTTACTCACGTGGTGAGACTCAACTTCACTTACAGTGGTGAGCCATTGGAGATAGTGCAATCCTACACATATTTGGGAGCAGTCTTCACATGACCCAATTTCACGATGACTCATCTAGCCTGAGCGTGACTCACACGGGGGTGGAGTGCTTTGGCCCGACTAGAGAGAAAATGCTTCCAGAGCTTAGGCACACTTTCAAGATCCACCGACAAAGGGCTCGCTTTTCGATACGCTACATAGAGTGATCTCCTGATGACAGAGTGGAGGAGATTTGAGCGGGGATAGGTGACTATGGGGTCCAGAGATGATTCAAAGGAGGCCCTCATCTCCACATGAGGTAGTACAGGTAGAGTTCACCATGACACGTCGATAGGTTGATGCCATCTTTCAGACAGTGACATTCATCCATAGAGTTTGGGACTTACCTCGATGGAGACTACCAAGGTTGGACCTAGAGTGCCTTGGAGTCATTTGACAACTAGTCAGACAATAGGGCAGACATGTGGTATGTAGGTATATCCACATGGTTTTCTAGGTATGGTATTTAGATGGATAGGCTTCCCCCTTTTAGTACAGCATGGATGCAGCTCCTAAGTTGATCCCACAAGATAAGGTTAACCATATCATACCGTTAGGTCTCCTCCAACTCCATACATCTATGTGGATGGGGATCAGGAGCACCCCACCAAGACCTAGTTCTATTGTGACCACTTCTTGAGAGTATTGGAGGAGGCATTCATCATCAAACCCCAGTATCTCAAGGATAGAGGACTCTTGCATGCATTGAGGATCGCCATTGGATAGATACGGGTTTCATTTCATCAGCTGAGGATTGAGAGGGGGAGACTCAAGGAGCATCAGATATACCTAAAGAGTAGCAGATGCTATGCACATTAGGAGTGGTTGAGATAGAGGAGCATTTTCTCTAGGCTTGCCCACCCTACTATGAGATCTAGGGATGATACCACTACCTCTACCAGGAGGGGAGTAGCTTTAACCCACTCTCATGGACTATTCCACTTCTATGACCAAGTCTACATTGGACTCTATCTACTTGAGATGCACCGACATAGGGAGACTCTACTACGATATATTAGAGAGCAACAAGAGGTGAGGTGTCATAGATTATGATGACAAGATACAAAGGCTGACTGGGCACAGTGAAGTGTCATAGATTTTTATGCATTTGAGTCAGCTCCAGGGCACAGCGAGGAGGAGGAGGAGGAGCTAGTTGATATGCAGGCAGTTTGAATCACCGAGGGAGACGCAAAGACCACTGTGATGATAGGGAGAGTGACTAGAGCACACTTTATGGAGATCAGTAGTCCTATCACTATTTTCCTTAGGGGAGACTGCCCAAGACAAAGGATCACTCTAAACATAACCCAGTGGGTTCAAAGATCGAGGAGACCATGCCCCCCCCCACCACAATGTGACAGCCCGACAAATGCAGATCCGAGATATTTTCATTGCTCACAAATGAGCCACCACAATGCCAACAGGCTCAGTACTTGAGTCTGAGCTCTCAGCCTACTTCAGTTAGTATTTGCTCTGTACTTGATTTTTTTAAAGCTTTAGATCTCTTTAGATCAACATAGTCTCACAAGGGTCCTAGTTCGCCATTTGCTCCATCCCATTGAGTCTTGCATGAGTTTTTTTTTTTGGGTGTACTTTATACTTTGTCTCACAGGCCCGCAATGTCTCCTGTAGACATTAATACATCTCTCTCTCTCTCTCTCTCTCTCTCATTGACCTTCATTGATTGCCTAGGAGATGAAGGATCATTGCTTGCCAATTTGATGATACAAACAATATTTGTGTGGTCCTTGGTGGTGATTCATGTGTCATGGGGATCTTGAAGAGATCTAGTTCGGATAAAGCAATAGTGCTTTTGTTAAAATATGGTTAATAGGATGACTCAAGTCAGGTGACTTACAATGCAGAAGTCATACGTTGAAGCTAAAGTCACTGGTGACTAAGAAGTGGTAAAGACTCAAGTGTTAATGGCAAAGTCAAGCTCTAGAGATTGAGGAATCTAGCAAGGCCATCTAATGGTAGAACACCATAGTGGCTAGACTAGTTTTAGAATGTAGTGAAGGCACCTTAGGAAGTCAACACGATTTCTTTAGATATAGAATTAAATAAATTTAATGAGTGGGGGTTAGTGTGAGTGTTAGACTATTGTGTAGTGATTCATAGTCTCTCATCTAGTGGAGGCATGGAGAGAATGAGTCCAAGTGAGCTACCAAGTGGAATAGTGTGACTGAGCACCTACAAGGTGTTGTAAAATAGAATGCTCTTTTATAATACCATTAATATTGGATTTCTACATTCTCTTATTTCTTTTCTCTTGAGCAATCCATGCCTGTCTCTACATACAATGTACCTGCTCAGTGTGTTGCCCATTGTTAGTTCCTGACATCTCTTCACTTACTTCCATGAGGACCTTCAACCATGCACAACAACCCATAGGATATAAGAGCAAGCATCTTTTCATTAGCCTGTGTGCCAAGGAACTCAGTTAGAGCATCTAACTAGTCAACTCGGGATAGTGCAAAAGACCATCAACATTTGGTGATCTTGGTGAGGATTGACATGTTGAAAGTGTTGAGTGTGGAATTGAGTGGATTGAGTGTGGAAGTCTGACTTGAGTGCACAAGTTCCAACAACAATAGTCTATGTTGGCTGAAGCTAAGTTACAATAGCTACTCGATTTGGCAAACTACTGCAAACATTTTCTCTCAAGATAGTTTAGGGCTATCAGCATCTTGCGAGCTTATTTGTTGATGACTAGGAATTGGACTAAGGAATGTTCTTTGATAGCCCTACATATCATTCAATTTCTGCAAGAATGTCTGACATGCACTCAGTGAGGAGAGAAAGATACATAGCGTGATGAGAGGAATACCTACAAAGAGGATGTAGAGGTTGGCAAAAAGTGAAAGACAAGGAAGTTGCCATGAATTCAGATCCAATACATGATGACCGATGGCAGTGGAGAGAAGATCTAGGGACCCATCTATGATGATGAGCTTGGGACATAGAAGAACTCAATTGTGAGTAGAGGAGAGATGTTCTAGGATACCATACCGATAGAAGGAGTGAGCCAATTCCAAGTGTACATTGGTGATTCTTAGGTTCTAGCATGAAGAATCTGAGCAATCATCCACAAAGAGCCTCCATTTTGAGGAGTCCAACTGGTCACGATGTAGATTGAGCTATGAGAATGGTTCTTTGAGCTGACACTATAAATCAAGATCTGAGGCTCGACATGTTTCTAGTAGAGAATGATGACAAAGGTCCATTCCATACACATGTTAAATGTAGAAGATCGATATAGTCATGGCCGAGCGTCTGATCAAGACTTTCAAGACTTGGAGCAAAGTCATGTCAATAGAGCATCACATTGAATGTCACTATCAGGACATACATTAGTTAGCCCTACTCCATTGTATAGATACGGAACACTGAGTCCAACACCAATACGAAGTCATCACAGTGTGGCATCATAACAACCGTCATTGTCAAAATGATGGAGGATCAATCCTACACCATCATCTAGAAATTAAACATCAAGTCTGACACCAATACAAGGGTGTGGCTAATGCATCACTAGTGTGATGACTGAGGCCAGCAATACCAAAAGTTCCAGTGGCTACCCGACAAGTGCCAATTGCTTCAACAACAAGGGCATACCACCATGAGCATGCCCATATGGGGGAGTTTCACCCCATGAAGAAAACACCCAAGCCGAGGAAGTATAAACAAAACCAGAGTCACCAACTTTCAAGGCAAGCCAGTTACCCCCATCAAGGTCAAATTCCAAGATTTTAAGGATCCCTACATGCATTTGTAACTATTTTTTGTGAGTTTGTCACAATAGTAACAAAGAACTATATGAACTACTTCTTGTGCACATTGTCAAAGACACCTCAACATTGGTTCAACCAATTCCCAATTGGATACTTCAAGGATTGGTAGCAAATATCAAAGGCATCTCTAAAAATATTTTGATAGGAGATCAACAAGGAAGATGACCACAAAAAACTCAGCAATCTGAAGCAAAAGAAATACAAATCCATCCAAGATTTTGTGCTCTAACAACGAGCTTTAACTGTCAGAGCTTTAATTAACTAGCTCGATATACCTCCACATGATACATCATTACGGGCTTAAATGATTGCGGGATCCACGCACATTGATTTTAAATATGTGATGTACCCAGCTTGGTTCTAAAACTATCTTGATTTTCAATCTCTAGAAGTAGTCAATCCTACAAAGATATAGGAAGACTTGTTGAATTGAGGTGTTGCGCTGGAGAAGAGTGCACCCTCCAAGAAGAATCCCATGAAGAAAACAAGAGCAAGTGATGTCTTGAAGGAGATGGGTTACCGAGAAAATCCGAGTCAAGAAGAAAATGGTGTAACGAGTGCACCAAGAAGGGCCATACAAAAGACAAATGCAAGACAAAGTACTATGGCATTTGTTCTAAATTTGGGCATGATGAAGCTACTTGCTGGTATACCAAGAAGAAGCTACCAGAAGTAAATCAATTGGAATCTGAGTCTAAGAATAAGGAAATGCGACCACCAAGGCCCAAGCAAGGCAAGGGTAAAGGTAAAAATGGGAAATATAAAAGTCATGGACCTTCACAAATACATTGTTACTTCTGTGATGGCAATCAAGATGAATTCCCATAGTAGTGCCAAATTTTGCGTGACTTTCAATTATTGAAAAACACTTTTCACTACTTGTTGTGCATGAACGTACTTAACTAAGGCAGATCCATTTCAACAACCCATACATTGGTGGTAACAGGTAGCATCAAATAGGTCAATCTCATCCCCAAAGGTGAAACGGAAGCCAAGACTAATGGTGTAGAACGGCTTACAATCCTCAAACTGGAAGCAGTGTAGGAGTGTAGTTGATTGACTCATTCTTATTCCCCCTCAAAACTAGCAAATTAGATGTCAAATATAGTGATGTAACCTACATATATATGTCATGGAAAATGATTTTTGAAAATTAGCTTTGAAAGTTACAATCTACTGCATATCTGGCATGTCGACATATAGAGTTAAACTTAAAAAATCTGACACATTCTTCCAACATAAGAGTGGCCTCAGTAGGGTGGTTATGAAATCCAAGGCATAACAAATGTGAATGTATTTTGGCATATTATGCCAAGGTAGGTGCTTCAATCATTTTTCAACTATAGAGGCCAACCTTCCTCGAGGTTGGCTATCATAGTGTCTTTTTTTTTTCATGAAAAAGACTTTTATTAAATATTTAAAAACCCACGTCAAATTGAAAATACATCATGCTATGCATGAGGAAACCCCCCTAAAATAGGGAACAAAAAAATCAGAATGAGCTAGAAAGAAAGCAAGGTTGAGGCTGAAAGTGCCACCTCAACCTTGCTGTACTCTTTAAGAAAAAGGGGGAACTCTTCCATTCCCTAAGGAATATAACCCTCCTAGCTGAGGCTACCCAAGAAGAACCTTTCATGCTCTCCCAACTGGCCATTAGTGTGTGAACGGTGTCAGCCCAAGTACTAGCAAGGGTGTGCGACAGATGGACCTGAGATCCGTCTAAGGCCTCTATGCATCTAGCCCTCCAAATATGCCAAGCAGTGATGCTAGCCAGTATCTCCCAAGATGTATCCCCATTAGCATGTACTGGTCTATAGCAGGAGATAGGCACATCCTCAAGAGAGCAAGTCTCAACTAGCTAACATCAAATCGATATGGCCCAAGAAGCATCCTACCACTTACAGAAGATCTGAGGCCTTGATAGGGAAAGCCCAGCCATTGATCACCATGTCATGAAGAAATGAGAAGGAGCAAAAGTACTGAGGGTCCTGGTAATTCCCATCCACATGGCTCTCACATGCTTGCACTCCCATATACAATGATGAATCGACTCATCAGCAGATGAACCTAGGACAAGTGGGGTCTACCATAAATCTAGACCTACACCTATTCATTGCAATCCCTCCATGAATAGAAAGCCATAAAAATAGAGTGACCTTTCTATTTCTTCGGGATCTCCAAAGCCTCTGCCAATGGACCCTCTACAAATCAGCAAAAACATGATAACTCTTCTAATGAGGGCCCCTAGAAGGTCTGCAACCTCTACAATTGTTCTAGAACCTCCTGGCATTACTGACCGTGTAAGCAAAAAAAGGAAGGCTCTTCTCTTGGCTCCGTGCAACAATCCATTCCCATTCTCATGGGTCCCATTGAAGAAACTTTATTGGCACTCCTCCAACGAGCCACAGCCTGCAAGAACCCGAAAGAGAAATACATGGGCTCAAATCAATATGTCATGTAGAGTCCTTGCCTTGATCCAAAAAGCCTATGATCTTGACAAGCGAAAAAGGCAAGCCCAATAGAATATCCTTTGAAGAAATAACCAGCATGCCACCTCCCTATACATAAAAAACCAAGGCATCCTCGTGTGGTCCCAAAAAATCTATAACCTAGGTAGGAATGCCTATCCTCGAGAAAGCCCCCATCCACACGGAGCAAACAATGGGCCTGTCATCTGCATGGATGTTTTTATTAAAGGTATATATATATATATATATATTAATATTAAATCCTAGCAAAAGTTTATTGAATGTTCAAATCTTGGCGAATGTTTCAAACATTTATTTTTATTAGGGCATACAAACTTTTGACACCAATATAAAAGTTTCTCTTCTTAACGAAACTAACATGAAAAAATCATCCTCGATCATTTGTATCCACCCAATCAAGGGGAATGGATGCATCAATTTGAAGTATCCTCCCTGCACATCCTCTGAGGTGACTAACTGTTTGCTGTTGGCAAACTTTTGGAAGCCTCTTGAAAGCTTTCCAAGAACCTAGGGAGGCGATAGGGCCTCACTCCCACCTGGACCGCTACATATGGTGAGACATACCAAGCTGCCTACCATGCTCATCAAGTATACTGTCATTCCACATAATCAGTTTCCTGCCAATCGCTTCGATAGAGGAGGGAGGAACTCTCCGAAGAGTACTTCTAAATATGGACCAAGCCTTTAGAATCACAACCATAAGCAAGGAAGATGGAGATTTGAGGCAGGCTGAGGTGAAGATCCATTTGGTGCTTTCCATCCAATCTCCCCTTGAGGAGGGGCTACAAGCCTAAATATCATGAATGAAGAAGTTTTTCCAAGGCTCATCCCCATGCATAACTCCTCTAACCACAAACTTGCAAATCAAGGCCCTGCATCGCAAGTCTCTATCTATGATGTTTAGACCCCCCTCATGTGTGGGAATGATCAAGGTGTCCCAAGCTACTCTAACATTAGTGTCTGTAGTGCCATCTAGCCCACTCCATAAAAAATTCCTGATAGGCCTTATGAGTTGACTGATACAATCTCTAGAACTGCACCAATAAGAGCACACATAGCCAGCAAAACGTGGTTCACAACAACCACTTTGGATGCAAGGTCCAGTCTAGTTGAACTCCAGACAAGGAGTTTCCTCCTAATGCTCTCCAACACAAGAGCAAACTGTTGCAAAGAAGAGATACCCTATCATTATCACAAATCCAAAAGCCATTGAGCAACTGCTGTAGTACAAAACAAATCCAAAGCTGTCCTGAAGGAAGTGAGAGTCTAAGGAGAGGGCTCCAAGAAGATAGCAATGTCACCTACTAACTCGTAATCCACAAGGTCCTCTTCCTTTCTGAGTGAAAGTCTGAGCCCAAGAATGTCAGCTCGAGACCTAAGAAAAATGCTCATAGCCTCAGCCCACAAAGAGGAAAAGAAAAGGGGCAAGAGGGCATCCCTGATGGACTGATCTGGAAATATGAAACCTATCTCCCCTAACCCCTCCTATGAGCACTGGGCTATGGGTTGACCTGGACCTCTCTGATCCAAGCATCTAAAAATCCAAAGTGATGAACGGTGCCATCCAAGAATTCCCAATCTACCCTATCAAAGGCTTTTTCAAAGTCTAGGAGTAGAATTACAAGCTTTTGACTGCTCTTCATGGCCCACTGAGAAGCTTCCTAAAAGGAGAATATATTATTAAAAATCCTTCTGCCATGAACAAACCCTATCTACATATCATGAATAAGATTAGGGAGTAAGGGATCCAATTGCACTCAGATTGCTTTCACCAGGATTTTATAACAAGTGCCCAATAGTGTGATGGGTCTCCACTACAATACTAAATTTATGTAACCCCCTTTTGGGATTAAATGTATGAGACCCTCCGTAAGTGAGCTAGGCATCTCACCAAAGTCCCAAACACCTTGCAGGGCTGAGGTGATGTGATCCCCAATCATATCCCAAAAGGTTAAGAAAAAGGAGGATGTAAGCCCATCTGAACCCGGGCATTTCCCCTTATGAAGGACAAGAAGAGCAGTCTTGAAATTCTAGGTTGGTAAAAGGTGCATCAAGAGAGAGTCTCATATATGGACTCACTAACCTAGGGATACACTGCCAAACGCCTATCTGGCATCATCTACAACCACATTACTAGGATCTATTGAAAGAAGGGAGGCATAAAAATTTATAGCTATGTGCATGATGGCATCTGTATCTGACTGCAAAACTTCATCTGAGTCAATAAGCTGAGAGATACTCTCTCTACTATGTTTGGGGCCATGAGTAGAGATGAATTGCTTATAGACTCTACCTCCCATCTATATCCAAAAGGACTCTTGTGCATAAAAGGCAAGGCACTCCTGAATCCAAGCATCAAGCGGCCTCTTCAGCTATTCCCTCTACAAAGCTGCCAACTACTGGCACACACCAATCTCTCACCTAAGAATCTCATGTCTCCTAGTAGTAGCAACTAGATGATAAAAGTTGCAAATATCAAAGAGGGCTAATGCCAAAAGTGAAGGGGAGGGCATTCCACCCTGCACAATAGAAACCCAGATCTGTGAAGCTACCTTTGAGAGGTCCTCCTTGTTAGAATTATTGCCATAACTCTAGGCAGTGACCAATGTAATCCATAAATGAGTTAGGGGCACTTTTCCCTCACTAGATGTTTTTCCTTCTAACCACAGTTAGTGGGTTAGTGTGGTTTTGTCACTTAGACAAAACCACCTCCACTCTTTTTCTATCGCATCTAGTACGTTTTGGTCTCCAAATCTTGGCTCCCAACTTGTCTGCTTCTCTCTCTCTTTCTCACATTTGGTATCAGAGCAGGTAGCTCCTGGACCAGCTCCACTCCATTGTTCTCGTCTGCTCCTCCTAGCTTGTCATCGTTGTCATTTGCACCAGCCCCCTGCTCCTATCCATATGCTATATGATCAATCAGCCAGCTCATTGTACCCATCTATACCAGCTCCGAGATCCGTTCGTACATCCCTGCGGGTTCCGTATGTTTAACTGCCTCATACATGACAATGCTGTATATTTTGTCAGTCTGTACACTCTGTCAATCTTGCACCGTACATTCTGTTAATCTGTACAAGTGGTCTCTTAGTTCATTGTACATGATACCACATGTGCGCCATACATCTGCTACAAGATCCCCGTACATATGTACAGTCCTGGTTGTACTTGCATCACCGTACATCCATACCATTCTTTTGTACATTGCCTGACCCTACATCTTGCCATCGGTACAGTCACCGCACGTGACTGTAACGTACAGTGTACGATGTCTGTACACATCTCTGTGCAAGAGTCTGTAGATCTTGAATAACTTGTACGAGACTGTTTCTTCATTTGCAGAAGTTGTGGTGAAGAAGGCTTTCTGTGCAAGTTCTTTTCTCTGCAGGGTCTTCTTACATGTGCATTTTGCAAGGATAGCCATTGTTTGGCAAATCTATTGGAAGAGAAATTTGGGGCAGATTTTCTTGCTTTGTAGGCTTTGCAGATAAATCTGCAAATTTGGGGCTTTTTCGTAAATTTTCTCTCTTTCCGTTGCAATTTCCCTCAAGAATTTGGGGCTTATGCAATTTGGCAGTGGACAGTCACTTTGGGAGTTTTGCAGGTAATTTTGGACTCAGATTGAGTCACATTGTAGACATTTGCCATTTTTTCCAAATAGATTTGGTAGATTTTGGGCATTTGCGGAGCATTCTGGTGCATTAAGCCTTTGTCATTTTTTTGCAAACTTTGGTTGTGCATCTATGATCCCAAGAACGGATTCACTTGTCAGATTTGTTGCATTTTTGTTTTATCTTTCAAATATGGCTCAGAACAACCCCAATGAGTTTTTGGTGTCCTCACACAGGAGGATAAGTTGAATGGCACCAACTACTCCTTATAGAGCTTTATGGTTCGCAATATCTTAGTTGGCAAACATCTATGGGATTATGTTAACGGAGATGAGACACGGCCAAAGACTGTAGTTGCACCTGACACTCCTCAACAAGGTGGAGGAAGGGGTAAAGGTCAAGCACAAGGTGCATGACAAGTGTTACGAGTTCTTGCAATTATATTTCTTTAGCTATTGTAAAATTTTAATGTATCAATTTAACAGAAAAGGTGGGATTCACGTGATGCACAAGCTCTTTCAGTTATTTTCCTTTCTGTCAAAGGGTTTATCAATCCATACATTTGGTCATCCAGGACCTCGGAGGCAGCTTGGGCTTTTTTGGAGAGCATGTTTGCAACCAAAAATGATGCACGGGTCTCTTTCCTGAAGAGAGCTATCTCACACACATATGGATGAGGGTGACTCCATGAATGATCACCTCACCAAGCTTTAGGATTTGAGGGACCAATCGCTGAATATATATGAGATCATTCCTGATTCAGAGATGATTACCACCACTCTGAATTCTCTTCCTAAGTCGTATCTTGGTTTTCATACCTTGCAGAATTTGTCATTGAGGGGAGATGGCAATCCTCTCTCTTTTTATGAGTTGGTAGGACTCTTGTTGCAAGAGGAGCAAACTAGGAAGAACATGGCCACATGGGCTAGCAAGCATGCCATGCTTTCAAAATTTAGGCCCAAAGGGAAGGGCCAGCAAAAGCAACATGCTAATCAGCCTACACATTAGCATAAATCTGATTCCGGATAGCCCTCTCACAAGGCTAAAGGTGATGCAGAGAAGCCAAAGAGGAAGATTATTTGTCACTACTGCAAGAAACCGGGTCACTACATTGGTGAATGCAAGAAGAGAATAGCAAAGGAAAAGAAAAAGGATTCGGGTATGGTAGTCTCAAATGCATTAGCCCCTCATGCACATGAAGGAGCCGATGTTACAGCCAACTTTATGGAAGAGGATTATGCCTTTTTGTCTTGCATTTTATATTTTCAAGTGGCTTGTCCAGATACAACATCTACTCTTGAGGATGACTCATGCTTTTCTGACTTTAGCTATGACCCTTCGAAGGATGCATGCACTTTCAGTGTCAATGAGACACTGAACACATGGTATTTTGATAATGGTGCATCCAAGCACATCACTTCCAGGAAGAGTCTTTTTGCATCTCTACATGCACCACTCGTGGAAAGAGGATGACTTGTGGTAACAATTCTTTTTATTCAGTGTGTGGAGTGGGTGACATTATACTTACCTCCACAGATGGCACAGATTTTAGAATTTTTGATGTTCTTTATGTGCGTGGTATCAAGAAGAATTTACTTTCAATGTCCTTGCTCAATCAAGGAGGGTTGAAGGTCATCTTTAAAGATGCCAAGTATGCAGTCCCCAAGACAAAGAAAATGATTATGCTTTGATGTTGTTTGGCACTTTGTATTGGGGTCTTTTTCAACTTGATGTTTATGAGAAAAGATCCAATCTTGCACGCAGTAACTACTCCCATTGCTACCATGCAAAATGCGGTGTTATCGCATGCCAAATATGGACACATGAGCTATGGCAGCTTGATGACACTTCAAAAGCATGCTATGGTTGATGCATTGCTTCCTTTAAAGTCCCCCCTCCTCATACCTATGAAGGGTACATCCTCGGTAAGATGCATAGATTTCCCTTTAAAAATGATGGTGCAATACAAGCTGTCCAAAAATTACAGCTCATACATAGTGATGTCTGTGGTCCCATGAGGACACCTGCTTTGGGTGGTTATCTGTATTATGTCACATTTATAAATGACTACATAAATTACACTTGGGTCTATGGCTTAAAGAAGAAATCAGATGTGTTTATGCATTTCAAACACTTTGTGGCCAAGCTTGAAAATGAAGCAGGACTCAAGGTGTAGACACTTCGCATTGACAGAGGGGGGGAGTCTATGTCTCATGAATTTGAGGCATTTTTGAAGGAGAAAGGCATCACACATTAGCTTATAGTGAGTCTTACACCTCAGCAAAATGGCC
This sequence comes from Dipteris shenzhenensis, assembly GCF_047967505.1. Lineage (NCBI taxonomy): Eukaryota > Viridiplantae > Streptophyta > Polypodiopsida > Gleicheniales > Dipteridaceae > Dipteris > Dipteris shenzhenensis. The sequence continues at coordinate 56,903,917 of NC_141605.1, read as the reverse complement.
AAGTTGAGCGAAAAAATAGAACTCTCATAGAGATGGATAGATGCATGCTCACTAGCAAGAAGTTCCCTCACAAATTCTCGCTCGAAGGGCTCGTGTGCGCCAATTATGTTTTGAATCGGGCTCCCACAAAGGCTTTGAAGATAATCACTCCCTACGAGGCTTGGCAGGGGAGAAAGCCTTCAATGGATCATTTTTGTGTCTTTCGATGTGTTGCATATGCCCATGTGCCTATGGAGTTTCAACATAAGTTGTCAAATAATATACCAATCTCACATCTGAGAATCTCACGTCTCCTAGAATCAGTGACTGAATGATAATAGTCACTAATTTCGGATAAGGCTGTAGCTACCTGAGATGGATGGACAGCTCCACCCTGTATGTGAGAAACCCAAATCTGTAAAATATCCTCCGTGAGGCTCTCCTCTGCATAAAAAGCATCCGGAATCCTGACACTGGCAGAGCGTCCTCTCCGATGAGGCTCAAGAATCTGCAACACCACTGGGAAATGATCTGAGGTGGAAACCCTAGTAGAAATGCATACAGATCCTCCTCTATCAAGTGCCCAATCGTCTACATAAAATCTGTCAATCCGTGCATGAATGGGCATGTGTATCCTCCTATTCGACGACACAACTTCACTTACCTAGGGGGGCTAGTTGAGATCATACAATCATACAACTATCTAGGGGCAGTCTTCGCAGGGCTAGCTCATGATGATACATGCAACTAGGATACGACTCACGTGAGGGAAGGGAGCTTTGGCTCGACTAGAGCGACAGACTTCCAGGAATCCCTGACGAAGGGATGGATTTTTGACACAATTGTGAGGCCAATAGCCATGTATGCAGTGTCCTTTTGGGGGAGCCACCTATCGGTGAATAAATGGCGGAGGCTACAAGTGACTATTGAAGTGTATTTTTGTTGGATATAGTGTAGAGAGCAAAGGCTATCGTCTCTACAATCCTACCACATGCAAGATTTTTGTGAGTAGAGATGTAATTTTTTCAGAGACTTCAGCTCTTACACATGTTGAATTCACTATTCCAACTTCTTCAGATGTGTTTTTCATGGGTTCCTTCCTATTGCTTTTGACTCCCCAGCTAATACTAATGCTAAAAATTAGCATGTACAGCAGCCTTCTCCTAATCCACATGCCCCGATTCTGCCACCTGTTGATTTTGCTCCTCCACAGGAATTGGATGATGTTGTCAGGAAAGAGATTCAAGAGATACATCCAATACAAACTCTCAGGGAGAGTAGACTTGAGGCACCTTTGCCTAGCAGGACTCGTAGTGCAGCAAGGCACGCAAGGGGGCCTCTTTCTGTTGAATCAGCTTATGCAGGTTCTCTTCTTGATGAAGAAGAACCTGATACTTTCAAAGAAGGGATCTTTCTGTTGAATCAGCTTATGCAGGTACTCTTCTTAATGAAGAAGAACTTGATACTTTCGAAGAAGCCAAGGATAATGTGCACCGGATGAATGCCATGCACGATGAATTGCAGTCCATTGATAAAAATTACACTTTGGATGTTGTGGATTTGCCGCTAGGAAAACATGCCATCGGTACCAAATGGGTTTTCAAAGTGAAAAGGAATCCAGATGGGTCCATTGAAAGGTACAAGGAACGGTTGGTTGCCAAAGAATATGCTTAGAAAAAGGGCATAGAATAGGAGGAGACTTTTGCTCCTACATCCTGGATGACAACTATCAGATCAGTTCTTGCCATGGCTGCAACTTTTGTTTGGAATGTCCATTAGTTGGACATAAAAGCAGCTTTCCTTAATGGAGATTTGTAGGAAGACGTTTATGTCAAACCACCTGGCTTTGAAATTTCGGGCAATGAACATCAATTTTGCAAGCTGAAATAAAGCTTTATATGGGCTGAAACAAGCCCCACATGCATGGTATGCCAAGATTGATGCTTTCCTGGCAAGCAAGGGACTGCATAATAGTCCAGCTGAAAGCACCCTCTACAACAAGAAAGATGGGGGGGGATATTTTAGTCATCATTCCTTATGTAGATGACATGCTGCTCACAGGGTCAAATGAAGAAATAATTGCAGATTTCAAGGCTAAATTGAAAGCTGAATTTGACATGATAGATTTGGGCATGTTAAATTTCTATTTGGGGATCCAGTTCATACAAGACAAGCGTGGCATTCTTATGTCTCAATCCAACTATGTGCAAAAGATCTTGGATAGATTCAACATGCAAGATTGTAAGCCTACATCCACTCCTATGGAGCCAAGGCTGAAGCTTACTATGTATGATGTAGGTGAATCAGTGGATGCCACACTTTATAGCCATGCTCTTGGATGTCTCATTTATTTGTGCAATACACGGCCCGATATTTAGTATGCAGTATCTTAGGTGAGTAGGTATATGCATAACCCAAAGACAACACATTGGCAGGTTGTAAAATAGATCTTTCATTACTTGCAAGGCACAAAGTCTTATGGCTTGATGTTTCCCAAGGGGGTGACTTGCAGATGCATGCTTACAGTGACTCAGATTGGGACTATGACACTAGGCAGTCCACAAGTGGTAATTGTTTCTTTTTGGGCAAAGCTTGCATTTCTTGGCTGAGCAAGAAACAATCTACTGTGGCTACTTCCTCATGTGAAGCTGAGTACAAGGCAACTTTCAGAGTGACAATTGAATGTGTTTGGCTACATCGTTTGTTTGCTGATCTTCATCTCTCATTAGAGGGTCCTTCGATTCTCACTAATAGTTGGAGTGCTATAGCAGTAGCAAAGAATCTTGTGTTTCATGCTCGCACGAAGCACATTGAGGTTCATTATCATTATGTCAAGGAAAAGTTGCATGCAGGCGAGATCAATATGATCTATGTACCAACACGTGACAATGTTGTAGACATCTTCACCCAAGCACTTCCACGTCAGAAGTTTGAGGCATTTCGCAGTGCCCTGAACTTATCTTCTTTTGGGGATTGATCACTTCCTTGTACGTCATCACATTGGCATTGCAGGGGGGTGTTAGAATTATTGCCATAACTCTAGGCAGTGACCAATGTAATCCATAAGTGAGTCAGGGGCACTTTTCCCTCACTAGAGGTTTTCCCTTCTAACCACAGTTAATGGGTTAGTGTGGTTTTGTCACTTAGACAAAACCACCTCCACTCTTGTTTGTATCTAATATTTTTCTATTGCATCTACTATGTTTTGCTCTCTAGCTCTTGGCTCCCGACTTGTCTGCTTCTCTCTCTCTCTTTCTCACACTCCTCTGCATAAAGGGTATCAAGAATCCTAATGTCGGCAAAACGTCCTCTCAAATGTAGCTCAGAAACCATCAAAACTACTAGAAAGTGATCCGAACTAGAAAACCTAAGAGCAATGTAAACTGATCCTCCTCTATCCAACACCCACTCATCAACATAAAATCGATCGATCTGTGCATGGATAGGCATTTGCGACCTCCTAATCGACCAAGAAAATAGGAGTGACTCTGAGTGTGAAAAGCATCGTCAATCCAACATCTCTACCACTGAAACTGAGGTCTGGGAGAAGCGCCCCAAGCATCTAATCTCTAGCTTGTGACCTGGAAGGGTGAGATCCATAAATGCGCGCGATTAAAGTGGTCGAGCATTCAAGCTCTACATCCTTCTTGAGATGTTGCAACTTGTCTTTTGAAAATGTGAGTTTTTGCAGCTGGTGGAGGCGAAGAAAGATTGGCTGAGAGAGGATCCATTGCCAATCGAGATGAGAGGGCCGACTCAAATAGAAGAAGGCTCAGTCTGTTCCAAAAAAGCTACACGAAGGAGAAAGGCAATGAGGAGCAGGAAGAAGAGAGTCGTCGTCGTCAAAGGAGGAAGCAGGCAAGAAGGGGGAGAAGCAAGTTGAAAGGGTAGGAGAGAGGGTAGGAAAAGGGGAAGAGGAAATGAAGAGAGGTGAGTGGAGGCGGGTTGAGGCGAGGGAGGAGGGGGGGAGAGGGGGAGAGGAAGAAAGGCAGGGGGAGGCGGGCTAAGGGCATGAGAAGAGGGAACTGAGGGGTAGGCAGGAAGGGAAAAGAAGCATGTTGAGAGGGCGGAGAAGGAGGAAGGGAGAGGGAGGGGAAGGGAAGGGCTAAGGGAGAGGGAGAGGGACAAGGAGAGGGTTGGGCTAAAGGATAATAAATCCTGTTGAAATAGGGAGTATAATCTATCACCATTAGTAATCGTACACTATCCACCTCTGGACCAACGAAAGTGAGCGACAGATAATGAAAAAGCACAACGTACAAGCACTTACGCTACGCATTGCTTGAGTAAAAAAAAGACTATATTGAATAGCAAAGGGAATACTGATATTCCCAAAAGATACGTGAAAGCCATTACTACTCAAGAAACTTAAGTATCATTGCCAACTACAATAAAAGTCTTTAAAAACCCTATTCCCACAATCAATTAATAATTCAAGATTTAACACAGGTGTGCAATGGAAGTATGCATTCCCACTACGATTCAAGGTCTATTACGGAATTTTAAAAATGCTTGGATATTTAACCCAAAAATAGATACTTGAAGGACCTTTTGTGAAGGGAAGTATGTCCCCCCTAGCATTTATAAATGCATAAAAATGTATTTTGTTGAGAAGGGAAATATGTTGAACCAAAGAAACTAGGTGGACAATGGGAATGCTGAAAGTCGAGACCGAGTAGAAACTATATAAGATGGGTACTGAAAACAAGAAGCCATTGTAATTGTAAGCTTAGAAAATGGACATCAAAATGTAGATACACCATTTTTATGCACACACAAAAAAAGATTCAAAATTTCTTGTTAAGACAACTTTATGCATGACATAATGGGTACCAATGGAATTGTATTGTTAAGTAACTTTAAAATAACTGAAATAGTTATGTGTACTAACATAACATAACAATAGGTGGGAAAAGGCCCTAACATGTAAAAATATGCATTTATCAATGTCAGGGAGACATACTCACTCAACTTAACTTTATTCCTATTTGTTTTCGCCCATGGAGGCTAACTAACCTATGTTTGCGCATGGATTAATTTATTTTATGCATAGGTTAATCTTTTAAGCCTACTTCTAAGAGGGGTGCACATTATATGTGAAATTCAAGAAAGGATTTTGACCCATCATCTTGTGTTTCACACACGTGAGCTCTACACTAAGCTATAGCGTAGATCTCCTCCCCCTCCCCCTTTGGCATGTCCCTTCTCTTCAATGCCCCCTTCATACGTAGTCCCTCTCCCCCTCCCCAATCTCATGTAGCTCCCTCTTTAATGCCCCCTACCGTCCATTACTTCAATTGAAACTCCTCCCCTCCCCCTTTACCCCTTAGTTTAATTCATTTTCACCCCTCTTCTTTTCTCCACAACTAATTAATAGGAATTTCCCATTTTTCAATGTCAGAGGGGACATACTCTGATTCAAGGCCATAAAATTCTCCTCCTTTATTGTAATACTTAAAGTTCGCTCTTTTCTGCTCCAAATAAAGTAGAAATCTTTGGTTAAGCAAAAAAAAGACACGAATTTGACAAATAGTGCATCCGTTGCACTAAGCTCTTCATTGCTCCAACCTCAGCTAGTAATTTATTGAGTACACAATTTTGACTGATTCATTGGCAGTCATCTATTTATCACTAGGCTTCAAAACATAAGCAGGTCAACTTATCAGTACAAATCATACTTTGAAATGAAATGTAAAAATCTCTTTGTATTTTATGAGAAAACACTTCTTTCAAAGACATCTAAAAGATATTTTGCTTATGGACAATTACAAGGGAAGATCTCTCAAGTACAAGAAAGATGGTGCATGAAAAAGACTAACAATGGCAAAAATGACAGACATCACAACATTGTGCAGGCTTCAATCTAATTTCTCCAAGCTGATGATCTTTCCAGCTCAATGTCATCCTCCCACCAAGTGGAATTCTGTCACCCCAAACAGGCACAACAATGATTAACGATAAAGACAATTCCACCTCTAAGACTCTGTTCTCATAGTCATTTGTATAGGAATGACATCACATCCTTATAACAGGTACATACCTTATAACCTCTTCGCAGAAAGGCCATCGTACTACCCTCTTCTTCTTGAAGACCAAGTGCTGTCAGAAGCTCCTCCTTTGTCTGGAAAATAGAAAGCCTTGCATTTTTAATCTAGATAGTATGAAGCCTTAAAGAAGCCAGAAAAGAAGGGATGACATGATCTTTCCATTTCAATGTGTATTAGTCCTGCTTGATGCAGTGGAACTAGTACTTCCTCACTGTCACGGTAAGAGAATGTCTTTTAATACATAAAAAGTACATATTAACTTTTTTCATATTTCAAGCAAGTCAAGGCACTTGTTGAAGCAGAATCTCATATGTGACTTCAGGGAAGAGGAGCCTTCTCTGGATTTTGTAGGAGCAGCATATTTAAAACTAATACACCAATCCTACAATCCTAAACAATGGCAGAAAGGAGAGGCTCAACCATTGTTGAGAGTTGTAGCAGTTGAAAATAAAAATTTAATTGGATTGTTTTTCGGCAAACAAAGTTACAACGGAAAAATGACACACATAGACCTCTACACATGCTTTACAAGTACACAAACCTGAAGATGGTCACTTGTATAACTAGCTATAAACTATCAAGTTTTTGGTTTGACTATATTTGTTGTTATGGCAACTTTACTTTGATGCCAGAGCAAGAAATTCATTTTTCAGATGTTATTGTGATGACGAATATGCCTGTGAATTTTACAATTGGTCTGCTCACCAAGTGATATGAAGCAAGAATGTTGCTTTTAAAGGATGCCTACTTGAAGCACTCATCATCATGGTGCAACTGGGTGCAAGGAAACAACAGCAGGCCGGTAGGCATGCTTAACACTCGTTCAAACCAAGGCAACAGCAGGGCTAAAAGGTTAGCTGATGAATTCTTCAATTGCAATTTAATATCAGAGTCAACCTCTTTTCCTTGCACTCCAGCATCTGTTTGTGCAAGTTCATTGTGGAGAAGACTGGGATCATGAGGATCATTTGTTCTGCTTGCTGCCAGCACCAATTTCGTAGCATTCTTAGCATTCTCTATCTGTTTAAGTATGGCATGCAATTCAAGGATTGTTCAAGAGCAGCCATAAACCCAAGGACATCTAAGGATAATCATCCAGGTTGTTTGTTAGTCATATAGACACTTTCATAGTGCAAACTGGAAAACAATAGCCCCCCTCAGGACTGCTGAAGCTAGTTTCTATATTGTTATGCTCAAGTTGAGATAACATTACCTCGGAAGAGTCAGTTGGCATTAACTTCTAAGCGACCGACATTTGTATGATATTTGGATTGCACTTTATGTATATGGTCAAGAAGTCTAATGTCAAGGTCATCGTGAGATAACATGACCTTGGAAGGGTCAGTAGACATTAACTTGAGCGTAACATATATGTTTCAAACAATAAAATAATGTTTGGGCATACAGTTCGTACATCTACATCATCCTACCGTCCTGTACAATCATGCTTGCTCTGTGGGATTTTGGAGCTGATTGGAAGCTGACAGACTCACCAAACGGCCCCAAAAGCTATTTTGCCTAACTCCCCACTCTGTCGACCAACAAAAATAAACTCAGATTTCGAAATTTGTGTATCAAGAACTAAAACCATGCTCTAATACCACTTACAAGATGCCAAGACATGGAAGCCGAGGAATGACATATAACCAATGATTTGAAATATTTTAGAGGGCAAGAGACACAATCTTGGCCAGCTCCCTGCTAGCCCCCTCCCCCCTCCCTCCTGTCAACCTGAACCCACACTCGGGTTCAAGCCAGCCAGCAGTGGCTTGCTGGGCTGGAGCAAAGCCTACTGCTTGCATGGACTCGGCTTTGCTGTGCCAAGACAAGAGGGCTTTGAACTTCTCGTTTGGAAGTAAGACTCTCCTTTAAAAATTGTAATTTTGGAATAAAGACTCTATCTCTTGCTCTTATCAGATTATGAAATCTATGTGATCCCTCGACTTTCTTGTCTTGGCACCTTTCTATGGCTGCCTTGATCTTGAGCATCCTCTTCCACTTCTCTAAGGTGCGAGAGACTCTGGCCCTCTCTTCCAGGGTTAAAAGTTTGGCTCCATGGAGCAAAGGAACGTGCTGGCCCATGTGCCATTGGGCAGAGGCCTCCAAAGACTAGGATGCTAGATGGGACTTCATCTCCTCTCCAAAACTTTCATCTAGAATTATTTGGAGTTATTGATGTAAAGAATGCTTATGAGTTGCCGCTCCTTGTTGTTTCTTGCCCACATCAAATGTTGGCACTCTTTTCTAGTTTGTTCTTTCCCTGGATGAGCTTTCCTGGTCTCCAAATGCGAGCCTTGCCGAAGTGCTTTGCCCTCTTCATCGTACCACCATTTTGAGGAGCACATCCCTCCAATGGCTTTCCCATGAGCTTGACCATTAAGGGAAGGATCATTGTGCCACCAAGCAAAACCTCAATCGAGACATCTAGTGGGACAGCCAATGATGGAAGATTCCTGGCAAGAGAAAGGTTCAGAATAACCACCTCGTTCCACAAGTAATTAGCAACACAACCCCAGAGGCAAAGACCAAATCCTCACCCATTCCATCCATCTTTACAGCATATCGTTGTTGGAGTTCCTCGTATTTTGTCATGTTAGTCTCCTTTCTTGGTAGTTTCTTTTACACATGAAATATCTGTCCTTTTTAATGTAGTTTTTGGGCTGCATCTCTCCCCCCCCAATTGTCTTTGAGGACCTGCTCTCCTTGTAGAAAAATCACTCGCAATGGCTTCATACATCTATTTTAGTCCTTCCTCATTGCAATTCTGGTCACGAGGATGTGCTTTTAAGCATGCATGCATCTCATACATATCATATTCTATGAGCTCACTCTGAGCAGAGAACTAGCCAATTATTAAGCTTATCTTTTGTTTTGTCATGTTCTATAACCACTTTTGACCGTACCACCTATCATTGCTCTAGCGAAGTAGGAATGCTAAAGAGGAGACCCAGATGCAATTACCTGGCCTAGAGTAAACCTGTCAGAGCTTTCAGCCACACAGACATATGATCCATCTCCTTGCTTAAACATCACCTGCCATGGTCCTACAAACATCCATTTGTGTGAGTACAATCTCCTCGTAGAATAATCTTCAGTCTTTTGATTCTGAAAAACTATTCACATTGACAGTCCCTGCAATGAGAACTCGTCACATTCTCTACAAAAAAAGGACAATACCTTCATGTCGGCATATTTCCATTCATTAAAAACTGAAGAGACTCAATGCACACTCATGAAAACATTTCTCTGTAGATATTATCCAACACACAAAAGCAAAAGGAATGGATCGAATATCAGCACATCCATGAAAAAAACCTTCAGCAGTACATGGAAACCACAAAGTATAGTTTGGGACTTGTGAGATGTCACATGCCAAATGCTGCAAAGTGATGAGAGGGATGCTAGATATCAAAGTATAGTTTGGGACCTTTGAGATGTCATGTCCCAAATCCTGGAACGTGATGAGAGGGATGCTAGAGATCACGTGCCTTCCAGCTTATATTTTTTAAATTGGAAGATGAGAGTTTAAACTTCATAGAGCTCCTGTAACTCACTAGGGCTAAATAGATGCCCCTGGGCCTCTCACAAGGTGGTTCTTTGATTAGATATTCTGACTCACTCCCTCTGATAGGAGGTGCTGGACTGTCACAAAATATGTTCTGATTCTGAGGCATGAATTATTGCTGACAAGTACAATTTAATCCTAAAATAATATCACTGTCACACTATTCAGTATTGTACATTTCAACAACATTCGATATTCACAGTCCCAAGGTCTTGCCTCAATAAAATCACTTAAGAAATGCATTAACTGAATATCCTTGATATGTTTTTTATCAGAACTCACCTCTTCACCTCGGAATGATTAACAAAATGGGCCTTGGATTATGGACACCCTGGAAAGCACTGACCTTCAGGGCTGCCAATAGCCATATTAGATATGCCAAAGCCAAAAGCTTCAGAACTTAGGATAAAGTATTTGTGCATGCCTCTAGGGCTAAAGAAAAATTGAAGGTGAGTTTGTAAGGATGCAAGGAGCTGAAGCAGAAACTCATCAGATTCAAAATAATAGAGAACAAGAGAGTAGTACAAAAGGGTGTCAACATGACAAAACCCTACCCCAAGGGTGGAGAGCGCACACACACACCTACTAACGCAACTCAACCACTCAGTTAGAATCGTAGATAAGGGCAAAAGTGCCCCTAACCTTCTAATCTTGTTAATACACTGACACAACCTTCATTAGTGACAGTGTCAAAAGAAGCGGAGAAATAGATCCATTTCCTAAAGGAAGTAAGCCTAAAGCTTTGCGGAAAGCTTCAAACTTCTCTTTGGGTAGTCCTTTTTTGAAAAGATCTTCCATGTTTTCGTGTGTAGGACAATAGCTCAGATGCCCTATATACTATGAACTCCGAGGTTGCTATCATTGTCTCCACAAGGATGGTTTTGAAGGCGGAGCTTCATAGGTGGGTCGGTGACTTCTAATAGGAGACCTACAAAAAGGTGCCTCTACGTTTAATCAAGCTCCTCATCATCGAGGAAACCTTGCCGATAAGGAACAACTGCTATAGACAGAAGGCGCCTATATCCACAGCAGCTCCCTGACAGAGTCAGGTCAGTCTGGAGGACAACCAGTTGGCTATCCGGTCGGTGAAGGTCGGTTGAGTTGGCAGATTGGTAGGGGTAGTTACAGATCCAGTTGGCAGGGCTAAGTGTTATATATAGTCCTCATTTCTCTTGCCCTTCTACAGCAACACTGAAGCCTCTACATCCTGGCAGCGAGGACCTGAGAGTGTTTGGAGTGCTCTACGCTCGTGAACTGAGTAGTGCGATCACTTGGATTGCTGTTTTGTGCCCAGCTCCTCTGCTGGAAGCTTTGTGCTCTTTTGTGAGCTGTTTTCCCACATCAGTGGATGAATAAATTTCTGACTTTGGTCTCTCTCTTCTTGTCTTCTATCTGCTGTCTACTTTCTCAGGTGAGGCTTACCTAGAGTGACTGGAAAGTGATTTTGAGATCATTCCGCTGCATGAGGTTTGAGTGATTCGTACCTCTGTTCTCTGACATGCTATCAGAGTACCGGCGTGACTCCGATATATTGTCATGGCCATGTTTTCTGATGTGGTAGCAGAGCAACAGGCATGACTCCCGGATATTGCCGAGGGCCATATCTCACCCACCCTTACCGCATTGCACATGGATGAAACCATCACCCGTGTGTTGATCTTACGATAGGTGTGGTGATTCTTGAGAGCCAACATCAAAACACTTGTTTTCATGCTGAGGAAGGAGTCCCTCCAAGTTCGAAGGTGACCCCGATTCAAAGAAAGGTGCGTGTTGAACCTGTCTATAAGTTTCATTTCATTTCTCTGTGATTTTCAGAAGCAATGTCTACGTCTACTCTCACTTGTGTTCCTACTTCCATTCTTTCAGTTGCTATTGCTTCCACAACACTCCTACGACAGTTCTAAATTTCGGAGAAGCAGGGAAGCTTGATTGGACAAACTATCCCATCCGAAAGGTGGAGATCTGTAGCCATTGGTGGCTAGGAAGATCACAACAAGGGTGGATCCAATGCCCACAAACATCAAGGATGCTTCAGGAAAGAGAACGATGTGTTGGAGATATCATAGCCAAAGAGAGTGTGTGGGATGTGATGTGTGATGTGTTGTACTAGGAATCTAGTACTAGTTCATGTGTCTGTGCCACATGTCACTATGGGACCTATCCCATATGCACTTGGTGCAAGTGTGTAGCCTATATAAGGCTTGTACTTCACTTGTCTCATTTAGTGATGATGATGAATGAATGAAAGCCTTTCATGGTTCCTACATTTGTGTTTCACTTCTTCACTCCCTAGCCTGTATCTCTCTCTCACTCACACCATGTTTCTAACATGGTATCAGAGCAGGTTAACCCTGCCATAGCTGCCTTGCCACATAATCATCTCCCTAACCCTAATTCGTCTCTAGCCACCTCTTCATTTCAGCTGCTCCTTCTCGATTAGGGTTTCTGCACAGCCGCCTTAGTTATGTCTCACCTTCCCTCCGTTTCCATTACCTCCGTAGCTTACCTTCATTGCTGCCACCATTTGGGATCTCGTGGAGAGGTACCCAGCCCTTTGAAAGCCTTCCAGGTTGCTGGTAGGTACCCTAGCAGCCACAAGCACCTGCACATGTGAAGTATTTCGGCTGGCTGGCACGTTCTCCAATAGAGGCCTGCACACGAGCTGATTCAGAGCCGTCTTTAGGGTTTGCAGGCTGCTACAGCAGAACTCGACCATCTATGAGCATTTATTGCAGATTTTTTAGGTTTTCGACTGTTTTAGAGATGCTTCTTGCATTTTCGAATTGTTTTAGAGTTGTTGCTGCAGAACCGCCTTCAACAGAGCCATCTTCGGGGCTGCTCCTAGCCTCTAACTCATCTAGAATAGCCAATTCTTGGACTGGTGACCTCCTGGTGCATTTTGGTCCACCTATACCTCTACTACAGCATCCAAAATGCAAAACCTAATGGAAAAGCAGCAAGAACACTCCTCGAAATAGAGAACTGAGTCAACCTGAATCGAAAAAACAGTAAGTAGATGCCCCGAAACGCAGAAATGAACCAAGAAAAAAGCTCTTGTGGGCATGAGGACCGCTCTAGGTGTTGTAGCAGGTCCCAAATCCTCAAGAAGGTAGCTAGAGGGGAACCAAATGGAATGATATATCTCAAAACATGTGAAGCACTTCAGCAAACTAGCTCCAAGCTATACTGAGAACCTCCGAGGTCATCCACCAGCTACTGGAAACGTTTATTTACGCATTTCTAAAGCCATTGATCCATTTCAGAGCCCTAGACCAGCCCCTCTATTGCTGGTTTATTCATTTCAGCTTGTTGGCTCTTCATTTGCTGCTGCAAAATTTGATACCTCGGTTTGCTACTATGGAGCCTAGTCCTCGTGGTGAAGACCCATAAGCACAACTCTCACCTTGGGATGAACAGAATTTTAGAAATCAACCAATAGAGGGTACACACAACGGAAGACTGATAGAATTGCCCAGGAGCTCACAGTGTGTAGTGTGGGTGCGGAATCACAAACTTCTTAAACTTATGTGCATAATAGGATAATGTGCAAACTCATCAATAGACAATGAACCAGCCAGATATAGAAGACACCAAAATAATATATTTCCGTCCAAAGCTATGGACACAATACGAAAGATATAGATCCAAAGTCCCACCAATGGTGTGGTCCTTTGATCTTACCACAAGGTGCTTCTCCTATTTGCCGGTTATCTCTAGACTCGAGCCCGCGTGCTCCACCTCGAGTGTAAGTAGACTTTCTGTCCAAATCTCTTCCACCTTGCTGTCTGCAAACCAGCCCAGGTGGGCAGCCCTCTGAATGAGCTAAGTCTGCAGGTCTCCATCTAGGTTCACCTCCAGGATGAGGCCCAACTGCTGCTGCTGGTACTGCTCCTTTCTGCTCCTCAAAGGCTGCTCCAAGTGATCATGAATGAAGGCCTAGAGGCCCTCCTTTTATAGGCCCCCAGGGGCAGCAATAAAACCGACCAGCCAGCAGCATCCTGGCCGACCAGTCTGCTTGCTGGCCGACTAGATTGGCTGGTCCAACCAGCCCTATAAAAGGGCCTTTGGTAGGCCCTTTTGGGCTGCTGCCTTTGTGCCTTCTGTCAGGCCTGATGCAGGCCCCGAGCCTACCCATGTTCTCTGCCAGATAGCCCGCCATGCAGGCACCTCTAGCCTGCTCATCTCCTGCAGCATCTCCACCTCTGTTCAAGGCTATTCCAGCCCTTTGATCCCACACCACTGTTCTGTACAAACATCTCCAAAGCTCCGTACTGTTGAAAGTTCCTTTGTGGCAGATCCATGTAGATCCAGGATTTCAAAGCCCCTCCAACCTTCTAGGTATGTTCAAAGGTGTGCTACCCACCTGGCAGCCCATGTGCTGCCCATGTGGCAGTCCCTCCTCTCCTTTTCTTTTGGGCACATGCCCTAGGTCTCCCTCCCCCACGCTCTCCTCATATGGGGGCTTACAGATGGGGAGGTGACCTTTCCAACACCCCCTCTCACCGACACTTCTCAGCCCAATGCCAACACGTCGGTGGTGGCGATGCTCCAGTAACTCCCTAGTTGTAGTCCTCTAAAACACTTCGATGTCAAAATCTTTTCATGGCTTTTCATCCAGTGGCTCCAGCTCCACCAGCTCTACTTCTGCTTCCGCACACCATCCTGGTACACAGGTCCATCTCTGGTAGCACCTCTTGGCACCACCACCTGCAGTCACGTTCTTGCCTTCGAACTCGAGCAATCCAACCGTCCACGATATTCTAGTTGTCCCCCTCATAATGAGTGAACAAACTGGAGTCTTCCAGTCACCATGCTCTGAGGGTCTGTTTCAACCCGTCCTTCCTTTGGATGGGTCCGCAACAAATGAATATTTCCAAATAACCTGGACCACGAACTCTCACTATGCTCTCAGGCAAGTACTCTTCTGGCTTTTGTACACCTCGTCCATCACCTTCCTGTAGGATCGAATGAAAAAGAGAGAGTGCAGGTTGCAAAGGAGTCGATAGATTAGCCGTCACATCAACTAGGATAAATTAAAAAGAGAGTACAAGGTACTTGTACCTAGACCCTAGGGCTAAGTGTCCTAGGTGTCACATAGGACTAAGTGTCCTAAGTGACCTAAAAGGCACAAAATAATCTAAGTGCCTAAACTTATGCCTACAAGGCACATACCATGGCCTATAGGACATCACTAGAACCACCAGAAGATGGCCTACAAACCCCCCTCCATGGGATGGGCTGAAGTATTCTGGAAACGTCTCAGAATACCTAGTATTTTCTGGTCATGGTGGCACATGTTCATCTGGGCTGCAATGGCAATGACACATCTAATGGTAGTAATCCTGGATGTGGGAGCAAATGTCTCGTCAAAGTCAATGCCTTGTTGTTGGGCATACCCTTTGGCAACAAGACGGGCTATGCTGCCATCGAATTCCCTTTTTAATTTGTAGACCCACCGGGTACCAATGGCATGCTTGCCCGGAGGGAGGTCTACTAATTCCCATGTGTCATTTTTAGCAATGGATTGTAACTCAGCTTTCATTGCATCCATCCACTCTTTGCTGTCAAAAGCATCTTTACGGCACAAAGTCTCTTCATTGCAAGCTGTAGCAAGGAGTGCAAACTCAAGAAAGTGACCATGCATCTGTCTATTCCCTGATCTTGTCCGGGCAGCAAAAGGCTGATCTTGTTTGCTGTCCCTCAATGCATCAAGAAGCCATCTGGGAACTTGCCTTTGCTGTCTATTGACAGCTCTTTCTTCAATGACTGCATCATGAATAGTGGGATCATTTTGTGTTGGAAGAGAAACCTGCAAATCAGCATGGGGTAGTGGCTCATCATTGCTGGTTGGAGGGCCTGAAGGAGGCTCATGTTGCTGGTCAAAGTCCTCTTCTGATAATGGTAGAGGTAACCAAGATTCCAAGGCATCAAACATGTCAACATCTGGCTTAGCTTTGCAGTCCACAAGAGGAGAAGCTGAATGTTCAGCAAAGATAACATCTCTACTAACAATAATCTTCCCAGTATTTGGTTGATATAACCGATACCCTCTGCTCTCCTGGCTGTAACCAATAAATTTGCATTTGATTGCCTTGTCATCAAGCTTATGTCTCAGCTGAGATGGTACATGAACATATGCAAGAGACCCAAAAACTCTCATGTAAGTGAAGGCTTCCTGCCTTTCCATGCTTCATAAGGTGTAACAGTCTATAAGATCTATTCAGCACATAGTTGGCACACATCACTGCATCAAGAAAAAATTTATTGGGCAAAGACTTGGCCTTAAGCATGCATCTAGCCATCTCCATTGTGGACCTGTTTTTCCTTTCAGAAACAGGATTCTACTGAGGAGTGTAAGAAGTAGTGCATGAGTGAATAATGCCCCGTGAAGACACAAATGCATCAAACTCCTTTGACATATACTCTCCTCCCCTATCTGTGTTGAGAGTGACAAGCTTGCATCCTGATTCATTCTCAACCATATTCAGCCACCTTTGAAAGCATGAGAAAACTTCAGATTTGGCTTTTAAAGAATATATCCAGCAATATCTTGTGAAATCATCAATGAGAGTCATGAAATATTTGTACCCCCCAATGGCATTTGTCCTCATTGGGCCACAGACATCACTGTGCACTAGCTGCAATTTCCTTTATGAAAGTTTTGGACAATTCTTTTGAAAAGGAAACTGATGCATCTTACCCAAAAGACAACCCTCACACACATCTTTTGAAACTGTGTGAGTTTGAGGTACATCATTTGCCATCTGCTGTGAATGTAGCTTAGCAAGAGCTCTATAATTGAGATGACCCATTCTCTCATGCCAAAGATGAGTTTCAGCAAGCTGTGAATCTGAAATAGCAAAAGCTTCAATAGAAAGTGCAGCTGAGTGATGATCAAGGTGATAAAGCCCCTTTTGCAAAGTGCCAGTGAGAACTATGGCAGTGTCATCACGAAGATCATAAACTAGGTATCTGTTGCCATCAAAAATCACTCTGAAACCTAAAGTAGCAATTGCTGAAATTGAGATCAAGTTGACTTCAATTCCAAGCACAAAGAGAACATTTGTCAAAGTGACAGGATGACTTGAAATAGATGTGCGCTACACATCTCCAATTCCTTTTACAGCATATGAAGCATTATTAGCACATGTGACAGAGGTGCATCAACTAAAGAGTGAAACAACTGTCTGCAAGATGTGACATGCTTCGAAGCACCACTATCAAAGTACCAGGACTGAGCATCATTAGCAGTAAAGAGTGCATCAACTTTGGAGGGATCCAATGAGCAATGGACAGCCCATGCCCAATCATCTTAAAGAGCATGTGCATGTGAAGCATCTGCTGGCTCATGGGATTCAATAGCATGTGAGGCATTAACTGTCAATCTTGCTTTCTTTTTCTCCGAAGCAATGCGCTTCTTGCATTCTGAAATGTCATGTCCAGGCTTGCGACAATAGTTGCATCTTTTCTTCTTTGACTTATCTGCTGTATTTTTAGATGCATGGGAGGAATTACAGCTGCTATGCGCAGATTTAGGCTTGCCCATAGGCTTGGAAGCCTTGCCTCTTCCTGTCTGCTGTGAAGCAAATGCATGAGCAAGAATAATGGCTTGTCTATTAGCTTGACTTTGCTCTTCCTGCAAAAGCAAAGTAACTAGCTAATCAAACGAATAGTGGTCTGGATTACCCATGGCCACTAATCGAAGGATTGTAGCAAACCCTTGATATGTATCTGGCAATCCATTCAATGTGGTACTCACAAGCTGAGAATTTGGCACCACCTCATCAATGTTGGCAAGTTGTTCCATGAGGTCCTTGACCTTTGTTAGGTATGCATCCATAGAGTCACCTTCATTCATACTGACTTCCTGTAATTGCCTTCTTAAATATGCAACACGAGCTTCATTGCGAATCTGATAGAGAGAAGCCAATTTATCCCAAGCATCCTTTGCTGTCCTGCAAGACCGGATGTGTGGAATAATGATTCTCTTGCATGATAAAGCACTACATGAATGTGCATTTGCATCTCTTGCATCCCATCTTGACTGTTCCCGAGTTGGAAGAGCAACAGTAGGAGTGCTAGAGGATGGGGCATCAGGAGGAGTACCCCCTGCAGAGGGACCAGCAGTAGAGGCAACCATTGTAGCATCAGCTGGCCTCAGATCAACCTCGGAAACAATATTCCACAGATACTTTGCAACAAGAATATGTTTCATGAGATAAGACCACATCGGATAGTTGGTGCCATCCAACTTATCATCTTCACGAAGAACGCCAAATAGATCTTGATTGTTCCCAGCCATAGCAAATGTGATACCCTGAAAAAGACCTGAAAACCCAAAAGCCTCAAGGCTATCACTGCAAAGAGCTGGTTATCCAAAAAATGACAGCAAATATCTGCAAATTTCCAACCCAAATCAAAAGGCGAATGCGGATCTGACCCAAATGTAACTGTGGTAGGCAATGTTCACTGCAAAAACAGCAAATCTGGCAAAAGCCCCAAATTTAATGAGGGCAAATAGGCCAAAAAGAGGACAAATGTAGAAAAGCCCCAAATTTTGCTGAAATTTTTGCAAATGTGACCCAATGAATGATAATCTGACCCAATGTATAGCCTCAAGGCTTGAACTTGCAAAAGTATGAGTTACTGTCCCAAACACCAGTTGAAACACACACACAATGTGACAATCCTGAACCTGAAATTAACCGAAAACTTTAATTTTTTGGAAGGTTTTCAGTTGTCAACCTTGTCCAAAGTATTGTATTGACACGTTGAAGATTCAAATGTCAAAAGCCCTAAATTTTCTGTTGGAAATTAGGGTTTGACAGTAAAAACTGTCAAAAAATAGTAAAGGACTGCAAGTAATTTCACACATGCCAAATGTTGTACCAAATCCCGGAGCAAGTACAACTATATGGATGCAGAGCTATAAGGTGTATGGAACGCAGGTACCAAGCTGTACGATGTACGACTGTACGACTGTATGAAAGCACATTATAGAAACAGGTACGATGCCTGTACGGAGTGCAAGTACGAAAGCTATACGATGCCTGTACGGATCCAAAGTACAGTGTATTGAACGTAGTACGGATGCCAATACAGACAAGTATAGAGACTGTGATGCGACTGTATGACGGCGCAGATACGAGAGTTGTACGATGTACTGTTGCAAGTACAGTGTATGGCGACACAAGTACGAAAATGTATGACGGGTGTACGGACAACTGGTACGGAGATGTGCAGCCACTAAATGACTCCGAATCTTCACCTTCCATATCGGGTAATTTGCCCCATCCAGTTTCCCAGACTCTCCAAAGTTAGGGATGGTGAAAGAAAGAAATCCGAGAGAGGAGGAAGGGAGAGGAAGGGCTAAAGAGGTTGAAGAGATCGACATCTCTACTACTAAACCACACAGCAAAGTTGAACAAACTCAACCTTTAGTAGACCAGAACTCTGAACGCACCTGACTCAACCTGAGTCACCCTCCTTATCGCAAGGGCACTGTCCTCCAGTTGTGGAAGTCGATTCCCAAGAGCTTTTGGATTAGGGTTGTCCTTTAGCAAGGTCCTTGCCTTCAGGCTCCCACAGCTGTGAGCCTCATACTCGGGCTCTGATACCATGTTAGAAATCAACCCACAGAGGGTATGCACAATGGAAGACTCATAGAATTGCCCACGAGCTCAAACAGTGTGGTGTGGGGTGTGGAATCACAAACTTCTTAAACTTTTGTGCATAGGATAGCTGTGCAGAGTCATCAATAAACAATGAACTAGCTTGATATAGAAGACACCAAAATAATATATTTCCATCCAAATCTATTGACACAATACAAAAGAGATACATCCAGAGTCCCACCAATGGTGTGGTCCTCTGATCTTACCACAAGGTCCTTCTCCTATCCCCCCCCCAGACGAGACCTCAACATGATCGCGACTCAGAGCCAGTGACTCGGCAGCCAGAAAGAGGGTAGACGCACAAATTACACTTGGGGACATCGCCACCATGTTCACCATCAGAGCCCGTCCGACAGGGGTTACTGTAGCCCTTGTTAGGCGTAGAGCTATGACCAGGAGACGTCACAGGACTGCACCCTCGAGTGACCGACAGCACTCTATTGCCGATTTCTTGCCTCCAGTGCCTCATCCACCTCTGATGTCATGATGAGGATGATGATGATGATGTGATTGGTCTGTAGTTCCATCACCGACATGACTATGTTGTACTTAGTACTTGGAATTATCATTCTGCATTATTTTAACATTATGCATTGGTGTGGATGCTCATTTAGTAGCTCCACCCTCACAGCTTGACTGTACCAGGGTTTCACAGTCTCATAGACCCATCGGTTTTCCAAAGACTTTAATAAACTTTCTTTCTTTCTTTCTTTCTTTCTAGACTCGAGCCCGCGTGCTCCACCTCCAGCATAAGTAGACTTTCCCTCTAGATCTCTTCCACCTTGGTGTCTGCAAACCAGCCTAGGTGGGCAGCAATCTGAGTGAGATAAGTCTGCAGGTCTCCAGCTAGGTTCACCTCCAGGATGAGGCCCAACTGCTGCTGCTGGTGCTGCTCCTTTCTGCTCCTTAAAGGCTGCTCCAAGTGCTCATGAATGAGGGCCTGGAGGCCCTCCTTTTATAGGTCCCCAAGGGGCAGCAATAAAACCGACCAGCCAGCAGCATCCTGGTCGACCAGTCTGCTTGCTGGCCGACTAGGTTGGCTGGTCCAACCAGCCCTATAAAAGGGCCGTTGGCAGGCCCTTTTGGGCTGCTGCCTTTGCACCTTCTGTCAGGCCTGATGCAGGCCCCAACCCTGCCCATGTTCTCTGCCAAATAGCCCGCCATGCAGGCACCTCCAGCCTGCTCATCTGCTGCAGCATCTCCGCCTCTGTTCAAGGCTATTCCAGCCCTTTGATCCCATGCCACTGTTCTGTACAAACAGCTCCAAAGCTCCGTACTATTGCAAGTTCCCCCTGACAGATCCGTGTAGATCCAGGCTTCCAAAGCCCCTCCAACCTTCCAGGTATGTTATGAGGTGTGCTACCCACATGGCAGCCCCTCCTCCCCTTTTCTTTTGTTGGGCACATGCCCTAGGTCTACCTCCCCTACGCTCTCCTCATATGCAGGCTTACAGATGGGGAGGTGGCCTTTCCAACATAGAATGACAAAGCACTGTCTCTTATTGGTGTGACCCTGGCTAACAATCTACTTCATCGACTTGAACCTCACTACTTCAATAAAGGTTCTCAGCCTTGAGTTGTCCCTCTAAAATGAATGTATTTGGAGTCCATAAGAGATACTCTGCCCTGGGTCGTCCCCCAAAAATGATATATATACCTTTGTAAGACTAGAATATGTCTTTTACTTTGGTATGATGGTATTGACCACCCAGTTCAAAGTAGGGCCGCGGGGGGGGGGGGGGGGGGGGGGGGGGGGGGGGTGTGGGTGTGTGGGGAGGAGGAGTGACAAGTGATGGTTTTTCCTTGCCGGTTGCAAGCTAACTGAGAAGTCACTATCACACGAGAGGGGTTGCATAGTTGGACTTGCTCTTTGCAAAATCGTGATGGAGGGGGGATCCGTCTACTCCTTGCGTGTTGGGTCTCACACTCTTTGCTTTGAAGGGGGGTGTTGGAGATATCATAGCCAAAGAGTGTGTGTGAGATGTGATGTGTGATGTGTGATGTGTTGTACTAGGAGACTTATCCCATATGCACTTGGTGCAAGTGTGTGTGAGTATGTAGCCTATGTAAGGCTTGTACTTCACTTGTCTCATTTAGTGATGATAATGAATGCCCTTCATGGTTTCTACATTTGTGTATAACTTCTTCACTCCCTAGCCTATGTCTCTCTCTCACTCACACCATGTTTCTAACACGATGGATGTAAACCCAAATGAACTCAAAGCATAGGAAGACAAAGATGCCCAATCCCTTGCACTAATTACAAAGACGGCGGCGGACTCTGCCATTCCACATAAGTAGACTGCTCATACATAGAGTTCCATCTAGAGGAGGTGCCACAAAGAGCTCCAGAAGAATCCCTACGGGTACCTAGGTTGGCAATTAAGGAAAAGGATGAAGAGTTGAAGGAGTCAAAGGCGCAGCAAGAGGCATCAGAAGCCAAAGAACCACCTAAAAAGCCACCCCCAATGGAGAAGAAACTTCCACGGTGGTATGTGAGGACGCTACAGATCTCGAGATGACAAAATTACTTGAATCAAGTTCTAGGGTAAGAAGATCTCAACACATTTCGAGAAATCCTACTGTGAACTATGCATTGGTGGCTCAAATCGATGAGCTAAGATCTTTCAAGGTGGTGAAACATATACCAAAATGGCAAGAAACCATGAAGGTTGAGATGGATACTGTTTTGAAGAGTGACAAGAAACATATACCAGAATGGCAAGAAACCATGAAGATTGAGATGGACGCTATTTTGAAGAGTGACATTTGGGATAAGGTGGACAGCCCTTTCAAGAGGATGGTGATTGGTACTAAGTGGGTGTACAAGATTAAGTTCAAATTAGATGGGAGTTTGGACAAATACAAAGCCAAGTTGTGTCATGACAAGAGAAATCACTAATCCGTGATTAGTAGACATTAGAACATTATTATATATTATACGCCAATGATGTAACATGCATTTGTATTTAAGATGGAAACTAACCGAATTGTTATGGCAGTAGATCATCTGAGCTTTGTTGTCTTCATGGTAACCAACCATGATGCATTCGTGTGACTTTGCATCCAATTTTCTATGATGGTTGTCATGTATGTGGGCATATGCTATGCAGCCAAATATGCAGGGATGCCCAATGCGTGGCTTGTGTCCATTGAATGCTTCATAAGGTGTCATACCCTGAATTGGTTCAATAGGAAGCCGATAAAGTAATTAGTTTGCAGTGGCTATTGCTTCTGCCCAATAGTGATTCGGAAGATGCTTCTCACTGAGAATTGCTCTAGCACTGTCTGCTAAAGTACCATTCTTCCTTTCAACTCTTGCATTCTGTTGAGGAGTATCTCCACAAGTGAGTTGCCTTCAAATGCCGTGACTTTTGCAAAAGTTCATGAATGCTGGAGACATATATAGGACTAGTCGACCTGGAGCCACTGCTTCAGAGGGCATCAAATTTGGACATGTGAGACTTATTTTATTAATAAAGATGTGCACCCACGTGTCTAGGTCCTAGGAGCAATATGAAGGTAAGGGTGCATTGAATGGTAGATGCATGGGTCATAGCCTAAGGGTAGGTGTAAATGGAAAGATGGAACTTGAGTGATCTCAGAGACATTGATGAAAGGGTATCGCCCTTTCATTGTGAATCTCACGTAGCATTTTCTATTCACCTTGCATTCATCGCCATCTCTCTACCACCTTGCATGTAGGTCAAAAAGAGAAACTAGTACTCTCACAAGGCACTCTTGTTACGCTCAAGTCGAGGTAACATGACCTTGGAAGGGTCAGTCGATAGTTTCCTTTAAAGGATCAATGTTTGCATTATATCTGTTTGGGCTTCATGTAATGATCAAAAAGGAATAAAGGTCAAGGTCCTTGGTGAGGGTGACATGGCACTAGACTAGGTGGATCTAAGGCTAAGGGACTTTAATGCATTAAATGTGCCTAGGGGCAAATGTTTTAAAGATATCCCAAGAGGGGTAAATAATGCATTAAGGAAGGACCCTACAATTATGACATGTGGCATACTAGATTCATCTAGGGAGTTTTGGGGCTCGTTGAAAAAAAAGCAAGCATGAGCTTTTACGAAATCAGACGATCTGTGAGCTTGCTACCAACGAGGTTGGCTAGGAGGAGAAACCAAGTGCCGGTGCCTGTGACTCAACGAAGAGAAGGCAGAAATCAGTTTGTAATGTGTCATTTGGTGTCAGAGCGCTCAGGCTGGATGATGGGATTCATACGAGTTGCATATGAGGGGAGCGCAGGTTGTATTGGGCGTGTGACGACGAGCAACGTGTGCTATTAGGTGGTCACGCGTTTAGCTGTCTCGTCCGTTGGCATCATGCAAGGATTACGGGTGGTTACCTTCAGGACGACAATACAGCCAAGCTGCTGGTTATCTGGGTAGCGTGGATGAACGGCGCAGCTGTTGGAATCTGACATTTGGTAGTTGGACATTATCGCAGGTTCATACTTGGTATCACGCAAAGGAATTCGGGACCAAGACTCCGGGATATTGCAGGAGCGTACGGTTCAGCTAGGAATCTCGGAAGACAGGCGTGAAGCAATTTTGGACACCCGCTGGTCTGCAGCTAGCTTAGGACCAAGGAAATTAATCGGGATATCTGTGTTACGTGGAGGCCCTTCGACGCGATAAACGATCACCTTTAATGGATCGTTAACGTTGGGCTGCGTGAAAAAACTCGATTGACAGAGGACCAAAGCGTAGTCATTCAAGGCTGGCAATTGCCTAGCTCGAAACCCTGCGCGTGAACAGGCCCTTAGAAGCAGGGAGCGTACCTTGGTGGAGTCAATTGCAGACACTGCGCAGAATCACACTTATAGCATACCTCAGTGTGTGTGGTTCGCGTGGAGATACCAGAGGGGCTTTCGACTCTTTATTCCCTCTATTTTATTTTGGTTAAATTTCTAAAGCTTCGAGGTGTGGGAGCTGGATTGGGAGCGAAATTATGCTTTTGGATTCAAGGGTTTGAGTCAACTTAGAATTGTAGGAATTTCCCTAGTATAGGGAAAAGCGGGTTTGGTTGCAGTGTGATATATGCTTTGTCAGCTGTAAAGTTGGAAGTTGGACTTTCGATTTGTAATTGCAGTTTCAAGCGGTGTTTTATTTATTATTTTATTTTTTTTTAAAAACACCCATTGACCTGAATGAAAGTAGAAGAAGAAGCTTCTAGGATGGATCCCGTAGAGTCGGGAGTCCGGCCAACCGCGCAGGTGTCACGCCCAGTAGGCCATACATTGTCTGGCAGAATTGCAATGTTAGAGGATGCCTTGCAACAGATTTTAGTGCAGCAGTTACAAACAAATGTGGGGCAGTCTGAACTCAAAAAAATGGTGCATAGTATGTCTGTTAGACCATCTCGTGAGGAGAAAGATAAATCTCCGATGGAACCGGAGTCCAGTATTCGTATGGTCGAGCCTAGGAGGGCTAAGGTGCCTAATATTGCCAATTATAGGCCAGAAAAGTATTCTGGTCGGATGCCTGACCGTAGTTTCGATATCATTGACACCTGGTTACACAAATGGGACGAGGCATTCGCCATTTGTGAAATCAGGAATGATATGAAGAAAATCCGCGAGGCCACCCATATGTTTAATGAGGTAGCGGATAGGTGGTGGATAAAACAGCAGAAAGATGGTGTAGCATCCACTACTTGGGAGGGGTTTAAAAAGGAATTTAAAAAACACTTCCTACCTCCTGACGAAGCATCCCGAGCTTGGGATCAGTATCGAAACCTTCCTTAGAGAAATTTATCAGTGGCAGAATACACTGATAAGTTTAGAGAAAGTGTAATGAAGGTTGATGAACCCCTACCTCAGTCAATCCAAGTAAAAGATTTTATCTTTGGATTGAATGATCGGATAAAGATGGAAGTTCGGGCTAAGTATGCGAACACGCTAGATGAAGCAATTGCTATAGCCCTGAACTATGAAGATGCAAAAGAGAACAGACCAAGTGGGTTTGTGTAGGTTGGGACTCAGTATGGGTACCCGAAGAAAACTAGGTCTAAGAAGAAGTGGATTAGCAAAGGGGGTGCCTCACAGTCTAGTGGTCAAGCCAAGCAGGCGAAACCAGTTGAGACTCCTAAATCATGTATCACCATTGGAATGAAAAGAAAAGTAACTCCAATGGCAGCCCGGGCTTGGTCGAAGTCCTCTTTAAACCCAGAGCAAAGGAAAAAAGTGAGGAGAGAAGGCTTGTGTTTTGGTTGCCTTCAGCCTCATCAGTGGAAAGATTGTCCACGGAACAAAGATCGTCGGATGGCTGAGATGATGGTCTCAGAATGCGACGTGGAAATGGAGGCAAGTCCCAAAGCAGAATAGATGCAGATTCAGCTAGCGGGATCTTCTCAAAGATCAGTACCTTTTTTGTTATGTGTGTGTGTTGCTAAGTTAGTAAATAGTGCACCTGATAATATCCTGTCAAAGCCCGCAGCAACGGGCTATACAACCCGAAGAGGAAAGGATAATAAAGTTGCTGATGCCTTGTCACGCATTATGCATAACATGAGTTTCACGGTGTTAGAGAGTGCTCTAATGACCAAGATTAGAGAAACTTAAAAGGTGGACGAGTTCGTCCAAAGCCTTTGGCCTAAGGCTCATGTGTTCAAACCCGGGAAAAAGGATGACCTGGCATCCAGAAAAGGCCAAACTTATGCAAGATATGCCATAAGGGATGGTATGCTGAAAAGAAATGGCAAGGTAGTAGTACCTAATCAGAATGATCTCAGGCAGAGAGTCATTCAACAATGCCATGATAGCCAGGGACATCCAAGAGTCGAGAAGACATATGATCTCGTGAAGCGAGATTTATTTTGGCCAAAGATGAAAAAGCATATTCATGAATATGTGACACGTTTTTCGTGTCAGGTAAGTAAGGCAAAACGGGTGAAGCCACCCGGACTTTTACAGCCCCTGGAGATACCACTAAGTAAGTGGGAGAGCATTTCCATGGACTTTGTTGTAGGTATGCCTACGACACAAGGTGGATATGATTCTATCCTTGTGGTGGTTGATCGTCTTACCAAGATGGCTCACTTCATTCCAACTAGAGAGGCTGTTAGTGCCCCGCAAGTGGCGGATTTGTTTATTAGACATATATTTCGTTTGCATGGATTACCTAAATCCATAGTGTCAGACAGTGATGTCAAATTTACCGGTCATTTTTGGACTGCAGTATTTGAAACACTAAGGACTGAGTTGGGAATGAGTAGCGGGGATCATCCAGAAACGGATGGTCAGACAGAAAGAATCAACCAAAGTTTAGAGGATATGCTTAGAGCATATGTGTCATTGAGGCAACATACATGGGACAAGTGGTTGCCATTGTTAGAGTTTGCCTACAATGATAGAAAACATTCCTTTACAGGGTTCAGTCCGTTTGAGCTAAACTATGGTTATAGACCGACAAATCCAACTATAGTTGAAATACCTCAAAAAGTGCCTAATGCCACGAACTTTGTGGTTCAGATGCGGGAGATGCTAGTACTTGCGAGAGCTAACATACACCAAGCTATGGATAGAGCTAAGGCGTACGCGGATGAAAACCAATCCGCTAGAGAATTTAAGGAAGGAGAAAATGTTTTTCTCAGAGATGAAGGAAATTCTCTTTATAAAAGGCCAATCTAGTCACATGTGGGTGCTAGGGGGATGCCCATGTTCCTTCGCACTCTAAGTCTTTGACTGCAGGAGAGTGTGCTAAGTTATCACCTCGATATTATGGGCCATGGTTAATTCTAAAAAAAATAGGCAAGGTAGCCTATAAATTAGAATTGCCACAGGGTTGTAAGGTGCACCTAGTATTTCATGTTTCTCGTTTAAAGAAATTTTTGCATACAGGTGACTCACTAATCGAAGGTGTTGTTTTGTTTCAGGAGATAGAGGATAATGCAAGACACAAACCAATAGGAATCTTGGACCGAGAAACAATGCAAATGCGCAATTGGAAGATACCCACGGTGTTGGTTGCATGGCATGGTCACCTTTATCAGAAGCTACCTGAAAATCCGTATACCAGTTACGGAGTGTTCCCAGACTTTATCATCGAGGACGCTGATGCTGAAGAGGGAAGGAATGTTACACTCAAGTCGAGGTAACATGACCTCGGAAGGGTCAATTGACATTTTACTTTAAAGGATCAATGTTTGTATTATATCTGTTTGGACTTCATGTAATGATCAAAAAGGAATAAAGGTCAAGGTCCTTGGTGAGGATGACATGGCACTAGCCTAGGTGGATCTAAGGCTAAGGAACTTTAATGCATTAAATGTGCCTAGGGGCAAATGTTTTAAAGATATCCCAAGAGAGGGGTAAATAATGTATTAAGGAAGGACCCTACAATTATGACATGTGGCATACTAGATTCATCTAGGGACTTTTGGGGCTCGTTGAAAAAAAAGCAAGCATGAGCTTTTACGAAATCTGACGATCTGTGAGCTTGCTACCAACGAGGTTGGCTGGGAGGAGAAACCAAGTGCCGGTGCCCGTGACTCAACGATAAGAAGGCAGAAATCAGTTCGTAATGTGTCAACTCTTCTCCCATTGGAGGGCCAATTGGCATTCAAATTCTGCATGCGTTGCACACATTTGCATTCTTGGAAAGCTAGGAACTTCACATTTGATATCAAAGCAGCGATAATCCACGAACGGGATGCGAAGGGAGAGCGAAAAGGAGTGTGCAAGGCACGAGTTTGCAAGACAACGCAGGAAGAGGCCACGCAAGGAAGGTGAGATGGCATGGGTAGTGGCCTGATGGGCAGTGAGCCGTACGGCCGAGCAGTGGGACAGGGCTGGCTGCACGGACGCAGCGTGGGAAGGGCAGACTGCGACTCGCAGGTCACCCGCCGGTGAAGGGAGGCTAAACCAGAAAAGTCCCCAAGCTGGCAAAAACCTCCATTCTGGAAGTCCTAAGGTAAGGGCTTTTTCTGAAATTTCTGGCTTTTGGATGAGGAACGGGGTGTCCTAATGAGGTGACTCCCCCCACGCAATAGACCCTTAAAACAAAGAAACCCCCCCTCCATTCTTCCTAACGGAAAGTCGGATCGGAACAAGATTTTAAGGGGGTGATCCACCCACCAAGTACTCCTATAACGGTGTCTAGAGCTCCAATCCACTCGAAACAAGTAGCCCAAACGGAGTATATCAGTTTACAGCAAAAATACAAGAAGAAGAGCCCAAAAGAGAAGGAAGAACTTATTTCAAGTGGTTTTTCGACACAAGCAAAGAGGGAGTTAGATAAGTACCACCAACTCAAAACACTTGATTTTTGCTGTAAAATAAACCCCTTTTCTGAAATTACAGCAAGTCATTTTCTCTCTTGTATCACTAAAAGGTAAGAATGGAAGGGAAACAATGAACTTGTCCTTTTTCCTCCACTACTAGAAGGAGATAAGGAGAGAACACCATCACCTCCTCCTGAAGAGGATAATTTAGATGAGAGTTACACACATCTTGAGTACAATAATCCACGCATAGAATCACCTTCATCTCTACTTTAAGAACTCTTGATAGGGAGTTCCCCTTTAGAAATGAAGAGAGAAATGAGTACATCCAAGAGCAAGGCGCTAAGTTTACGCCTTTAACTCAAAATCCCACACAAGTCTCCTCTTGATAAGCTGGTTTCTCAGCTTAGTATTATCATTGAGCAATCCATTATGACAAAATTTGGAACTAAGAGAGTGCTGAATTTTGGGGATGAAGAGTTTCAGTACCCCCTCGAAGAGAGCCGAATTCCAACCCTGAGAGAGAATAGAATTCTCAAAATATGATAGAGCAAGAGAGGCAGATAAAATCCTTAATTGGATTCGCCATTTTGAGCTATATTTTGCCCATCAAGATAAGACCAATCACGAGAAGCTTGCTCTTGCCACACTGCATCTACAAAAGGATGCTTTGATATGGTGGTCCTTATCACAAATGGGAAAAGAGCCTATTCTTCAATGGTCCAAGTTTGTAAAGCAGTTGAAAGCCACTTTCATGCCTCCGAGGCATGAAGAAGAATTGACCTTCCGTTGGGAAAGGTTCAGGCAATTCGATAACAACAGCAATGCTGAATTTACAGCCAACCACGTCTTGGATTGCAAAGAGAATTAAATCCTCGTAAACCCTTCAACAAAGGTAAGGAGAGAGCTATTGTACAAAATGTTAACAGCCAATCACGTCCTGGATGGATACCATTTCCTTCCATGACTGATGATGAGAAGAAAAAGTTGATTAAGGAGGGTAAATGTTTCGGATGTAAGAAACATAAGCCAAGGCATCCATGGCATACATGTCCAACTCTATTAGCCAAAGTTGCCAAGACCAATTCTGTAAGGTAAAGCATCCAAGCAGGATGGTGAGGCTTCTACCTCATCATCCCAAGGATCTGAGGTGAACATCGAACCAAGAGTAAATGCTATCCATTCAGCCAACACTGGTGTATGGATGTGTGAACTAGATAGAGAGTAGGTATATTCATTATACAGTGTGTGTTGGAGATATCATAGCCAAAGAGTGTGTTGGTGTGTAGTACTCGGTGATCTAGTACTAGTTCATGTATGTGAGTCATGTGTGAGTGCCATGTGTCATTATGGAACTTATTCCATATGCACAAGGTACTAGTGTGTAAGTAG
Source organism: Dipteris shenzhenensis (assembly GCF_047967505.1). Taxonomy (NCBI): domain Eukaryota; kingdom Viridiplantae; phylum Streptophyta; class Polypodiopsida; order Gleicheniales; family Dipteridaceae; genus Dipteris; species Dipteris shenzhenensis. The sequence goes on along the minus strand of NC_141605.1, from coordinate 56,874,024 downwards.
TAGCCTATATATGGCTTGTACTTCACTTATCTTAATATACTTGATGAATGAATGAAAGCCTTCGTGGATCATGGAGGGAGCCTCCTAGCACGAATGACGTTTTGGAAAGGTGAACAGACTTACTTTCACCAAGGCACAAAAACGGCCCATTTCTGACAACAAAGTGTCTAGGGTCTCCAAATGTCGCGAAAATCCGCCGCCAGCCTGATTTTTGTCGTTTTGATTTCAATTTTGGCCTCCTGTGCAATGTTTCACTCCTTCCACTCCTTCAGCCTCATACTCTCGTCATCATCAAGGTCTTTCGGCCCTCCTTGAGCCCCATTCACTCCTTGGCACTCCTTTCTCTCTTGCAGACCTAACCCTAACCCAAAACCCTAATTCTGTTTAAGCCTTTCTTCCTGCAAAAGCTGCCTCGGCCCTGCTCATTTCTGCCTCAGATTCAGCTTCATTTCCGTCTCTTTTCAGCTGCCTTCCACCCATTTAGGGTTTCTGCACAGCCGCCATCTTTGCTACCTTGATTTCGCCTCTGTTTTGCAGCTTCTTGTGTTCATTTCGTCCCATTCAGCCTCTCCACAGCCTGCTGGTTGACATGCCTACCAAGAGCCGCCTGCACGTGTGGATTTTCGACCCTTTTTAGAGCTGTTCCATTCCGTTTATAGGGTTTGCAGGCTATTGTAGGAAAGACAACTGCCCATGGGGCATGGGCATTGGCTGCACATTTTCATCACTTTTGGAGGCATTTTCGAGTTGTTTTGGTGCTGCTGCCGCATAACCGTCTACATCAGAGGTGTTTTCGAGTGTTTTCCTCATCCGCTCCAACATTTTGAAACCCTAAATCACCTTGGAGCTGCTTTTCCAGTCACCTTCAAGCTATTCTTAGCCTCCAGCTCTTCTAAAACAATCAGTTTGCATTGTGGAGGCTTGTTACTCCATTTCGAATTGTTCTAGGGAGCCACCTACCACGTGGACTACCAGTTTTTGTACTTCAAAGTGCTGTGGTGAGCTGTTCTGAGGAGTCCAGACCTACTGCAACTCTTAGTTCTACATTTCGAGGCATATACTTGCTGGTTTTTTATTCGGGTTCATTCAGTTCTCCATTTTTAGGCGGGTTCTTGCTGCTTTTCATTAGGGTTTGCATTTTGGCATCTCCCAAGTCATCCACCAGCAGTTGGACACATTTATTCGCGCATTTCTCAAGCTGCTGAGTCATTTCAGAGTCCTAGACAAGCTCCTTTATTTGCTGGTTATCCTTTTCAGCTTGCTGGCTTTGCTACCTCAGATTGATACTGTGGAGCCTCCTCCTCGTGGTGAAGACCCCTTAGCACAACTCTCAGCTTGGGATGAACAGCATGACAAAGCACTGGCGCTGATTGTTGTGAGGTTGGTCAACAAATTGCTTCATCAACTTGACCTCAATACTTCATCCAAGGAGAACCTCGACAAGCTCAAGGATATTTATGCTACATCTTCTGGACCTGAGCAGGAAGCTTCATCTGCTTTGTTGCATGATCTATTCCTCTCTCAGGTGGTAGATGATATATACCTTTGTAAGACTAGAATAAGTCCAATCATACAAATTTGTGGTCCTTATTGGATGTGTTGATAGGCCCATCTTGCCTTGTGGGATGCTATTTTTATGGACGCTTTGCACATGGATGCGATTTTGTGCTGAGGGACAGCTTTGACACATTGCAGGCGATGCACTGATAGTGTTATGCTCTCTTGGATGAGATATTATTGATGCATATGCCCATGGACAGTGTTTATGCTTGAGCCATTTGGCACTTACTGGCATTTTGGATTACCATTGCAGTTGGCATTTTCTTTTGGGCCAGATTTGCTCATATGGATGCATAGTATATGCACATGAGTCAGATGCTTTGAGACATGAGTTTTGGTGATATTTCACTCTATTGTGGCATACACATTTGGGTGCACCTGGTATTTGGTGTGATTCTCTCTTGTAAGCACTAGCATTTGGGATTTTTGTTTCATTTGCATCATGGCATCCTCTTCCATGTCTGAAAAAGAGTTTTTCAGCATTAAAACGTTTGATGGGAGAGTTTTTGTTGTTCTAAAGACAAAAAATCTACACAGAAAATAAAAGAGAAAATGAAAGAGAAGAAAAAAAAAAGAGAGAAACAAAAACTTTTATGAAAAGCAAAAGAAAGACATACTTAGCAAGCAAAGCAACACTTATGTCGTCATCAGTGCCCAAGCATAAGCAGCTATACTGGGTTTCTATTCCTCTTTGAGGTGGTGAATGATGTTTAGCTCTATGTGTTTTTGTGTTGCGTCAATAAAGTTTCTCAGCCTTGAGTTGTCCCTCTAAATTGAATGTACTTGGAGTCAATAAGAGGTACTCTGCCTTGGGTTGTCCCCCAAAATGATGTATTGTCTTTTACTTTGGTTTGATGGTATTGACCACCCAGCTCAAAGTAAGGGGGGAGGATGACGAGTCATGGTCTACCCTTGCCGGTCGCAAGTTGACTGAGAAGTCCCTATCACACGGGAGGCATTAGTTGGACTTGCTATTTGCAGTATTGCAGTGGAGGGGGGATCGATCTACTCTTTACGTGTTGGGTCTCACACTCTTTGCTCTGAAGGGGGGTGTTGGAGATATCATAGCCACAGAGTGTGTTGGTGTGATGTGTTGGTATGTAGTACTAGGTGATCTAGTACTAGTTCATGTGTGTGAGTCATGTGCGAGTGCCACGTGTCATTATGGGACTTATCCCAGATGCACGAGGTACTAGTGTGTGAGTGAGTAGCCTATATAAGGCTTGTACTTCACTTATCTTAATATACTTGATGAATGAATGAAAGCCTTCATGGTTTCTACATGCTTCTCTCTCTCTCTCTCTCTCTCTCTCTCTCTCCATGTTTCTAACAGTATGGATAGAGAATAAAGGATTGTCTCCTCCATATAGAACATCTTATAGGATGAATAGGGCTGAAATAGAAGAGTTGGAAAAAGATATTGATGATCTATAGTTTCTATATGACTAGGCAATTCTCCATCGCAAAATCATCTATGGTCCAGGTCTACCTAGTTCAATAACACATTCGGGTTTGAGAATCTTTTTAATAGTGACCAATTTGTCGAGAATATGTTTCAGCTTATTGAGCAAGTTATTATGAAGAGATTTCAGCAACTTGGTATTCAGAATAGGATTCTGAGCATGAAGCGATATTGAAGAGGCACTGCAGTGGTACTCTTGCATTTTTTAATATTCAGCATTAGGAGGAACCAGAACTTGAAGAGATCGTGTATTATCAAGAGAAGATTGTTTGCCGATTATGAAGAGGAGATGCAAATGCACAAGTAAAAGAGAAAAGCGTACGCAAGAAAGAAAGAAAGTTTATTAAAGTCTTCGGAAGACCGATGGGTCTATGAGACTGTGAAAAACCCGATACAACGAGCCGTGGTAGTGGAGCTACTAAACGAGCATCCACACCAATGCAAAATGCAAAAAATACAGAATGGCAGTACTAAGTCCTAAGTACAACATAGTCATGTCGATGGTCGAATATATATTAATCTCAGCATCATCATCAGCAGCACCAGCAGGACATCATGATGGATGAGGCAGTGGAGGGATGGAGTCGGCAATAGAGTGTTGTCGTCCATGCAAAGGTGCAGTCCTGACACGTCTCTTGGTCGTAGCTCTGCGTCTAACTAGGGCTACTATGACCCCGTCGGTTGGGCTCCGACTCTAAACAAGGAGGGGATGTCCCCAAATGTGATCTATGTGTCAACCCTTTGTTTGAGCTGTCGGGTCACAGGGTCCGGGTCACGGTCATGTCGAGGTCGAGGCCTCATCTCGTGGGTGTCCATGTGATCTGGCTGAAAGAACTCTGTGATAGAGCTCTAAGAGGGATCAGCTGAGGAAGAAGTCTGCTCTTATCTTCGTGCTCGGAGTACCTTCTCGCGGTGTCTAAGTACCTCATGAATGAAACCTGCCAAACACCGCTGGTCTGGGTAGGAGAGGAAATGAGCCAAAATCCCATAGCTATCTCTGAAGAGGCAATAGAAACGCCCTCGGATCTCATAGTAAACACGACACCTAAAGATGAAATGCTTCTCTGTCTCAATCTCCTCCATGTCACACAGTGTGCATATGCGCCTCTCCCTGGATAGTCACTCTGCTCTGTCGCTCTCGATACGAAGTCTGTGTGAAGAGACCCGGAATTGCTCAAAAGGGATCCCCAACGAGTGGGGTAGGTGAATCTGTGTGTATCCTCGTGGGTCAATGAAACCCTCCACTGTGATATGTAAGAAGTGATCTCTGTAGAAGCTAAGCTTCATTGGGAGTAAACTCAATTCCAACCAGGTCCCAAATGTGTGTAGCTGTAATAGATCCCCAAGTACTGTCACGAGGGCGCTCTTCCCCCATTGGAGGGATCCAATTGGCATTCAAATTCTGCATGCATTGCACACATTTGCATTCTTGGAAAGCTTGGAACTTCACAAGTTGGAGGTGAAGGGGTATGCTTAGGCAGAGGGTCTCGACTTTGATGAGATCTTTGCTCATATAGCTCAGATGGTGACCATTCGGACATTGATAACCTTGGCTGCCCATCATGGGTGGTCCATCTTTCAAAAGGATATGAAATATGCATTTCTTAACGGGAACTTGCGTGAGGAGATATATGTGGATCAACCTCAAGGTTTTCAAGTTCCAGGTTCCGCTTCTCAAGCTTGTAGTTTAAAGAAAGCCCTAGAGCATAGTACCATCACATTAACGACTTCTTCAACAAAATTGGGTTGAGTTGAAGTCCATCAGATGCTAGCCTATATCTCCTCTCAGAGGGGGGAGAGAGAAGGTTGATGAGAATCTTTATGTAGATGGCTTGATACTTAACATGTGATCACAAGAAGAAGATCTCGCATGTCAAGAAACATTTGATGAAGGAGTTTGAGATGACGGATCTCGGTCTTCTTCAATACTTCCTTGGGATAGAAGTCAAGTAGAAAGAACACAACATCTTCATCTTGTGAGATATTGAAGCAGTTCCACATGGAGGACTGCAAGGAGGCCATGATGCCAATGGAGATTGGGCTGAAGCTGAGTGCTCAGGAGACTTTTCAGCTTATAGATGCCAGCATGTATTGGAGGTTGGTATGAAATTTGCTCTGTCTACCCAATACTAGGCCAAACTATTCCGTTGGTGTGCTCTGTCAGTTTTCTTTGAAACCCAGGGAGAATCACTGGAAGGCAGGATTACACGTGCTGAAGGGTAGTAGCACCTATGGTATCACATATGGCATAGGATTAGAGTTGAGTGGTTTATGTGACTCAGATTGGGCAGGTGACTGTGATAGCCGACGTTCAACTTCTGGCTATTGTTTCATTCTTGCTTCAGGGGTCATTTCATTGGCTTGAAGGAAACGGAGAGAATGAGAGCTAGAGAGAGGGAGAGAGTCGAAAGCTTGGAAGCTGTAGTTGCTCAATAGAGTGTAAAGAGTACAACACAAAGTAGTGTAGATAAGGTTTTGTCATAGTGACAAAACCTTAGTAGTCACTAACCATAGTTAGTGAACTAACTGCAGTTAGGGGGAAAAACCTCTAAATGAGGGAAAAGTGCCCCTAACTAACTTATTATATTACATTGGTCACTGCTGAATTATAGATATAATTCCAACACCCCCCTGCAGTGCCAATGTCATGTACAAGGCTGATCGATCACCAAACGGATATAAGTTCAGGGCACTGCGAAATGCCTCGAACTTCTCACGTGGTAGTGCTTTGGTGAAGATATCTGCAACGTTGACATGTGTGGACACAAAGATCATACTGATCTCTCCTGCATGTAACTTCTCTCTGACGTAGTGATAGTGAACCTCAATGTGCTTCGTGCGAGCATGAAACACTGGATTCTTTGCCACTGCAATGGCACTCTGACTATCAGTGAGAATTGGAGAAGGACCCTCCAAAGACAGATGAAGATCAGCAAATAAACGTCTCAGCCAGACACATTCCACTGTTGCTGTGAAAGCTGCCCTGTACTCAGCTTCACATGATGAGGTAGCCACTGTAGATTGTTTCTTGCTTAGCCATGAAATGCAAGATTTTCCCAAAAAGAAACAATTGCCACTAGTGGACTGCCTAGTGTCATAATCACCAGCCCAATCTGAATCACTGTAGGCATGCATCTGCAAGTCACCCCCCCTGTGAAATAGTAAGCCAAAAGACTTGGTGCCTTGCAAATAACGGAAGATGCGCTTAACTGCCTGCCAATGCATAGTTTTAGGGCTGTGCATATACCTGCTCACCTGAGATACTGCAAACTGAATATCAGGCCTAGTATTGCAGAGATATATGAGGCATCCAACAGCTTGACTGTAAAGTGTGGCATCAACTGATTCTCCTGCATCATGCATTGTGAGTTTCAGCCCCGGTTCCATAGGAGTAGATATGGGCTTACACTCTTGCATGTTAAATCTGTCCAAAAGTTTCTGAACATACTTGGACTGAGACATAACAGTGCCACGTCTCTCATGAGAGAACTGGATCCCCAAATAAAAATGAAGCAGCCCCAAATCTGACATATCAAAGTGGGTCTGCAAATCAGTTTTGAAATCTGCAATTTTGTCGTCATTGGACCCTGTGAGCAGTAAGTCATCAACATAAAGAAGGATGACTAATATTTCCCCCCCATCCATCTTGATGTAGAGGGTGCTCTCAGTAGGACTATTGTGCAGCCCCTTGCTGGTCAAAAAGGCATGTATTTTGGCATACCATGCACGAGGGGCCTGTTTCAGCCCATATAAAGCTTTATTAAGCTTGCAGACTTGAAGTGCATTTGCTGTAATTCCAAAACCCGGAGGTGGTTTGACATACACCTCTTCCAGCAAGTCCCCATTTAAGAAGGCTGTTTTGATGTCCAACTGATGAACATTCCACTCAAAATGTGCAGCCATTGCAATTACTGATCGGATGGTGGTCATCCGGGATGTAGGAGCAAAAGTCTCCTCATAATCTATGCCCTTTTTCTGAGCATAGCCTTTAGCAACCAGCCTGGCTTTATATCTGTCAATGGAGCCATCTGGCTTCCGTTTGACTTTAAATACCCATCGTGTGCCAATAGCATGTTTACCCTGTGGCAAGTCCACAACATCCCAAGTCTGATTTTTGGCAATGGACTGCAACTCATCGTGCATGGCATTCATCCAATGCACATTACCTTGTGCCTCTTCAAATGTGGCAGGCTCCTCTTCATCAAGGAGAGTACCTGCATATGCTGATTCCACTGAATTAGCACCTTCCATGTGCCTTGCTGCACTGCGAGTCCTGCCAGGTAACGGGGCATCAAGTTTACTCTCCCGGAGAGTCTGTAACAGCCAGTTTGGGACTGTTTTTGCTGCATGTATGTCTGCAATTTCTTGCTGTACCACTTGTTCCACTTCCTGTGGAGGAGGCATGACATCCCGTGGCGGAACTGAAGCATTTGAAGGTTGCTGTAAATTCTGATTTGGATCAGAAAAATCAGCAGGGGAACCCAAAGCAATGGGTAGCAACCCTTGAAATACATCTTCTGAAGGTGAAGGCATTTGAAAATCAGCCTGAGTGTAAGCTGAATTTTCAGAAAATATCACATCTCTACTTACAATGATTTTGCGTGTAGCAGGATTGTAGAGACGATACCCCTTGCTTTCTGCACTGTATCCAACAAATATGCATTTGATGGCTTTATCTGACAATTTGTGCCTAAATTCAACTGGCACATGTGCATAGGCAAGGCATCCAAAGACTCGGAAGTGATCCACTGAAGGCTTCCTGTCATTCCAGACCTCAAAAGGAGTTTTTGTTTTTAAAGCCTTAGTGGGAGCCCTGTTCAAAATGTAATTGGCACACATCAAACCCTCTAACCAGAATTTATGAGGCATGTGTTTGCTTTTCAGCATACATCTGTCCATTTCCATGAGGGTTCTATTTTTCCTCTCAGCTTTACCATTTTGCTGAGGGGTCAGCCTGACTGTGAGCTGATGCACAATACCCTTTTGTTTGAGGAAAGCATTAAATTCTGCAGATAGGTATTCCCCACCTCTATCCGTGCGTAATATCTGTATCTTGAGCCCGGTTTCATTTTCAACCATGGCTGAAAAATGTTTAAACACTGTGAACACTTCAGATTTCTTTTTCAGCCCATAAACCCAAGTAAAATTGGAGTAGTCATCAATAAATGTGACAAAGTAGAGATGACCACCCAATGAAGGAGTCCTCATGGGACCACAGACATCACTGTGTATAAGCTGCAATTTGCGAACAGCTTTAACTGAACCATCCTTCTTGAAGGGAAATCTATGCATTTTACCTAAAATGCACCCTTCACAGGCATGTGGAGGAGGTATCTCAAGAGGTGGCAATGCATCAACCATTGAAAATTTCTGAAGTGTCATTAAGCTGTTGTAATGCATGTGGCCATATCTGGCATGCCATAATTCTGCATTTTGCATGGCAACTGTAGGGGAAGAAATTGCCAAAGCATGAGCTGCTCTTTTCTGAAAAATATCAAGCTGAAAAAGCCCACGCAGTAGAGTACCAGATAACATTAAGGCATAGTTAGCTTCCCTGTCCCGGACAGCACATTTGTCATCCTCAAAGATGACCTGAAATCCATCTCTGTTAAGAGTGGACACTGAAAGGAGGTTTTTGGTTATGCCAGGCACATATAAAACATCAGAAAGTCTGAAAATTGAGCCATCAAATGCAGTGAGCTCAACTTCTCCTGTGCCACGTACTGAATATGAGGAGTTGTTGGCACAAGTGACTTTCTTACCAACAGGGGGTGGATGCAAGGAAGTAAAGAGACACTTCCTCGAAGTGATGTGCTTGGATGCACCGCTGTCAAAATACCATGTGTTCAGTGTTTCATCAACACTGAAAGCAGATGCATCTGAAGGAGAGTCAAAACTGCAAGTCAAAAATGCATATGTATCATCACTGCAAGAAGTTGTACTATCCCGATCATCTGGAACAGCCAACCTAGAATCAGAAATGCAAGATAAAAAGGCATAATCTTGACCAACAAAGTTGGCTGCAGCATCCCCACTGTCAGATGCACAAGGGGCTGAATCTGAAACAGCCATTCCTGAGCTGTTTTTCTTTTCCTTTGCAATCCTTTTCCTGCATTCTGCTATGTGATGACCTGGCTTTTTGCAGTAGTGACAGAAACCCTTCTTTTTGGGCTTGCTTGCATCACTTTTAGCCTTTTGTGAAGGCTGTCCTGACCCACTGGAAGGCTGATTTGCTGCTGTTTTTGCCTGTCCCTTTGTTTTTGATTTGAATTTTGAGAGCATGGCTTGTTCACCTGCACGTGAAGCCAAATTTTTCCTAGTCTGCTCTTCCTGAAGCAGAAGTCCTATCAGCTCATGAAAAGAAAGAGGATTTGCACCCCCCCTCAATGATAAATTCAGCGAAGTATGAAAGCTGAGATAAGACTCAGGAAGAGAATTCAGAGTGGTTGTAATCATCTCTGAATCAGGAATAATTTCATCTATATTTAACAACTGCTCTCTGAGATCCTGTAGCTTAGTGAGGTGGGCTGACATGGAGTCACCCTCCTCCATATGTGTATTGCTCAACTCTCTTTTTAAAAAAGACACCCTAGCATCATTCCGTGCTGCATACATGCTTTCCAAAATATCCCACGCTGCCCTGGAGGTCTTACACGACCGGATATGCGGAATGATTGATCTTTTCACTGAAAGAGAGATGCAAGACAAGGCTAAGGCATCCCGTGAATCCCATCTCTTTTGCTCAGGAGTATTAACTGTAGCTGCACCAACAACTTGTCCTGCAGCTGCACCTTGTGCACGACCTCTTCCACCTCCTTGGTGAGGAGGGGTAGCAGGTGCAATATCTGCTGGTCGGATTTCATCCCCATTGACATAATCCCATAAATTGCGAGAAATCAGAATATTACGTACCATGAAACTCCAGAGGGAGTAGTTGGTACCATCCAATTTGTCTTCCTGAGAAAGACCACCGAACTGAAAATCATTCTGATTTTGATGGGCCATATCTGAAAAAGGAATTGAAGCAGATACAAAGCTGAATTCCCTTACTGGGAATAAAATGCACAACTCCCAAAAACCACACCCAAGAACGGGCTGTATATGCAACTTAGATTTCTGCACTTGAGCTGTCAGAAATCTGTCCAAGCATAAAACACTCTCCAAAATCTGCCAAAAGTGTTCCAAACACTCCAAGAAAGGCAGTATGTACAGAATACTCCAAAAAATGCTCTCCAAACACAAAAGCCCCAATTTGTGGCTAGAAATTGCAGCCAGAAAGGGGTAAAAATGCCAAAAGCCCCAAATCTGCAATTTTAATACAAAAGCCCCAAATTTCAGACAAATCTGCAATTTTGCTCTTGTGATAGCTTCAAACTTGCCCAATGATTGCAATGGCTTCAATCTGCAAAATGTTCCAAATGTTCTTGCAGAATACTTAGCCAAACAATGGCTGTCTGCAAACTTAGCCTGCCAAAGATCACTTGCCAAATCAAAGATGACCTGCCAAAAATCACCTGCCAAATCTCTTGTCCAAAACCAAGAAGATACCTGCTGCTGTACTGAAGCAGATTCAGTACAGATTTACTGTACTGAATACTGTACGGAGATGCCGTACAGTTTGTACGGCACCGTACGGGATGTACAGCGTCGACAGGTACGGTGACCACGACGGCGTACGGTATATGTCCACGGTGTACGGCGCTGTACGATGTACGACGCGCAGATACGGCGAAGTACGGCGCAGATGACGCAACTTTTCGCAGGTACGACGAAGTACGGCGCTGTACGGTATACGGTGTACGGCGAAGTACAGCGCGGCAAATGGCGAAACCTTTGTAAGGCTTCCGTACAGTCGTACGGACTGTACGGACGGATTGGAGCGGGCTGGAGCTGAAGGTAAAGCACTGGTATGAAGAAGGAGCTGAGGGCACACGAGCCTAGAACCTGCTCTGATACCAATTGAAGGAAACGGAGAGAATGAGAGCTAGAGAGAGGGAGAGAGTCGAAAGCTTGGAAGCTGTAGTTGCTCAATAGAGTGTAAAGAGTACAACACAAAGTAGTGTAGATAAGGTTTTGTCATAGTGACAAAACCTTAGTAGTCACTAACCATAGTTAGTGAACTAACTGCAGTTAGGGGGAAAAACCTCTAAATGAGGGAAAAGTGCCCCTAACTAACTTATTATATTACATTGGTCACTGCTGAATTATAGATATAATTCCAACATGGCTACGCAAGAAACAGCCAACAGTCACTCTTTCTTCTACAGAGGCACAGTACAAGGCGGCTTGTATTGTGGTAGGTGAAGAATTATGGTTTAGAGGGATTCTTGAAGACATGGAGGTGCTTCAAGAGGATTCGAGTTGCATTGCAATTGCAAAGAACCCCGTCTCCCATGCACGGGTTGCATTGCAATTGCAAAGCACATCGAAGTCCATTATCACTTTGTTCCGGAGCTCTTAAACATTTATATGTCCCTAGAATCTATCTAGAGAAATTTTACATGAAATCCAATGAGGAAATTCAGCTTCAGGGGTTCTTTAACCTCAACACACACAAACAGACTATTGTACACATCGAGACACTACTTCAGATTTCTAAAGACTCTGGTGTTTAATAGATTAACAAAGTCATGCCCTAATTCATGGCATCAATAGACAAGCATCTTCCAAAGTACAAAGGCAACCTTTGCACCCTCTACATCAAAATGTGATGTACCATCTCATCACAATAATACAAAGCCCCATTACATTTGGTAAGACTTGTGCCTGTCCTTTTCTCACTCTCGATGGTTTGTCAGACTAGAGTTTCACATCGATAGGATACCTCCTTTTCAGTACACTTTAGATGCCCCTCCGGTACTCCACCCACCATCCCGATTGGACCACACACCAACCAGGTCATTCGAGACGATCTCCTGTAGCTACACACCTTCAAGACCTGGTTGGAGCCGAGGGAGCTCCCAGTGAAGCTAAGTTTCTATAGAGATTACTGTCTTCGTATTTCGGAGGAGGGATTCATCACACCACCGAGGTACACTGAGCTTCATATGCCTCACTCACTACGGATCTCCATCGGAGTATCATCACACCGCCTCCGCATAGAGAGCGATAGAGCAGAGGGGATCCCCAGGGAGCATCGCATCTGCATATTGTGCGACTATCAAGAGGTTGAGTCGGAGGAGCATTTTATTTTTAGGTGCCCAGTGTACTACGAGATCCGAGGTCGCTACCACTGTCTCTTCAGAGACGGCTCCGGGCTCCTTTCCAAATTCCTCACCTACCCAGATCAGAGATGTCTCGCGGTATTCATTCACGAGGGGTTCCGACACAGAGAGTACTTACTCAGGCGACGGGGCTTGGCCACACCATCAGACATCTCTCAGAGCAAGATCACAGAGTTCTTCCCATCGAGTGACATTGATCATCCAGTGTCTAGCCCCACGGGAGTCACGGTAGCTCTGGTCTTACGTCAAGCCTCCTCCAGGAGACCGGGGCGCACAGGACCCCTTGACGGACGCCAGCACCCCATCACCAGCTATGCACCAGCTAGGGCGACATGACATACGGAGGATTCCGCTCCGCTCCAGTCTTTTTTTCTTTTCATTGTCATACCCAGATGTATTTGATTATGTATGATCAGACTTAGGATTCAGCACGGGTGATGATGCTCGTTTCAGTAGCTCCACCCTAACTGTGATTTGTATCAAGTTTTCTTTCAGTCTCATAGACCCATCGGTCTTCCGAAGACTCTAATAAATTTCTTTCTTTCTCAGAATCAAGCAGTTTTTATATCGAGTAAATGATGAAGGTAACATATATGCATCCTGAGGATTGGCATAATCCATGTCACAATGTTCAGCACATCAAGAAAACCAAAGACTCAGTTGGCATTCTGCTATCTGTCAAGCACATGAATAGAAGCAGAGACCCAAATTAGTTTAAGGCCAAAACTGATAGGTTCTCTATGGCAACAACGTAAAAGTGTAATCATCTTTCAGTAAGAACTTCGCTTGGGAAAATGCAGTCAGTAATGTTGACAACACCACTCCCCCAAGATGGCAGCATAGAACATCTGAGTTTGCAACCACCTGGATAGAAACCTTCAACATCCACAAGGTCTGCTAACCCTGTTCATCCCTCAGGTATTGTTGACAGTGGAAACATCATGTACAAAATTCAACTCTGTAGCACCAAAAGTCACTATTTTCTGACGGAAAAAAGAAAAAACAAGGAGCACACAGACAAAGCAACAAAAAAGAAAAGAAAGAAAGATGTTTCTGAATTTGTATAACCTTTTGTAATTATCATCCCGAAAAAATTGGCATGAATTCTATGCAGACAAATTGACGGAAACAGCAACTCAAGTAGACACCAGATAACTAGAGCAAAAGTTGTCCTACAAAATTAAAGCACAGGAAATATAGTGAAAACCTGGGTACATGCGGAAAAGTGCCCCACTGTAATCCAACACAAATGGGGCCACTGCAATACTCTGCAAAGATAAAGGCATCAATCAAAATGCAAAACACAAAGCTCGAAGATAAATTAGTAATTTCAATAATAACGACTACTGAGCAATGGGGCTCAAAATGTTATTTGCAATGCAGACAGTGATAATAGATCATCCTTTCCTTAAGTTGATTCATGAAATGTCTTCAAAATTCGGTTTGGCTTATTGTATGAGAGCTGATAAGAAAAACACATTTACACATATAAGATTGATGAGCACACATGCCCGAACTCATGATTATGCAGGTGTAAAAGATCATGATAGTCGATGTGAGATCTACCAACTCATCATGCAGACGATCGACAAAGACATCCCCAATCATATTATAAACTCCCACAATGGGGGCAGACAATTACATAAACAAATAATCCCACCATGCACACACTCGCGAACTCATGAGCATCAATTATACATAGGTTTCTGTAGAAGCTTTGGAGGTCAAGGATAGACTCACGATCAACACAGGTACCTAAGAAGACTAATTAAACGCAGTCCAAACCTAGAATGAAGAAAACATTATTCATTTTATTCTCTCTCGAAAAAGATAGACTCAATGACGATCAAGACTAATACCTAGGAAGACTAATTAAAAGCAGTCCAAACCTAGAGTGAAGAAAACAATATTCATTTGTATCATTTTATTCTCTCTCAAACAAACAGTTCTGAGACAAGGGGTGCAAGAAAAAGGATCCAACAAAGAAACACATGCAAAGTGGATAATCACCGAACTTGGACAAAATGTCACTTTACCAAATATGCATGTGTGTTAATACATATCCAGATGATCCAGCAATGCATCCGAATTCATGATCTAAAGGCAAAAGAAACAATACAGGTTGTAACTTTATGAGATCACCCACAAGGTAAAATCCTTCAACTCTAACACGTCCAAAGAGAGGACCAACTATTAAGGCATCTTTCAGTTTTGAAGCATATATGTGAGGGGCAGGACAACAACTAGAGAAGATTGAGGAAGCCTTCTCAAAGGCCGGAAGAGAGAAGCTTAGTCGGCCATAGATGAGGATCCCCTCAACACACTTTGGGCAAGATAGTTCTCCAGGACAGAAGTCCCTCTCCGATGCACTGCATCATCTGCCATTACACAGATCAGGGGAGGATGGGACGCTCTGGTACGAGCCCTTGCTCGACTTATATAGTACGAGATCCAATGGGTCCCTCCAACTAGAGCCTCCTACCAATCTTGGGGACCCTTCGGATGATGACCTGCTTGACTTGCTACTGTCTCCTAATAGTTCATACTATATCAGTTGTAAGACCAGCACATGAGCAATCATATAAGGCACATTGGAAAAAATTAAAAGGTTTCCCCAAAAAAGTTCAACATAACACTTGTTAGCACTAGTATTGTCATCAAGTGGCCCATTTGATGTGGAGAAGTTGAGGGGTTTCTGATTTTAAATCTTTCGCCACATGTTAGATGCTTATGGGATGCTTTGTTTTCTATTTTGTTTCGAAGATTGTTTTGGCTGCCTCCCTTTACAGCTGAAGGTGGTGCTCTAGCCGCAGCCATGCCCCCTTATTCCAAATACTCAAGGTAGATAACTAGAACTAGGAAGATTTTCAATGTTCTACTTGGACATCTTGTATTGAGACCATGAATTATTACTTGAAAATGCAAGAAGCAACCTGCTATTGCAACTTCATTATGGAAGCTGAATATAGAGCTGCAAACTCTTCCCCATGTGAAGCTCTGCAACGCTACCTTAACACTCAATCCATAGAGCTTTGGTGTGATGAATTTACTCTTTTGAGCTGAAATATCATGCATACGTAGACAACCAGACATAGGGGGTGTGCCTAGATTGGTGCCAAAGGTTCAGTGTTGTGAATTTCATCTAGCCTTGAGGTCACTTGTGCATTTTGGAACTTGTGTTGTTGCATTGTTGCCCTGAGAGGCTGGACATTGGATTTTTGGACTGCCAAACACTCTATTGCAAGATGAATCCCTTGTGGAATGCATTGTCAGCTTTCAATTGGTCACAAACACTTTAGAATGCCTTAGCCTTTCCTGGGCAATCGGGTGCTAGTTTGTACTTGGAAATGGATGCCTATTGGAGCCATGAATTGCCTGGGACAGTGGAATTGCCAATGAAGCAAAGTGCAAGGTGAACCCTTGTTGTAAAAGCATATTCCATTGATGTAAGAAATAAATAAATACCAAAAGGGGCGTCAAAGCATTTGGGGCCAATCTGCGTCTGTTGTGCATGGTTTTTGAGTAGGGGCATTCCAGCCTATCTCCCAGTGTTTAAAAGTTTATTTTTCAATGGTTCTAACTAAAGGAAGTGCCTGAATGTCGTGCATTATGCTGTTATGATTGCGGATGACAGATTAGTTATGGATTACTACCCTTTAGCTTGCTAGAGGCCGGTTTCACCATTTGAGGCTGCTTTGCGTTTTTTATATCCACAAGCGTCTTACTTTGAGGACTTGTGAAGATACACTGATTGTATATATGCTTCTTTATGGAGAACTATCTTACTGCACTTTGTATACCTTGGTTCAAACATGTTGCATGCTACAACTTAATATGAAGAGAGATGTTGCAGAGAGAGTCATGATATCTATTGTCTTGACCATCTTGAGGGTTTTTTGGAAGCGTGACACAGCAAATCCTCTCTCCTCTCCTTCAAGTTTCCCAAGTATTAGTCCAAACACTAGCCCTCAAGAACCCCACAACTAGCACCAAATCTACCCTCACAAGGATGGTCAAGAAACGATGTTAGCACTATCAGCCACAACTGATGAATACCTTTTCATTAAGAAGATCGTCACAGGATGCCTCCCTAAAAGGCCCTATCTCTTCCATACAGAGAGTCTCTTGCCTACCTTTATAACAATGCATTCAAAAAATTATGCCTTGATCCAAAAAATGGGTAATCTGATAAATCAACATAGGTACTACACACTTTTTTTCCACCAAAGAATATTAAGGGATTATAGATGGATCACATACCATCTTGGTAGAGGTATGTAAAGCATGAATCCCTTGGAATGTTCTTATTGGCAGTTCAGTTTTGGGGGCTAATCAAACACTAGTTTAACAGTTCTTTACCTTGCATTACCTGTAGTAGCGAAACAAAGTATGACAGCCAATGGATTTAGCTTACCAAACATTTACGCTACATGCACCAACTAAAGAGTTGGTACATTTTTTGCCTTTATCTTTTCAAAGAGTCGGTGGTAACCGCCTAAAGTCTCAAGATCTCTTTAAAAATACAGATCTAACATACAAAAATTATCATTGGAACAGTACCTTTGAGTAATCCCGAATTCGAATATAGAACACTGGAAGAAATTGCGACAGGAAACGATACTGCAGCTCCTTTGTTGGAAAACCGAATAAGCCTAGATCAGCTCTGCAAAATAAGCGCCAACAAGCCCACCAATACCAGAGCTACATGATATGAACCACCCTCCAATACAAATAGGATGGTATACATACATATATCTCCACCTCAAAAGGCAATCCAACATATAAGAATACACAAGCGCTAACGCTTTTAAAACTTAGAGCAATGTGATACACAAGACAAACCTTAATGTATCCAATTCGAGATTGAACAGAACCACTGGAGCAGTTGCTGCAAATGTGTCCTGGAAAAATAAGCATGGTAATTTTAAAATGGATGTACTATCACCACAAAAGCATCTAGACAAGGATTCTAACAAAACATTTCTCTTCCTACATTCAAAGAACTTCACAATAGCTGGTCAAATAATAAAGTCTGTGATTTCCTAACTAGATCGGATGTGAGTACTTTACAATGTTGTAGCATTTAAAAAACCCTTCATTTGATAGTAACCTGTGCTAAGCTGTTAAACGACAAAGCACAAACTATATTGGGTTTGCAAAGAGAGATCTCCACCCAGCAAGCATGTTTCAACCAGCCAAACACATTCACACCTGGAATACATAGGCCTAGAAGCATCAACTAGACCTTAGATACCCCTCACACTAGGCTCTTGCCAAGCGCCGACATATCCTTTCGAGGTCATGTTGCATTCAACTGGCACATAGCATTCCTTCCCTCTTCTTTTCAAAATTAACTACAGCTCACAATATGAAGGCCATAGTTGCCAACAGAAATGGAAACCGCAAAAACACCGAAAACGGAGTTTCCAGCCCGAGCCGAAACGGGGAAATGAGAAACGGCAATATAGTACAATTTATGTATAAAAATTAAAATACAATTATGAATACAGATAATAGTGCTTAAAGAGGAGAGAGAGAGAGAGAGAGAGAGAGAGAAGGTAGAGGAGGACTCCTCAAGGAGGTCGGAGGGAGTATGAGGAGTAGGAGGAGAGTAAGGGTAGAGGGAGGACTCCTGAAGGAGGTCAAAGGGAGTATGAGGAGGAGAGTGAAGAGGGTAGAGGAAAGTAGAGGGTAGTAGAGAGGGTAGAAGAGAGCGGAAGGTGGAGGAGAGGTAGGAGAGTGGAGGGTAGAGGAGAGTAGGAGTAGGATAGAGGACGGTAGAGGAGAGTGGAGGATAGAGCAGGCTGCAGTAGCCGGGTAGAGGGTAAAGGCAACACGTGGGAGCGGTGAAAAGAGGCAGCAAGCGCAAAAAATGGTGCAAAAACCCACTGTTAGGGTTTCCCCAAAAAACAAGGAAACAGAAACGCCATTTCGGCCGTTTCTGTTTCCCATCTGTTTCTATTTCTGTTTACGTTTCTAACAACCAAAACGCCGTTTCTTACAACTATGATCAGGGCGATAACTTAACGCATTGTCCTATAACTAAGGACTTAGCATGAAAAAATCCTCACAAGGACTCACCTTTGTGGATAAATGTTTTCTATCTTTGTAAGCAAATTCTAGTAGTGGCAATCAAGATTAGTCCTAAGTGCATCAAATACTATGCCCAGAAATGAATAGCAAATCTCATATCTCTATCTGATATCATGAATTTCAGCAAATCCATGGAGACAAAAATATGTTACTTGTACAGAAATTTGGTACTTGTGGTACACTAGCTAACTCTCTTGTCTAAATAAAGTAAGCTAGCTTGGTAAGAGGGTCAACCAGAGTGGAATCATATCCTCCTTGTGTTCGTGGCGAATCAACTATAAAATCCATATAAATGCTCTCCCATAGACTGGATGGTGTTTCCAAAGGCTATAAAAGGCTAAGTGACTTGACCCGCTCTGCCTTACTAACTTGAAATGAGAAACATCTTGTAACATATTCATGAATCTGATTTTTCATCTTTGGCCAAAAGAAACCACGTTTTACGAGCTCCTATGTCTTCTCATTACTTTGATGTCCTGAATATCGGCTATCATGGTCGAATGATCTATTGCCTAAGATCATTCCAACTAGTATTATAAGATTGCAATTTTTCTTTAAAATACCATCATTCTATGGTATATCTTGCATCTGTATGGCCTTTGTTGCATGACAAGTCATTAATAACCCTGGGTTTCATCACAATATCCTTGGACCAAAGGCTTCAAACATACTCGTCCATCTTTTGAGTTTCTTTAATGTCAGTCACCACAACATTCTCTAATACTATGAAACTCATATTACATATAATATGTCACACATCAACAACTTTATTATCTTTCGCTTTTTGCTACCAAATTTTCATATGGGATTCTTGCATGCTTAGCGGCCACTCAAATCTAGTTGTTTACAAAAATACTTTAGATTGTCATAGTTGACATCAATCCAAAACTACGAGCCATATAAGTAATGTCTCCATGCTTTCAAGGCATGAATAATAGCATATAACCCTTGCTTATGAGTCGGCCAATTTGTGATGAGAGAGAGAAAGCTTCTTGCTTCTAAGGGCAAATGGCCTTCCGCTTGCAAATAAAAATGCTCTATGCACTGAAGTTCTGAACAATTCTAAGAATGATTGCGGGGCTGTCACATTCATAGAAAATGGCCTCACTAAAATAGCAACCATCTTCTTTAGATCCATTTTAATCCCATCAAGAATTAAAATGAACTCCAATTTTTTTGAGTTGGAGCATACATAGTAAAGTCTTCGTTTTGTTTATAGAGAGACTAGCTTGTCTCAAATTACTGGTGAGCATACATCCCGTGAGATTGCTGATTTTTTAGCATCTCGCGGCATCACACATCGGTGCACACTGCCATACACGCCACAACAAAACAATGTTGCAAAACAAAAGAATATAACTTTGATGGAGATGGCATGGTGTTTGATGAAAGGAAAGTATTTGCCAAATAAATTCTGGTTGGATGCTGTCAGGTGTGCCAATTATGTCTTAAACAGGTCACTCTCTGCACTAACAAGGGAGGTGAGTACATGTCTCATGAGTTTCCTAAATTTTTAGCATCTCGCGGCATCAAATATCAGTGCATAGTGCCATACACACCACAACAAAATGGTGTTGCAGAACAAAAGCAGAACAAAAGAATAGAACTTTGATGGAGATGAAACAGTGTATGATGAAAGGGAAGTCTTTGCCAAATAAATTCTGGCTGGATGCTGTCATGTGTGGCGATTATGGCTTAGTAGAGAAGATGTCTTTGCTGAAAACTCTATCATGCCTTTGTTGGACTGTCGAAAACGGCCAACTGTTGTTGCTTTTGACGTCTTCAATTCATTATTGCATTTGTTCAAATCCATATCAGATTTTGATGAGCCCACTAGGGTTTCAACTCAGCCACAAGCAGATGCTGCACATCTACATATTGGATCTGATTTACAGCCTCATATGCCTCCAATTGACCAGGCCACAACAGATCAAGCAGCGATGACTGAAGAGAGGGCTGTCATAAGACACCAGAAAACAGTCCCTAGATGGCTGTTAGAAACCTTAAAGGACAGCAAACAAGTTCAGCGTTGTTTGATTGCACATGGGCCACCTCTTGGCATATGTAGGAACACTTAGTGGTGGTTGCATTGATTGCTACTGCATGCAACAAAGAGCTATTTTGTTAAAAGATACCTTTTAGAGCAAGGATTGAATGGATGCTATGAAATTAGAGTTGGATTCACTACATCAGAATGGCTCTTTGAAGTTGAGCGACTTGCCAAAGGGCAAGCGTGCACTAAGTGGGTTTATAAACTCAAAAGGAAGGCTGATGGCAGCGTTGACCGCTCTAAGGCCTGTCTTGTTGCAAAAGGCTATGCTCAGCAACAAGGAATTGACTTTGAGGAAACTTTTGCACCCACGTCACGCATTACGACCATCATGTGCGTAATGCCATAGCAGCCCATAATCATTGGCAAGTGCATCATCTTCACATCAAAACTGCCTTCGTTCACAGAGATTTGCAAGAGGAGGTCTATGTCTCTCAGCCTCCTGGTTTTGAAGGTTGAACACCGGACTGCTCCGCGTCACGTCGTCGTCGTGATTCCTTCCATCAGCACTCAGCGTCGCCAATCCAGCTAATCTCCATCATGAATCTTCCATCGAGCATGGGCCTCCATGATTAGTTCAACATATGGCGCACAATTTGTGCGTGAGCCTTGAAGATCACCCAACGCTTGAGCTCCCCGTCGCAAGTGCATCACAAGCACAGAATCCCTTGGAAATTCTACCGTGAGCTGTTCAAGCATCCATCACCGCTCGCAACCAAAAAAAAAACTAAAAGAACTCGTGCAATCCACATTCTTTGCACGCATTAATTACAGCATGTTCTTTGCACGCATTAATTACAGTAAAACCGGCGGAAAACTTCGCTTCACCAACTACTGCAGATCATCATCCCTTGAGAAAGGGCTGAGCCTTACGCTCTGATACCAATGGAACCTCGAAGGCAAACGAAACCCGATAATTTTCTACGAACAGCTCTGTTTTACATTTCTTCGTGGAAAGCATCACATAACAGCAGACACTTTCTTTCTCTTACACTCTCATTCTCTCTCTCTCTTCTCTCACTCTACACAGTCCTAGGGCCCAGGACAACAGTCGCGCTGGACCCCCCCGAAGGATTTTATTACTTGAAAAGAGAATTTTGAGTACATAGTTCAGCGTAGAGGTGTGTCTCCAAACCCAAAAACGTGAATCAATATTACAAGAGCTTCAAGCTCATTCCAAATTGGCAACATGCCACTTGTCTAAAATCTAGACTAAGTCCTATTACATGCCTCTGAGGGCAATTTCTAGGGTCTTCGTAGCACTTGGCCATGTGGGTGGCCTCCGAAATGCTTGCTACGCTCCAAATTGCTTGGGTCTTTAGCTCTCATAGTACCTGTAACAATTAATTAAAGCGCACCACCATGGCACCCATTAATTGTCAGCGCTTTGCATGCAAATAATACACTATGAACTAATTCTAGTCACAGTGGGCGTCCCCACTAAACACATGTGCACACATAACAAATATATAAATATATTTATTCTTTGGTTGACCGGAGTCACCGGAGTCAACGCTCTTGATCATAATTAAGGGGCTTTGACCAAGGGTCGAGGCGCCTTAATTATAGTCAAGCCTCTCCAACCGAAGTTGGCACATCTTGGTTAACCACATTTCAGCTTTCAGATTTTGCATCTTAAGACTTAGATTTACATTTAGAATCTAGATTTTCTTGAACCTTAATATTCTCTCTGTGCACCACTGCAAACAGCAAGAGACTTTGGCCTTGTGGGAGAAAAGATGGACATGGTTCCATATGCCTATCCATGCAGTAGCACATATTTTGCATCCTCTATTGAGGAGGGAGGACCAAGCAGATGATGCTGAGTTGACTGCAGGGTGGACAGGTTTTCTTGCGAGGGCATATCAAGACGTAATATCGCAAGATGCTTTGGAGAACCAGCTCCTCTCATTCAGGAACTCCTTCGCGGAGTTTGGCTCAGCCCGTGCATGTCTCCGTGAAGCTCAATTGAGGCCCGTTACCTGGTGGGAGAAGTATGGTTGGGGCACACCAAAGTTAAAGTGCATTGCCCTTCAAGTGCTTTCACAAGATTGCTCATCTAGCGCCTGTGAAAGGAATTGGAGTGTGTTCTCACTCATACACACGAAGAAACGGAATAGACTAGGCATTGGGCAACTTGACAGGTATGTCCACTGTTAATTTGTGTGTGATTTTCTTTTAAATGCACGTAGCACACATAGTTTATATATACCTTTGTTAGATAATAGACTAGAACAAGTCCAATCATACAAGTTTAGATTTTTTTGTTGTTCTAAAGATAAAAAATCTACACAGAAAATAAAAGAGAAGAAAAAAAGAGGTAAACAGAAACTTTTATGAAAAACAAAAGGAAGACATACTTAGCAAGCAAAGCAACACTTATGTCGTCATCAGTGCCCAAGCATAAGCAGCTATACTGGGTTTCTAAAGACAGTTTATGAACGGAATCCGGATTATGAGTTATATAACATGTTACATGTATTTACTGCTATTCATTATTTGAATGGTGGGCTTGTATATGTCCACGCCAATCTATGACTCCTTCGACGAATGAAGACCATACAAGGTCCGGATCCTAATAAGATATGTGTGCAGGTCCCTGAGGATGAAATGCTTCATCCTGTGCATGAGGATGATGATGCATATGCATTCATTGCTGAGGAGCGGGCATTGTTGGCACGTGCTACACGATCTCAGGCACGTAGACGAACAGGAACAACAGCACCATCTGTAACAGCAGCTGCTCCTGAAGAGCAAGAGAGCTCATCATCATCAGATGCAGTGATGATGATGCTGATGGGGGAGGAGGAGGAGGGGCCCGGGGTCCAAGGGGAAGATTCCCAAGCAGCTTTAGATCTTGCTGATTAAAGTTTAAATTTCAAATTCCAATCATAACTAATTAGTCATGAGTCATTGAGCTCATTGTTGAGTTGCTCAATGACTCTAGACTTTTCAATCTTGATGCTTCAAACTTGCTACTTCATATACGGGCATTGGGCTACAAACTTGCTACTTAATATTTCAGATTTTAGTAAAGTTTGAAATTTGAATTATAGTTTTAAGGATTGAACTTTATAATCTAGATTCTAATGTACTAAATTTCACTTTAAACTTTGTCTCTACAGTCTACTCTCTAGATTTCATCATATCTGTTAATTTACTGATTTCTGTCTACATTTCTGAAGTCTGAAACCAGATATCTGAAGTGTAAGGCCTCTAATCCATGAGCTTTGAACTTTCAGTTTGATATCTGAAATCTGATTTTTGTCTACTTTACCGAAATCTGAAATGTAAGTTGCAGGGTTTAAGGCTTGAGCTTTGTAATACGCATTCTGTGTCTAATTTACTGAAATTTGAAATTTAAAGTTTGAGGCTTGAAGCTAACTTCTAAGTCTAGAATCTAGTGACTAGTCTAGACTCTCTAGAATCAATGATAAAGGCATTAGGATCCAGTTTCTCTCATGTATTAGATCTGATATCATTTGAATTGATTATGTTGTACTCATTGTGGGTGAGGGTCATGAAGCCCGATTTCATTGTTCAGTTTTTTTCAGTCTCATAGACCCTTCCAACTTCGGTCTTTCAAAGACTTCTAATAAACTTTCTTTCCTTCTTCTTTCTCTCTCATTCTATTGCACTTCTACTTCTGCATAGAGGAACCTGCCTTTTTCGTGATTGAGTTTCCCCACAAGTGGTGGGTACAAACTTTTCCAACACCCTTCCTAACAATTCTCACTTGCGTGAGAGCATTTTCCGTAAAACCCTAAGTCAATTTCTTCTGTTGAGTTACATAAAGGAAAAATATTATTGAGATTTGTAAACGATAAACTTATCTTGCCTTACGAGAGATGGAAGTAAGCAGAGATGGTGGAATAAAACCCTGGAAGGTGCTTTGTTGTCTGAGTCCATGGTGTCTGAATCCATGATACCCACTCTATGCTCTAATGAATCAAGATAGACTTGAAACTGATTATGTATTTTCAAACATCCAAGTACATGCTCCAAGTTCTAGTGAATCAAAGACGAGGTGGAACATTCCTATAGAAGTATGATTTTTCGCTGAACCACATGAATTAATATACCTCTTGATCTCATTCATAATGCAACAAACCTTTTCATGCAATCCCATGACTTCATAAAAAAGGCCACAGGTTACAGTGTATTGGCTTCATAATATTTCTTTCAATGCCAAAAAGGGTACTTTTTAAAAATAAAAAATACATGCTCCTGTGAAGATAGAAAAACAAATACAGTGGCTTCATACAAAGCAATAATTTTTGCAGCTTTCAGAAGAACTTACCACATATGTTTCAACAGCAGGTAGTTCACTTGTGCTGCAGTTTACAAAAAAGTATAAAGACGGAACCTCGCTTTTCTGCCATTGTCCTAGAATGACAAGACATTTGAGGTATCAGTGTCGCTTTCCTTTTTTTTAATATGAAAGGTCATGCTAAGTTTTTCCAGTCCTAAACATAGGATCCAGCTTATCGTCCTGCAACCTATATTCCTTTGGCTCTCCACACTGGCTTTTCCATTAGTCACACAAGAATTCATCCAGGTGCAAAAAATACTATTCTGAAGAAGAAATAAAGAAAGGGGAACACAATGAGCCAAGTATCGTCGTCGTAAATTCTGGAAACATATTAACCAGCAAATATGCATGGTATCTCTTTAGAGGATAGCCAACATTCTGACAGTAGTGATTAAAAGGAAAGGGTTTTTGCATGTGACACAAATAACACCATTTGTTTTCTCTGCCACATCAACGTCTCCCAATGTCAAAACATCCCCCAAACTGGAATAACACAGAATTTCCAATAGGAGAAAACAAACTTTACTACTCGCCACCACCACAGACCATGTCCAATCATGAGGAAACTTCTGCAGGGTGGGACCAATTTGACTATCTTTTTGAGTGTGGCATGGAGGGTTGGAGAGGACTACCAACTGTCATTCTTGTACAGCTATGTGTTCAATTTCCAGGATAGCTATCAGGCCTGACTCATGTGTCTTGGTCACCTACAGCTAGAGATGCGCTTGTTTCCAAGATGGTTACCCATGGTTCAAAGTAGCTCTGACCCATCTAGGAAGTAGCTTGTCCAGGCTTCTCAACCATGTTGCAGGATCTTCGACTTTTTACCATGAGAATTGCTATGCTAGGGTATTGATGAAAATGCTCCCTGCTCCAAAAAGAAGGCACATTTCAAAGGATGGATTCTAGAGACCCATAATTCTTAAGAGGGAGTCTAGAACAAAGTCTCACTTGATAGTCAGAAAAATCCCAAAATTTGAGCTAGAGAGTTTTGCAATGCGTACTGTACGGATTTTTCCGTACCATCTAGTACAGTATGTCCCATATGGTACACTGTAAGACATTTTACTGCATGCGTTTCTATAGGCGCTGTCACGCCTTTTTGCACCTGACCGTTGCGTCCAACCTGCATTTCTCCATTGCCACTCCCCATCCTCCACTCTCCATCCTCAGCCCCCTCTTCCTTCAGCCTTGCATTCCTATTTTATCCTAATCAGCCCGATGCCCCCTATTCCAGAATCCACGACAGGACATCCACGCAGCCAGCTGCCCCCTTCTTCCACAATTCAGCTTCAGCCTGCTGCATAGAGCAGCCTGCACTCTCTTGCAATCCTTGAATTTCCTCTCATCAGTCAAACTTCACAAGAGGTAGGGACAAAGGACTCAAAGGCTACTATTTGCAGAATTTAAAATTCAACTCTACATTATAATGGATATATCATGTTTCAAAATCCTTATATCAGTTGGAATCCCGATTCATGACTCTCTCTTTTTCTTGGTGCCCATTTTGATCCTGTACTTTTGTCTATGTGGAAGCCAGTTTACACGATGCCGAAGCCCCTTCATCCTGTGTTTGTAAATCACACCATTATTTTGACAAAATACTACAGGTTCTAGTGCAAAAAAATGTAAGTTGCAGCATTGTGGTGTTTTGAAGACAAGTACACTGGCACTGTCTTGTACCACACGTCTAAACGGGGTAGAAAGGGGATTAAGAGTTGTGTTGTGGTCTCACAGGAGGTTATAGATGAGACCTTGCATGAGTATGCAGACCGATTTGATAATGACTTTCCTATGCTTACTAGTACTGCTGATGGTCTACAGCTTGACGATGTCGAGGAGATCGAGACTACTCGCACTGATACTCCAACTGATATGGCAAAGAGGCCACAGAATGATGTAGGTGTGTCACACACATCACAAACGACTTTGCCTGGGATGCTTGCTTCCATGAGCCGTGTGAAGAACCAAATTTCTCAAGAATGCAAATGTGTGCAATGCATGCAGAATTTGAATGCCAATTGGCCCTCCAATTGGGAAAGAGTGCCCTCGTGAGAGTACTTGATACACTTTTCGACCTACATGCAAGGTGGGAGAGAGATGGCAGATGAATGGAAGGTGAATAGAGAATGCTACGTGAGATTCACAATGAAGGTTAATACCCTTTCATTAATGTCCCTTGAGATCACTAAAGTTCCATCGTCCCATTTAGACCTACCCTTCACCTATGACCCATGTATCTACCATTCAATGCACTCTAATGCACCCTTCCCTTTTCTATTTCCCCTAAGACCTAGACATGGGGTGCACATATTTATTAATAAATTAAATGTTACATGTTCAAATTTGATGCCGTCTAAAGCAGTGGCCCCAGCTCGACAACCATATCGGCTCAGATGATTCACTGCCATTATAATATAGGTCGGTGTCCATCATAAATACAAATACATGTTACACTATCAAATTGGCGTATAATATATAATAATGTCCTAATGGGCTAATCACAAATTAGTGATTTCTCTTGTCATGACAGTCCCTCTTACTTGAATGGGTAGAAGTCCTCCTCTAGATCCTCTCTTGTCTCTTTCTCTTGTGTACGTTTTTCTCTTTTACTTCCGCATTGCATCACCTCTTCATAATTCGCAAATAGTCTTCTCTTGATATACACGATCTCTAAATCATAATTTAAATCTCCTCTTCAAGTTTTGGTTCCTCTTGACGCTGAATATTTCAAAACGCAGTGCCTCTTCAATGTCTCTTCATGCTCACATGAAAACATTCTTCATGTGCCAGTTAACTGGATTCTGGTAATCTCAACTCTTATGCTCAGAATCCTCTCCTACATATCATACAGCTAATATATCTTTATAATAACATGCTCAATAAACTGAAACATATCCTCAACAAATGGTTAGTAGTAAAATGATTCTCTCACCAAATCTGTTGTTGAAGTAGGTAAACATTGGCAATAGGTAATTTTGCAATGGACAACTACTTAGTCTATAGAAACTATAGATCATCAATCTCTTTTTCCAACTCTTCCATTTTATTCCTATTCATCCTATAAGTCGCTCTACATGGAGGAGAAAATCCTTCATTCTCTATCCATTCTCTACGATGAATAGTTGCTCTCTATCCAGTTTACAAATCCATACACCAGTGTTCGCTGAATGGATAGCATTCACTCTTGATTCGATAGTCAACGTAGATTCCTTGGATGAGGAGGTAGAGGCCTCACCCGCCTACTTGGATGATTTACCTTTCCCTTTTATAGAATTGATATTAGTAATTTTGGCTAAGAGAATAGGACATTTATGCCATGGATGCACTGGCTTATGTTTCTTACATCCAAAGCATTTACCTTCTTTAATCAGCCGTTTCTTTTCATCATCAGTCATGGAAGGAGATGGTATCTATCCAGGACGTGATTGATTGTTAACATTTTGTGCAATAGCTTTCTTCTTTCCCTTATTGAAGGGTTTATGAGGATTCAACTTCCTCTCAACTATTTCAGCCAATTTACTGAGGTCTCTAAGGGTGGTTGGGCTGAAAATTTCAACCTCATACCTCACTTTTGGGCTTAGGAATGCTAAATACTT
Source organism: Dipteris shenzhenensis (assembly GCF_047967505.1). Lineage (NCBI taxonomy): Eukaryota > Viridiplantae > Streptophyta > Polypodiopsida > Gleicheniales > Dipteridaceae > Dipteris > Dipteris shenzhenensis. The sequence goes on along the minus strand of NC_141605.1, from coordinate 56,845,724 downwards.
CTTTCTTCTATCATCCTCACTCTTTTCAGGTAACTCTAAAGAGAGTTTCCACGAACTTCAGCTGCTCTACAAACTTGGACCATTGAAAGATGGGCTCTTTTCCCGTTTGTGATAAGGACCACCACATCAGAGCATCCTTCTATAGATGTAATGTGGCAAGAGCAAGCTTCTCGAAAGTTTTCCTATGTTTATGACGGGGAAGGCGTGAGCTACTACCAGCGTGGCTGATCCCGCTGCCCCCCCGCCATCTCCTTCTTCCCACAGCCTCCTCGGCCTGCCCCCCCGCCCTCCTCCTCGGCCTCTCCCCTGTCATCATCTCCTCCCCCCGCCATCTCTTCCGCCCCCCGCCTTCTATTCCGCCCCCCCGGCCTTCTCTTCAACCTCCCCCTACCCTCCCCACCACCCTCCCCGCTGCCCCTCTGCCTCCTTCCGTTGCCCCCCGCCTCCCCCTTCGCCTTCCCCGCCTCCTCCCCCCCACCTTCTCCACCTCCTCTCCCCGCCTCTTTGCCTCCTCCTCCCTGCCATCCCCCCACCCCTCACCCCTTCTTCACCTTCTCCCTCCTTCCCTCAACATGTCTTCTTCCGCTCCCCTCCCCCGCCTCTTCTCTGCCTTCTTCATCGACATCTCTCCACCTCATCCCGCCCCTCCTCTTCGCTTTCCTACCCGGTTTTTATCTTTTCTCTTTGCAGAGGGAGCTTTTGTGCTTGTTCGAAGAAAGAAAATATTGCAAGTGACCCTTGGTCTTGCCAGAGGGGCTCTATGGCAGCACCCTTGAATCCCACAACTGTTATGGTCCTTTCTCCAGCCAACGAGCAACAGGTACAGCAAGCAGTTCAATGCCTCCAGGACAAGGGGCTCGTGGGCGGAATTGTGGGGCCTACACCCACAAGGAGATAGGTGCGAGAGTGGATCCAGGTAAGCTTGGCACTAGAGGGTACCCACATTCAAGAGGTCACCATCTACAAAAGAGGTGTCTTCCTCATCTAGCCGAGCTCCCCCAACACTGCCTCGACACTTGTGGAGCACAGCCCCATCCTCCTCCGCCCGCATTTGGTGTATCTCTTCTCTTGGTACCATGGCTTTATAGTGGAGAACATGGACAC